>NC_137131.1:37255623-37855623 GCF_949319135.1 Squalius cephalus
AGAGAGGCAGCATAGATGCACACAGCATACACTTTTCTCCTGTCAGTAATTGGTGTCTCATTCCTGGCTCAACCGAGTATGTCCCATCTGGGCACAGAGTCCAGATAGCCAACGTCAATAAAGAACAGAGAAAACATCCATCATGCTCTCTCTCTCTCTCTCTCTCTCTATGATTACACTGGACAAGTAATGACCAGCCTCACCAGAGCATAGAAAATCACACACTCAAACACACATACAATGACTGCAAAAAATATATATTTGAACACTTGTAAGGATGTCATGTAATTAAAAAAAAATATTGAATTCTTTTTTGAGTAAAGGATCATGTCACGTTTATCTAATCAATTTGTTCAATGTATTTGAATTGACAAAATAAAAAAGTTATCTCAACTTTTGAGAGTAGGTAAAACTCAAAACAAAATAATGAGCTGAGTTTTTTTTTATTATATATAATTAATATAATATAATCTACACAAAATATACAAACAAATATTTGGACACTTACATATGTATGAATGTCATGTAATTTAATAAAATGTCTAATTTAACATTTTTTTGAGTGAAGGATCATGTGACACTGAAGACTGAGGTAATGGTTGCTGAAAATTCATCTTTATGCAATATTACTATTTTTAGTGTATTATTGATAAATACATGCAGCATTGCTGAGCATAAGAGACTTCTTTCAAAAACATTTTAAAATCTTACCAAATGTAAACTTTTGAAGGGTAGTATATATATATATATATATATATATATATATATAAGATAATAATATAACATTGTAAAAAAAATTTTTTTTTTTTTTTTTTTGAATAAACTAAACTTAATTTACTGTGTTTATCCAATTCATTTGTCCAATGTATTTGAATTTACAAAATAAAAAAAGTTATTTCATCTTTTGGGAGTAGATAAAACAAAAAAACTTAAACTTCCACAAAAAAAAAATAAAAAAAATGAGTTGAGTTTTTTTTTTACAGTGAATATAAAATATAATATAATATAATATAATTTGAATGTGGGTGAAACATTTTAGCCACAGTTAGAAAAGCCCCTCTTAGAGAGCGATGAACCACAGCGTGTGGACGGAGTAACGAGATCCAGCTGACTTCCATCACGACCAACATTGCAGTTCATCTTAGTCTGATGAGAAACGTCTTTAGAAAGTCGGAAAACCACTGTATAGATGTGACTGTATGGTATGGGTTCTTTCTCACACTTACATTCTTTTATTCTCTTATTTCTCTCTCACAATCACCATTTCACTGTCCGTCCCATCATGCTTTTCTCTTCTGCGGTTGAATGGATGCATTTGTTCCCCTTAGCAAGTATAACATGGCTGTTTGTGTTTGGCTTTCATGGATGGGAGATGGAGTCATAAGACCAGGCCTGCAGACACACACACACACACACACACACACACGCGCGCGCACACACACACACACACACACACACACACACACACACGCTTTCCCATGCAAGTCATATGAGTTTTAGGACTTAATCAGAGATAGAGAGAGAGTAAGTGAGAGCGGAGAAGAAGTGGAGATGGAGGATTTCCTGTGGAGAATGCGGGTCTGGGCGTCCGTGTGCTTGAGGAAATGTTGTTGGTGTTGTGGAGATAAAACAGTCAGAAGGGAAGAAAAAGAGGAAATGTTTGAGATGAGAGTAGAAGAGATAAAAGAAACAATGAAAACGGAAGAAAAACCATCAAAAACTTGGAGTGTGTCCTCCCTCCCAGTTGCTGAGGTCAGATGGGTTTGTGTGTGTGTGTGTGTGTGTGTGTGTGTGTGTGTGTGTGTGTGTGTGTGTGTGTGTGTGTGTCGCGCGCGCGCGTGTGTGTGTGTGTGTGTGTGTGTGTGTGTGTGTGTGTGAGAGAGAGAGAGAGAGAGAGAGAGAGAGAGAGAGAGAGAGAGAGAGAGAGAGAGAGAGAGAGAGAGAGAGAGAGAGAGAAAGAGAGAGAGACAGAGAGAGTGTGTAACATCAAACAGGGATGAATGATAATGTCTTGACATTGACATTTGTAACATCATAGAAGAATGCCTCATAAAAATGTCACTAACTTTGTAATGTCATTGAAAAATAGGTCTGATTATGTTGAAAACTGTATCATAAGCGTCTCTAATTTACTGTAATGTCAAACTGTTAAACTATTTTACCGTTTCCGATTTTTTTACATTTTAAATTGTTCTTGTGCCGTTTACAAGCAAATATTGAGAGTCAAAAGTAATGTATTTGCTTGAAGAGGAGTCTTAAGATATAATTCAGTTCCATTTAGTTCCAAATTACCTGAAGATATTGTTGTCTGGTTACAGCACATTCTGTACAGCTAAACCTGAAGTCCACTCTGAGAGTGTCAGTTGTCCCCGTGTGCAATGAAATCACTCAGATTAACCGAATTTAGGCAAAGAGACAGAAATAGGGAACATGAGCACTAAAAGAGACTTGTGGACATCATCTGCATCTTCAGGACATTCTGACATCATCTGCTGTATAACTAGTTCCAAGTCCTCTTCGTCATCGCTGGATAACTCCAGTTCCAAGTCCTCTTCGTCATCGCTGGATAACTCCAGTTCCAAGTCCTCTTCGTCATCGCTGGATAACTCCAGTTCCAAGTCCTCTTCGTCATCGCTGGATAACTCCAGTTCCAAGTCGTCTTCGTCATCGCTGGATAACTCCAGTTCCAAGTCGTCTTCGTCATCGCTGGATAACTCCAGTTCGAAGTCCTCTTCATCATCGCTGGATAACTCCAGTTCGAAGTCCTCTTCATCATCGCTGGATAACTCCAGTTCCAAGTCGTCTTCGTCATCGCTGGATAACTCCAGTTCCAAGTCGTCTTCGTCATCGCTGGATGAGCCCAGTTTCAAGTCCTCTTCATCATCGCTGGATAACTCCAGTTTCAAGTCCTCTTCATCATCGCTGGATAACTCCAGTTCCAAGTCGTCTTCGTCATCGCTGGATAACTCCAGTTCCAAGTCGTCTTCGTCATCGCTGGATAACTCCAGTTCGAAGTCCTCTTCATCATCGCTGGATAACTCCAGTTCGAAGTCCTCTTCATCATCGCTGGATAACTCCAGTTCCAAGTCGTCTTCGTCATCGCTGGATAACTCCAGTTCCAAGTCGTCTTCGTCATCGCTGGATGAGCCCAGTTTCAAGTCCTCTTCATCATCGCTGGATAACTCCAGTTCCAAGTCGTCTCCGTCATCGCTGGATAACTCCAGTTTCAAGTCCTCTTCGTCATCGCTGGATAACTCCAGTTCCAAGTCGTCTTCATCATCGCTGAATAACTCCAGTTTCAAGTCCTCTTCATCATCGCTGGATAACTCCAGTTCCAAGTCGTCTTCGTCATCGCTGGATAACTCCAGTTCCAAGTCCTCTTCGTCATCGCTGGATAACTCCAGTTCGAAGTCCTCTTCATCATCGCTGGATAACTCCAGTTCGAAGTCCTCTTCATCATCGCTGGATAACTCCAGTTCCAAGTCGTCTTCGTCATCGCTGGATAACTCCAGTTCCAAGTCGTCTTCGTCATCGCTGGATGAGCCCAGTTTCAAGTCCTCTTCATCATCGCTGGATAACTCCAGTTCCAAGTCGTCTCCGTCATCGCTGGATAACTCCAGTTTCAAGTCCTCTTCGTCATCGCTGGATAACTCCAGTTCCAAGTCGTCTTCATCATCGCTGAATAACTCCAGTTCCAAGTCCTCTTCATCATCGCTGGATAACTCCAGTTCCAAGTCCTCTTCGTCATCGCTGGATAACTCCAGTTCCAAGTCCTCTTTGTCGTCGCTGGATAACTCCAGTTCCAAGTCGTCTTCGTCATCGCTGGATAACTCCAGTTCCAAGTCGTCTTCATCATCGCTGAATAACTCCAGTTCCAAGTCCTCTTTGTCGTCGCTGGATAACTCCAGTTCCAAGTCGTCTTCGTCATCGCTGGATAACTCCAGTTCCAAGTCGTCTTCATCATCGCTGGATAACTCCAGTTCCAAGTCGTCTTCGTCATCGCTGGATAACTCCAGTTCCAAGTCCTCTTCGTCATCGCTGGATAACTCCAGTTCCAAGTCGTCTTCATCATCGCTGGATAACTCCAGTTCCAAGTCGTCTTCGTCATCGCTGGATAACTCCAGTTCCAAGTCGTCTTCATCATCGCTGGATAACTCCAGTTCCAAGTCGTCTTCGTCATCGCTGGATAACTCCAGTTCCAAGTCGTCTTCATCATCGCTGGATAACTCCAGTTCCAAGTCGTCTTCGTCATCGCTGGATAACTCCAGTTCCAAGTCCTCTTTGTCGTCGCTGGATAACTCCAGTTCCAAGTCGTCTTCGTCATCGCTGGATAACTCCAGTTCCAAGTCGTCTTCATCATCGCTGAATAACTCCAGTTCCAAGTCGTCTTCGTCATTGCTGGATAACTCCAGTTCCAAGTCGTCTTCATCATCGCTGGATAACTCCAGTTCCAAGTCAAGTCGTCTTCATCATCGCTGGATAAGTCCAGTTCCAAGTCGTCTTCATCATCGCTGGATAACTCCAGTTCCAAGTCGTCTTCGTCATCGCTAGATGAGCCCAGTTTCAAGTCCTCTTCATCATCGCTGGATAAGCCCAGCTCCAAGTCGTTTCAGTCATCACTGGTTAAGCCCAGTTCCAAGTCTCCTTCATCACCATTGGCTCTGCCCAGCCCTCCGACCTCAGCCCTCCGAACCATCGGCTCCACCATGCCTCAATGCTCCCTCAGGCTTCGCTGGGCTCCCTGGTCCCTATGGCTCCACCTTGGTTCATCATCGCTCTGGCTTTTCCAGGCTCCTCCATTATCTATATATATATATGTGTGTGTATGTATATATATATATATATATATATATATAGCATTTTTCTCCCTGCTGAAGATCTGTGGGGTCTGTAATCATCTAATCTGCATGTACAGCACATGTACAGTTCTGAGCTGGAATAAATAAAAATCCTGAAGCCATGTAGACCTGAATATGAGGACATGCTTCACAGATAGACAGATATGGATACAGTAAGATGGCTGTATCAGCAAAACAAGGTGTTATAACATCTCACACTGTATCTAATATAGATCAAACTGTCTCTCTCTCTATCTTTGTCTCCTATTTCAGCTGGGTGAGCTGGACGGGGTGGAGAAACCACAGCCGCACTGGTTTCACACACTGCAGGTGCGACGGCTCAGAGTTCAGAGGGGCCGCAGTAACAGCGATCCCATGGGAGGAAAGAGCTTCCAGCAAGAGTTCCAGTGGGTAAGGGACACACTAATACAACTCAGACATACAACATGTGATTTAAGCATGTCCACATACACAGCCATGCACAGTGTTGAGAAATGTTATCAGTAACACATTACAATATTGCGTTACTTATTACAAACTGTAATGTCACATTGAAAGTAATGTTAACCCTATAAAGGCTGATGGATAATATTAGATACGTTAATTTATAAGACCTCTGAATGATCATAATTATTACTGAATTATAAATCTACTACATGCCTTCTGTCATTTTATTGATGGTTTATACTTTAGCAAATAAAATGCCTTTTAGTATAATTGTAAAAACGTATCACACATCTATTTGCTCTGAAATCTTTAATGATATTTATGAAGTAAACGTTAGAATAACTTTTATATTGTTACTAAAATTTCAAGATGAACATTTACTGGGCTGAAGCAACTTAGATTTAATCGAGTGTCCCTATACTTAAATTATGTTTTAAAGTGATTATTAATTATGATGCATCAGTCTTTTGAGGAACGTTTCAATCATCATTGTACTGCATTGTTTTGCGCCCCAAAAACTACAGAGCTTTTATCATAAAACTAAGAATTTAAATATATTATATTGGGAGATATAGATTGACAACTGATATTTATATGCATTTTATGTTAGTAGTCTCATAATTTCATCTTACTTTTTGGCAATATAAATAACAACATCTGCAGCAAATTGCATTATTTAGTTTTTTCTCCTTAAGTATGAGCTCCATATTCTCACGATATCATACTTAATGGGCCATAAAAGCCTGATGAAATAATAATAAAACTATTATTTTATATTATTATATATTTTATATAGACATTTTTTTTACTTTGGAAGTGCTATTTTTATATCAGTTAACATGCTCATTCATTTCAATGGCTGTTGCTTGGTGAAATAACAGTGTGTGTGTTTTCTTCACAGAAAACTGGCCTGCAGTTTGGGAATGCAACATCTTATCTTAATCTTGAAAAACTTGGAGAGGGCACATATGCCACAGTTTACAAAGGAATTAGCAGGTTAGTCGTCATATGTAATCACTCACACAGACACACAAATAAATAGTGTAACTGATAGAGCTCAGTTAGATGTTGCCTGTAGGACATTTATTCACTGAGGCGAGATTTATGTTTTACCTTTATGGCAGCATTTATTTGGCAAGCACATTATTCAGATACACCACCCTGTGGCTTTGTTCCTTTGTATAATAGACAGCAAATTATTCTTTTCACTGCCTCCCTGTAGGCATTCCTTAAGTTCTTCTATAACAGCTTGTTTTACATGGATTCATTTTATAAGGTCATCCTGCAACATATGGATACCCGCCTGAGGCCTCAACTGATAGGCAGTTTGATGTTGTTGTTCAACAACAAATGCGTTTTTAATGAGAAACAGCTCCCATTCATCTCTGTGCAGCTGTTTTAGGATAGAAAGCTTTACATTTAGCAACATTTTTCCTTGTTTATGTGGTTAAAGGAACAATGTTACCTCAGTTACAGAGTAAACCTCCCAACCGGTGAAATGCTCTTTTCATTAATTGTACAATAAATGATATCGTTCCAAACCCATAAGACTTCTTCGAAACACAAATCAAGAGATTTCAGTCCCTCCATTGAAATTTATTAGGCTTTCTGTTGATAGCCAATAGGCTTTCATTTACCTCACAGCCATGAACCTTGATTTGCTGCATACTACAGTCACAGGCAGGTGTTATTAGACCAATGGCACATTCTCTTCACATTTAATCAGACAAAAAATAGAAGATAAAGACTTAAATGTGTGTTTTCTACAACTTATTTTTGTCATATTTAAGAGTACACTAGCTAATAGATAACTTCACGGCTAATGGACAAAACTACAATTCAGATTTCATAAGGTCTTCAAAAGGAAGAGCTTGTGATGGTGTTTATTCTACTTTCTTAGGTAAACTTTTACCAGCAGATGCATGTTTGTGGATTATGCTGAGGTTTTTCTGTGTTTTTGGCAGGATAAATGGTCATCTTGTGGCTTTAAAGGTGATTCACATGAAAACTGAAGAAGGAATTCCATTCACGGCTATTAGAGAAGGCAAGTGCATAACACACACACACACACACACACACACACACATACACACACACACACACACTCACAGCCAAGAAACAAAAGTGCTTATACACACGTAGGGCAGTGGGGTAAAATGTGCCAGTGTGTGTATAAATTGTGTTGTCCACGTAATTACGAATAATAATAAAAAATGATATAGGGTATATATATGGGAAGCATTATATATAGATGTCTGTGACTGAAATATGATAGTGCATTAATAAACTGTTTTTATAGAAATTTTTATTTTTTAGATGTTATGTTTCTACGTTTTGACCAGGTTTTGACATACTACCATTCAAAAATTTGAGGTCACTAATTTTTGTTTTAACGAAATTAATACTTTTATTCAGTATGGAAGCTTGTTTCCGCCACTGAATAATAAATAAATAATAATAATTGCGACTTTTTTTCTCACAATTGCGATATATCAAGTCAGAATTGTGACTTTTTTTCTCACAATTGCGAGATATGAAGTCACAATTGCGAGATATAAAGTCGCAATTCTGAGAAATAAAGTCGCAATTGCGAGATATAAAGTCAGAATTGCATGATATAAAGTCGCAATTGCGTGTTATAAAGTCAGAATTGTGAGATACAAACTATTCTGAGGTAAAAAAAAAAAATCCGTCTTTTTTTTCCTTAGAATTGGACTTTATATCTCACAATTGTGAGTTTATATCTCACAATTCTGAGAAAAGATGTCAGAATTGCGAGATATAAACTCGCAATTATGTGTTATAAAGTCAGAATTGCGTGATATAAAGTCGCAATTGCGAGAAAAAAAGTCAGAATTCTGACTTTATAACACGCAATTCTGACTTTATAACACGCAATTGCGAGTTTATATCTCGCAATTCTGACTTTATAACACGCAATTGCGACTTTATTTCACGCAATTCTGACTTTATATCTCGCAATTCTGAGAAATAAAGTCAGAATTGCGAGATAAAATGTTGCAATTATCCTTTAAAATGTTTTATTTTGTGGCGGAAACAAGCTTCCATAATTCAGCAAGTACACATTAAATTAATCAAAAATAACAGTAGAGACATTTATAATTCAGATAAAGATTTATAATAATAGATTTCTGTTTTAAACAAATGCTGTTCTTTTGGTACCTGAAAAATATTAATCAGTACAACTATTTTCAATATTGATAATAATAAGAAATGTGTCTTAAACAGCAAATCAGTATATTAGAATGATTTCTAAAGGATCATGTGATGCTAAAGACAGTAATGGCAGCTAAAATAAATTACATACATTAATATTAATACATATATAATGAATAATATATCGAGATAGAAAATAGTTCTTTTAAATTGTAATAATATTTCACAATATTACTGTTTTTACTGTATTGTTGACCAAATAAATGCATAAGAAACTTCTATCTAGAACGTTAAAATATCTCACCGGCCCCAAAGTTTTGAACGCTGGTGTATATAATAACTAATTTCCCCTTGCCTAGAGGGCTACCTGAGTGAAATGTGGCTCATCTCACCCCAGTCTCCTCTAAATATGTGATTGTACTGCACTTGTTGATGCCGTATGCCGTATGCCCATGTTATTTGTGATTATTCCCAGCCTCCTTGTTAAAAGGCCTCAAACACGCCAACATAGTCTTGCTCCACGACATCATTCACACGCGAGAGTCTCTCACCTTTGTCTTTGAGTACATGGTGAGTCTAAGACCTTCCAAGATTATTTTGTTTTTGGTTTATTTTTGTCCGTCTGACCTATTTCACATCTTTCTCTTTCACTCCTTCAGCAAACAGATTTGGCTCAATATATGATTCAGCATCCTGGCGGACTTCACTCGTACAACATCCGGGTAAACAAACCCGTAAACGCACACAAACACAACGGGGGCAGAAATAATGAGCTGTCTTTCTCACACTCTGTCTGTTTGTTCAGCTCTTCATGTTTCAGTTGCTGCGAGGATTGTCTTACATTCACAGCAGAAGAATCCTGCATCGAGACCTCAAACCTCAGAATTTGCTCATCAGCTATCTGGGAGAACTCAAATTAGCCGATTTTGGTAGGTTTCGTTTAAACTACACACATGCAAACACTCACACGCTAACTAATCATGTAATCATTCTAAACTTGTTGCTTCAGGTCTGGCCCGATCTAAGTCCATACCGTGCCAAACGTACTCTGCCGAGGTCGTGACTTTATGGTACCGCCCGCCAGATGTTCTCATGGGCTCCACTGATTACTCCACAGCCCTGGACATCTGGTGAGTGCCTGCAAACACACAAACACTCATTCCTCTTAGAAAGGTTCATAATAGTGAGAGCAACAGTAATGTCTGACTCAAAATGTGTCTCTTTAGGGGAGCCGGCTGCATTTTTATTGAGATGCTACAGGGGTCACCAGCGTTTCCTGGAGTTGCTGATGTCTTTGAGCAGCTGCTGAAGATTTGGACAGTGAGTCTGTACTATAATTGTGTGAAATTTATCTTCTATCCATTTATTTATCCTCCTCTCCTCCCATTATTCATCTCTCCTCTTCTTTCCTTCTGAGGTCCTCGGGGTCCCGACCGAGGAGAGCTGGCCAGGTGTCGGTGATCTGCCGAACTACAAACCAGGTGTGTGCAAAATCCTTCTTTCATCTGTCTCCATACTGTAATCTCACAGATGTGTCTGCTATGAGAGGTGATTTCCTGTCTCAACAGATTTGTCTCATTCATTAAATGCTTATGTCAGGGTATGTTAGTTACATAAAAAATGTATTTCATATGGTAACATCTAAATGAACTGGTTTTATTTAAGTCAAAGGAATGTTTAAATATGATTGAATAAGCTCGATTATATTATGTTACAGCAATGAAAGTAATTTTTAGACTTTTTAGATCAGGAAGAAATAGGTCCTTAAAGGGATAGTTCAACTTTTGTCATCATTTACTCACCCTCATGTCATTCAAACCTGTACAGCTTCTTTCTGTTATGGAACACAAAATAATTATTTGAATTATGTTCAAATTAAGTTGATATTCTCTGATGATCTTCCCCTGAATCATAACTCTCAAATCTCATTCACACATGATGATGCATATATTCAGGCTTTTTAAATGCAGGTGCATCACTCTACTGTCAGTAGAATCAAAGCCATTGATTCTTGCATGTCTCATCTCATGGCCTCTAAAGTATGAAATTTAACCTACAAATCATGTGGGCTACTTTTATGGTTCATTTTACATCAGTGGTTCTCAAACTTTTGACAATCATTGTCCACAACAATATTTAAAGGCCCCATGACTTTTCCAGTTGATTGTGATTTACTGGATTAGGATTAAGGATAAGTATTTTTTATTTTATTTTTACTTAAAACTGATAAAACCTGATAAAATATAGTTTAGAGCTTGGCATAACTAGAAAAATGTAAATTCATTATAAAATTTGTATTAATTTGCAGGCTTAGAAATTACACTTAAAAAATTACATTTTATATATATATATATATATATATATGTGTGTGTGTGTGTGTGTGTGTGTGTAATCTTTAGTTGATCACAAGATGAATATCCATTTTCCATATTGAAAATTGCAATGTTGCAAAATTGCAACTCACCTGTAGCATTTAAACATGATTGGTTTTACTTTTTAGTGTTTTGTTTTAATATATTCTGACAGAATTGTGTAGAATTTTAATATTGCCCATTTATAATCAGCTGTAACATATACAATACAATAATACGCTATGCATTATGTTTAATGTAAAAGTGGGTGTGGCTGTGTCAAGCGCTTCCTGTTATTTTAGCTGTATAATTAATGTCTGTTATGCTGCTTGACATTGCAAACTGGTATGTATTATTATACAGTTTTCATTTATTGTAATAATAAACAAATGGTTATATGGCAAAATAGTTTAATTGGTTACTGGACTTTTACATTGTTCTAGTTATTGACCTTACAGCAGCTAGTAAATCTAAAGTCAGGCACATTCACGGGAGAATGACTTACTTTTGCATTGTAAAAAATAAGGTTGATATGCAAATCTGTACTTTGGTGCACCACAGAAAAGTTTAGAATTTTCTACTTTTGTGTTCCATGGAAGAAAGTTATATGTAAATGATGTCAGATTTTTTAGTGAACTTTTCCAGCACATCCTCACTTTTTACAGATTTGATTTCTTTGTTATTTTTGAACATCAAGTAAATACAAATGTACCCATTAATTTAGAATTAGAACTACACATAGACACCATCATCTATTTGCACTGTGTGTGTATTCTTATACGATTTAGAGGTCATAAATGTGAATAATGACATGGGTATTACAACGTAAACATGGTTTATGAGGACACTTCCTTTGTCCTCGTAAACCAAATGACTTAAAAAACTAAATAAACGTGTTTTTGGTCCCCATGAGGAAAACAGCTTATAAATCATACTAAATTATGTTTTTGTGAAAATGTAAAAATGCAGTAAGTTTTCTGTGAGGGTTGTGTTTAGGGGGAGGGTTAGTTTAAGGGCATAGAATATACAGTTTGTACAGTATAAAAATCATTATGTCTATAGAAATAACCTATAAAACATGGAAACCCAATGTGTGTGTGTGTGTGTGTGTGTGTGTGTGTGTGTGTGTGTGTGTGTGTGTGTGTGTGGGTGTAAACTTGTTGCCAAAGGTCTGTCATTTTAATAACATGCAGTCACACAAACAGAAATTCGCTAGAGCAAATTCACAAAGTCGTGCTGAAGCTGTGTTTCCAACATAAATCATTTTGTGTGTGTAGGGGTTCTGTTAGTGGTTTTGTTGGCCATGAGTTGACTTGACACCTCCGAGTCAGACACAAACACACACCTTCACACACTCATGCAGGAAAGGGATTGATGTCTTTCCACTGCAGTCCTGGAAATTAAGTCCAAACTCATTACACAGGTGCACAACTGAGCAATGTGAGGTGGCTTTGGGAAATATGCCTCATTTAGAGTGTGTGGGTACTGATGGAGATGATGTGTGTGGTAGGTAAACTGCTGGCAGGACTTCCCTGCTGTGTTTCTCCATGAATCTGGGTTTACCCAAGCCCCAGGCTGGTCTGTATGTGTGTGTGCCATGTGTTGGAGAGAAGCTACATGAACCCGCTGTGGTCTCTCAGGTATATCCAGGTGTGCTGAAGCAAAGTGTGGCTTCAGATTTCAGCCAAGAATGACCGGGTGGCCCGAGACCACAGCCACTGACAGAGGGACACTCATAATGAAGGCTCCTAAAAAGTTCTATAAAGCAAAAAAAAAAAAAAATCTGAGTGGTTTGAATGTTTCCTTGAATGTTAAAGTTCTTAAATTAATAGTTTACCCAAAAATGGTATTTTAAAAAGCAGTGTTATTTTAGTATTATTTATATACTCTTATATAGGGGCGTGCAAAATGATGAAAATCTTATACAAGACATTTTATTTCAGTCATGACAACTCTCGGAATAGTTTTAGCATGTTATTAAATATGGCAATGTTAGTGTATTTGGTGGACTATATGCCATGTCTGCTGCTGCTGATTATTGCTGCTACAGAGCAAGTATTGACTGCAAGTATGTGAGCATGTAAGATATGCTGCTGCTGCATAAATAGACACACATAAATCCTGTGGAGCTGGGGGAGGTGGACGGTTTCAGAGGAAATCTGATAGCATGTTGCAGGACAATTTTACAGCAAACAATGAACCAATCTATTTAAATGTTCAGCAAACAATCTCATTGGCTGCAGGATCAGAAGAGGCCAATCAGCTTGTGCTATGTGGTAATGATTGCTTGCATTTGGCATGTAAAAGACCTATCAGCCTGCGCCCTCTAGAGTTTCATGACTGAACTAGATATTTATCACAATATAGTTATTTTTGTTAATAAACAGAACAAAGATGCAAATTAGTACTTACGGTATGTTAGTCAGCATCAGTACCGCATTGAATTTTTAAAAAATGTGCTTGATAAATCTTTTTAATGTCAAAACGCGCTTTATTTTCTCATTCATGCATTTCTCTTTATTGCTCTAAAGTGTCAAAGACTTTAAGCAGTTCTGTTCTGCGCAGCTATATTTGCATACGGTGTTAGGCTATACAAAATATAGCAAAATCTCTATTAATTGACACTTTATATCTTCACCATGATATTCATCATCATACCGCTTAGCTCCACTATTATACTATTTAATATTTTGAATTAGCTTTTTTTTTTTCATTTTAAGTTTTAGCGATATGTGCACTTTATTAGTTTGTTTTTTAATATTTCTATTTAGCATTGCTTCATTTTTATTTCAGTTTTAGTAACTTTAGTACTTCAACTTTTTTATTTTATTTATATAATTTTATTTCAGTGAAGCCTGGTTCACACGGCAGGATAATTAGGCCGATTTTAGCCCCGATTCACCCCTTCCGACAATATTAAGCATGCTCCGATTATCGTAAAATAATCTGATCAGATATTCCTGCCATGTGTGGTGTGTTAAGACGGTTCTCGTCTGCTCGGAAGGACGTCGGGACCGCTCCGATCTCAAATCGGGGATATCCAACATGTTGGATTTTTTTGGCCCGATTTCTCCTCGTGTGGTGTCCCGCGGGGACAAACGAGCACGCAGCCTGTGGACTGTGGCGTGTAGCCAATCAGAAAGCGAGGCGGCGAGGAAGCACCGGGAAACAAAATCAAAACAGCCGGCGGCATGGCGCACCAGAAAGTCCGGTGGACGTCGGAGATGGAGGACCAACTGATAACGTTTTTTTTTTTTTCGGTTAAAAACAAACTACAAACTATCGCCACTGCATCCTCTTCGTCCGCCATGATTGTTTACTCTGAAGTCACGTTTGATCTCGAGGGATTTTGTGAAATTTCCCGTCTGACCTTGGAATGCTCGGGAGTCAAATCGGTTCGTGTGTGATATGTTGATTTTGCCGTGTGGCTGCGCACCACACACTGTACGACCAAAACCGTGATTTTTTATCGCCGTGTGTGGGGTCTCAGGTTTGGAAAATCGGCCGACAATTTTAAAATCGTCCCGTGTGAACCAGGCTTTAGTTGCCAAGACAACATTTATTACTTTTGTTTCAAATTAAAAATTAAGTTTTTCATTTAATATTTATATTTTATATACTTTATTTCAATTAATGAACGAATACTATTTTTAATAGTTTTAGTTAATAATGACAAAATTGCACAAAAGGAGAAATTCAGCAGAATGTTCATGTTGCTCTTTTCCATGTAACAAAAGCATACAGTGATCATGGCTTGTCATCTCCAAAGAAAAATGACAAAAAGCAAAATAAAAGTGGCCTTCACAGCTCTTACAATACTGAAGTCTAGTTAACTGGTGTTATGAATGAACATTGGTAAACTGAAATGTTTTGTCTACGAGTTAATTATCACATGAGATTAATCAGGAGTGAACTTGAACTAAGTTACATGTTAGTCAAAATGTGTCACATTGCAAATAAGCCTGTTCTAAAACAACACATTAAAACACAGACAATGAATAACTAAATTGCAATATATATATATATATATATAGAATTGCAATATATTGCATAATGTTTTTAAAGTTATTTCAGCAGCTCAGGTTTGTACAGCAAAGACAGTTTCCTGTGTTATTAAAAACTGTGTAAAAAACAAAGACATAGCATTTCTTTAATAACTTCATAACTTAGCATTTGCCATGAGTAAATCGAGACATGTTGTGCAAAGGTCTGATATTAGCAATTGCCATTGGTTCTGGTGCAGCTCATAAACATAAACAGCTGCATATAGAGAAGCCCAAATGAGACTTTAGAGTTACACTACATTTTATGGTACTTTAAATGAACGTGTAATGAATTATCGTAAAATAAAGAAATGCAGAGCAGGAACTTGATTCTATCCATCATTGTATTTTGAGATGTGTACATTTCATTCAAGAATTAATGCAAGCTTGCAGTCAATTGTGAAGGGGCGGGGTTTAAGAGAACTGCTGTAAATGATTGGAGAAGTCTGATATTTGTCACCATCATTTCACCAGAAGGTCGAGTTATGACATTTTGATTTAACATTACAAGCTCAAAAAAACAAAAACAAAAAACAAAACAAAAACAATTTAAATACATGGATAACTTATTCACCTTAAGATCTATAACATGCACAAAATGGATATTGAATTTTCATCTCTTTCTGGCTTAAATAATGATCCTTCTTGGAGCTTGGCAGCTCAAGTCACCACTCGCTATCATTGTGTGGAAAGGAGCAGCGTGAACATTCTGCCAAACATCTCTTTTTGTGCTCCACAGAAGAAAGGAAGTCATATAGATTTGGAACAACACAAGGAATAGTAAATGATGAAGGATTTCAAAGATTGTCTCATTGTCTCAACATGTTCTGAGTGAAGATACCTGATCATAGTTGGATGTTTTAGTGGTCTATTAAGCTAAAAGAGAACTCTTTGTGTTCCTGTAGAGTGGTTCCTGCCCTGCAAGCCCCGGCAATTTCGAGATGTCTGGAAAAGGTAAGACCAGTTCATGCATTCATGCTCGTGCGCGTATGTGTGTGTGTGTTGGCTCCGAGTGGGAACAGAAGGGTTTTTGTATAACAGTCCTCATCTCCCCTCCACCAACCCCCTCTAATGGATGTCTGACCCATAGCTCTCTCTCTCTGTGTGTGTGTATGTGTGTGTGTGTGTGTGTGTACATTGGCCCAGACTCGCTCAGTTACCTTATAAGACGGAGGACCTGGCCCAGCAGATGCTGATGATGATTCCAAAGGACAGGATTTCAGCCCAGGATGCATTGCTGCACCCATATTTCAACACTCTTCCACCTCCGTTAATGCATCTAAGGGACAGTAAGTGCTGAAGAATTTCACTATATGAGCGGAATGCACGCAATTCCAGCTTCAAAGGCTAATCCGGTCCCGTTTCAGACAAGATCAAAGTTAAATCCCTCTATAGTTTCTGTCAAAACTGGCAACCTTTTTCAACACCGACTCGAGATGAAAAGAGATTATGCAATCTTAGAAACGTCTTTTTCCTCCTGTCATTTCTCTTTCCCTAACCGTCTCTCTTTCTCCCTCAGCCGTGTCCATCTTTAAGGTGCCGGGCGTGAGGTTAGAGACGGAAGCGAGGGATATCTTCAGCCCCAGCAGACGAATGAAATCGCCTCTTGCTCCGCTGGCCAAGTGCTGGTGAAAGACTTGTCTTTGTAAATAGTTGGTGTGCTTGTGAAAACCAAAAACACACCAGCATGAGTAAACGTGACACTGTTGCAGCATGACGGTCAATTTGTATATGCAGCTTTATCAAATATATTTCTTAAGGAATATCAGATTAAATTTCATAAGATTCATGTTTTTACATTTTGGACCAGTAATACCTAAGAGTAAGTTTAATGGTAGATCATGACGATCCAAGTCGAAGCTGATTTATCACCATGATCCACATTTCAAACACTCAAATTCACTGAGAGAGGATCAGTTATGTCTGTTTTCCTGCCTCTCAGCAAAGTGATGTTTACAGCACACTTTCATTGTGAATAAGTTTGAATGAAATGCACTTATTAATTTTGATATTATGTAATCATTTTTTGTATATATTGCACAGAAAAGAGTGAGAGTGTGAGAGAGATGAATTGGGAATGTGATATGAAAATGCGTGAAAGAATATACCTACTAATATTTCAAAGCTCTATTGTATAGTGTGCTGGTGAAAAAATTACTTGTATGCATTCATAAAACACCTGGAGAGTCTCTCCTGAAATTACCTGTTTTTGTACAGCACATACTCATATTTCTGTGGCCGGCGTGTCAAAACATGTTTAGTACTGTTTTTAGCTAAGTTTGTATCAGGTTCATAATTAATAGTTTCAGTATATTTTGCATATTATGTATTCATGTATGTATGTATGCATGTATAAGATGCAGAGAGTCAAACATGTGCTGCTTCTAAGTCAATGTTCTAAGTGAGAAATGCACAGCAATATTCGTCACCAACAAATAACAGCTTCAAATAATAGAAACAATCACTCAATGCTGATGTCATACATATCCACACACTTCAACATAATCTGCAATACTGTGAAAATTGTGTACGTGTTCATAAAATTGTATACAATCCCACTGTGTCTTGACTTCTGAATAAATACTGTAAAAACGGCATCGGTAAGGGTAGGATAGGCAATTTTCAAAAAACATGAACACGAACAAAAAAGTGTCATAAAAGACAGCGTTAAACCTCATGTCTCAAAGCACATATCATTACAATAATAATCAACATAAACAACTTAAAGAGCACTGACCTGTACCGCCTGACTGCTGCAGATTCATTTCAGCGTTGATAGTGTTGCCATTGAAACGCATAAATTTGAGTCACGGGTTTCCATCGCTTATAAATTACAGTAGTTATGGCGTGAACGCAGCATAAGGTCGTTGTTTTGGATCTGGAGGAACTGTAAAAGCTGTTTCAACCAGCATAACAAAAAAAATTCTGGAACAAATCCCCTACCCTGCCTTTAAGTGGGTTTGTGGTCGTTCACTGATGTGCCAAATGTTCTTGTTCAAAATCCAGAAGGCGCAGGAACCAAGTAGTGGTTTACTTCACCTATTGCCCATGAACAAAACACTACCATGTACCTCCAGGGGACCACCTGAGGGAACCATAGGTAGTTTCAACCTGTAAAAAAAAAAATTAATAATTGCTTAAAGGGGACATATCATGCTAAATCCACTTTTTTAGCCCTTAAATGCATTTTGTTGTATATTTGGAGTGTTTAGAAGTACAGAAAAGTTGAAATTATTCTCTTCAGGTGCTTCGTTGATATCTTTATATTCTGTTTTGGCCTTATTTTTCAACCTGTTCAGATTTTTCTGTTATCTATGACGTTTTGTGAACTATTACGTCACAGTATTTGCAGCGGAACTGCCAAATAAGGACATTGACTTCCGGCCCAACACTTCGAGCAATCCGCCATTTTTATTTCTCGCTGCAATTTTGTAGTCCAAGCTAAAAGATGCAGAAGTTACGAGAGGGTAAGTCAAAATGTTCGGTTGTTGGATGTAGTAACCCACACGCTTCATTACTCCGTCTAATGTAGATGAACTGCCGCGCATGTTTAACTGAAAGAACGAGCAGAGATAGAGAGACCCGGTCGCGCACGCACTCTCTCTCTCTTCGGAGCCAGGCGAAAGTGTAAACAAGACACCATCTCCAAACTAGACGCTGTCTTGCTCTCTCTCCCTCGCACATATTAATCAAAATAAATCGACACGGTGGTAAAAGGTCGGAAGACCAAAGTTTCATACAGTAACACACCATTGCGATACATCCATATGAAGACGTTCTGCAGGTTCGTCGTCTTCATTTTCATCTCGCTCCGGCTCCGACTCTGGCTCGAACATGTAAGGCTGGCTGGACAAGTCTTCCGTTGTTGACATTTTGTTAATAACGTGTGAATAAAAAGTTTCTGTGCCGCTAGATAATCGTATCTCGGCTATCAAACTACAAAAATGGACGAACGGGGTGGAGTTGAACCGTTGCATCCTGGAGAGGGGGCGGGGTATGAAGTATTTAAAGAGACCGCACCAAAATGAGTTGCTCTCAGACGCACATCAGAAAAGGGGTAGAAAAGGGGCCTGTGGAGCTAATAATAATGAGGAATTCAGACCCAAGCATTGCAGTTCCGCTTTATATAGACTACAAATGTATGATTTATATGTAAAAAGGAACGATTTAAAAGCATGATATGTCTCCTTTAAACGGTGGGTAAAAAAATATATAGTGTCTTTAAAAATTATAATATACATTTTTAGTAATTTTTACAGTATATTTTTACTCTACAATCAATGTAAATGGATCTCATATAGTTTTTTACATTTAGCTCATAAATATACAATTATTACTGGAACAGTTTCCTCCATTTTACTATTAGCATATGGTCCACTTAGCAGCTTTTGGTAAGTAACCACCACTGATCTATATAGAATGATTATATAGTCATTATATAGATCAGTGGTAACCACCCATTTCCACAAGAAGATACCACCTGATCTGACCGACATGTACAGTGACCGACCACAGTTTGTTTTGCTTTATGGCTGAATCTGAAATCGACGATACAACAAACAATGAATGTTCCAGTTCCTCAGTCACTATGCTAACCATCCATTAAACACACTCCAACAAAAGGGATGCAAAACACGTGACAAGATAATACAAAAAAAAAAAAAAACGTTGGTACAAATGAGGAGTGTCTTTTCATTGTGCTGTTTCAGGTGTGTTGTGTAACTTCTGGAGTTTTATATGAAGATGGTACGAAGAGAAACTTCCTTTCTGGTTATGAAAGCAGTGAATGGGCAACACAATGTTCCAACAAGCTCTCAAGATATCGAATTTCATTTAAACCTGAAGGGCTTTACACACACACACACAGGAAGATCAAACCTCTCTGTCTGTCTTCTTTTCCTCCAGCCTACTTGCGTCTCTCATTTTCCATCTGGCTCTGTTGAAAATGCAGCACTCATGCAGTTCCTTCACCAGCCACGTTAGGGCGCCCTATTTCGCACAAATTCGCCCAACAGTAGCACGACTATCCACGCCGGGGCTAGTTGACACAAGGGCTCAGTTAAACAAACATCATGTATTTTCTCTAGCGCTGATTTTGTATGTTGGTTGCAATGCAAACATCAAATAGAGATACAATATTGTCTTAAATTAAAATATTATAATGAATACAAAACTCAAATGAACACAATAACACCACATTGGATAAATTCAGGCAAATGACAAGCCTGGAAATCCAGACTCAAATCTCTCGCGAGAACTCTGGATTTCCAGGGTAGCAACTGACCACAATATAATATAATATAATATATTTTTTATTTGTTGTTTTGTATTTCATAATTTATTATAAAAATTTTGCTTAACCTATAATCTTAAAAAAGGTTATTTTTTGGCATCAGTGGTTCTATGAAGTTCCATAAAACCTTTCCATTGCACAAAATGTTCTATAGAAGAAACATTTTTGGTTTCTTTGGTCTTTTATGTTGTCACAATGTAAGCTGCCATTAAACAACATGGCATGATGTCACAATAGGTCAATATGTTTTCGGTTCACTGTATCCTTAGTATCCTTAGGCAATAGAGACTTTAAGGTAAATAAACACACCATGAGAAATTTTCACTTGAGTAAAAATGGTAACAACTAGCCTTGGACTTTTTTAGTGTCCTACACCTTCTCCCTAAAGCTGAATTCAGCAAGTTAAATGTATGTGTTGGTTTCCATCAGTGGGTGGAGAGAGTTTTGACGGAGTGATTCAAGGCCATGAAATGAAAAGCTGAGAGCTCAGATGGTCTCTCTCAGTATGTATTTTCCAAGGCTTAACTCACTCTGATGTGGTCTTGTTAACGTTACTGCAGCGCCAGCAAGGTTTTATATGGGTTTATGATATTAATTAATGTCAAAGCACAAGGTCATAAGACCGCCGTTAGGTAAAGTAGAAACTATTAAGTGCTTACTGATGTCGGTAAAGCTCTGACAGATATAAAATAGTATAGGCCTGTATAAACACACGTACAAGCCAAAAACGTCACACAAAAGTACTCTAACAAACACCCACTCATAAAGTGTGCACAGTACAGTGGTGGAGATCCATTACTCACAGCTAAATTAAAGCGATCTGCGATCATGCACATACTCGTTTCACATGTGAGTGTGTTTAAGGGTGCAATTTGAGGAGAGTCAGTTCCAGTTTATTCCTACAGAAACACAGGATCCCTAAGTACAAAGAACAAAAATGAATCTGCCGTCTGTCTCCAGTGTTCAGGCATCTCATCCGATATCCTGATGATTTGAGAATGCATGAGGACATTCCATTTAAACCATTCATCTGTCATCACCCACTCCACCCACTGAAGGATACTGAATAACTACTGTTATCTTCAGTCTAACACCCTGAGCTCTCCTCTGAGCTCCTTAAAACACTCTCTCCACTTAAAAATGATTTGTTAGAGGGGAAAAGAAAACTTGAGTCAAACTCCTCAGTAGATGTGCGTAGTCCAGTCCTTAATGGAAATCTTATCAATCCAACATCAGATCGATTACTTACAGTTATTCCAAGGCTATTTTGCTATCAAACTGCCTGGCAACCACTAAAAAAAAAAAACACTTTAGCTTTGGCAACACCCTACCACTCAAAACACTAGTAACATCTTAGGAACCCCCTCAGAACATCATTGCAAATAGCAGAGCTATGAAACAACTAAAATTTGTTTTTCTGTGATTTTGCCAAGACAGGTTCCTGGTTCAACATAATTAGTTGATCCTGGAACAACATTCCTCTCTGAACATTTAGTCCTAACCATATCCCTACCCCTAAACTAACCCTACCCATAACTAATCCTTAAAATCAGAAGGAAAATTATGAATAACACTGATGTAGAAGCACCTAACCCTGGTTGTAAGCCTAAACTTGACATAAACTTTAAACTTGTCCCTCAAATCTGATTGGTTGATTGGAATGTTGTTCTAGGATCAACAAAAATGTTGATTCAGGAACATGTTGCACTTGGTTCACCGTAAGTCAATGGTGTTCATGTAGCATGATGCTAATGGCAATGTCAAGGGTTCAATTCATGGACTGAAAAAAAGTGTATAGCTTGATTGCAAATTGCTTTGAAAAAAAGTCTGCTATCTACTATAACTCACTATCATCAATTTGTTATGTGGTGAATGTACATAAAGAGAGGAAAAACAAATCAAATGCACATAACAGGCTATGTGAAATGACACAGGCGCTAAATCATGAATGCGATGTGTCAGGATTTTGCATTAGGCTTTTACATTGAGGATAAACATGAGAAAGGCATGTGGCCGGTTGGGTAACGTTTCAAGGTTGCAGTAGCATTTGTTTGGCACCATGTGTAGCTTAGGAAGGCGACTGTGAAGTGTGAGAGAGTGTTTCGGGTTCTGTGCGTGTGTGGTCTTGGGCTCTCTCGGCTTTTGTAGCTTTCTCTGTTTATTCATGGCTCCTCAAACACATGCAAGAGACAGCTGTTACGCCCAACCTCCATGCAGGCCTCAAAAGCCTGGGGCTGGATTTACACACACCAGCCAGATAGGTGTCACTGCATCAGGGGTGGAGTGTGAGGATTTGTGGGAGCTGTCACAACAGAACTTTTTACCGTTAACTGCAGAATGGAAGGTGATAGATAGATGTATTTGTGCTTTCGGAACATGGAGTGAATTAAACAAGTACAGCTATGTTTGGAATATTCCATCAAAACAGTCTTGAATTTTTCCTTCTTTGATTAAAACGGCCTTGAATCAATTCAAAAGTCTCTTTTTTTAGTGGAAGGGAGGAAATTTAAGAGACACTATCGCTACTTTATTACCTTGTGCAACTATCTAGAATCTTATAAAACACTGGCTTTTTTCCTATTGAGAATATTTTCCTCTTACCCTCCTCCCCATCCCGCTCTGCTCTTTATTTCCTGTCTTCCTCTCCTCCCTGCTCCATGTGAGATTGAGTCTTCAAACAATAAATCCCTCTGCCTGCTCATTTAATCTGCATATCACTCTTCCATTGACCATTATCAACAAAATAGCCACCCATACTTAGCATGCAAATTATCTAGTTATTTGGAGAAAGAGAGAGAAAGAGTGAGGCCCAGTGGGGGGTCTGCTGGAGGAGTGTGGGTTTCCTTTAACATAATGGGATTTCAACAGGGGGAAGGGGGCTATTGTCTTTTGGCAGCTCATTGAAACCCTTCAATTTTTTGGTTTTGTTGATAAGGTAAACCTGTTAAACTGTCAACTTTTGTCTCCAAAATGCTTTGAGCACATGCTACTTTCAAGCAATTGTTCACACTGCAAAACCACCTCTGACAACAGTTTAGTTGAGCACACCGGACATGTTTTAACAGTGAGAACTCGGAAGAAAGCTAAAAGGAATGTTCCAGGTTCAAAACAAGCTAGCTGTATGTATTGATCAAGGCATTCAAGCAGAAATCAACAGCTCAGAATTCTTTCATACAATTATTTTTTTAAGCTGTAAAGATTTTAGGAGAAATAACTAAGTTATTCATCATCAAACTAAAGATTTTACGTGACATTGACACTTTACATAACAACAAAGACACATTACTGCCTCAGTCTGAACCTTAAATGAACTTTAACTGAAACCAAACTTTTAAAGTGCAAATGCACTTATTCAGTTCCTATTTTTTTTAAGGAAATTAATACTTTATTCAGCAATGATGCATTAAATTGATCAAGAGTGACAGTAAAGATGTTTAAAATTGTTTAAAAAAAATTATTTCAGATAAATGCTGTTCTTTTGAACTTTCAGAGAATCCTGAAAAAAATGATGACCGTTCCCACAAAAATATTAAGTAGCACAAGTATTTTTTAACAGTTTGCCATAGTAAGTTTAAAAAAGAATAAATGTTTCCACCAAATCAGCATATTTGAATGATTTCTGAAGGATCATAGTAATGATGCTGAAAAAAATCTGATTTCATTTTAAAATATAATATACTAGAAAACACATATTTTAAATGGACAACCTTTCAGAATATGATTGTTTGCTGTATTTTAATCAAATAAATGGCCTTGGTGAGCATAAGAGACTTCTTCTAAAAACAATAAAGAAAAATATTACAGACCCCCAAAGTAGTGTAACTTTGCAGTTTTATCACACTACAGATTAATGTAACGTGTAATGTAATATTCAACTCAATTTTGTCATTAATTTAAATTATATTCTTTGTCGAACTGTGTGCATTCAAAAACAATTTAAACTGAACTGTATATAGTCCAACACTTTGTTACACCAATCAGCATCTAATGTCTTCTGTCTTTCCACGTGTTACATCAGCAAAGCAACGCTGCCCCATTCACCAGTTCTCCTTTAGTCTGACCCATCAAGAATTTGGCTGTGTAGTTTGATATAGTATAGTTTACATTACTTGGAAGTAGGGCAGCACATGGGGGACCAGGCCAGTCACGGCCACCACGAGGTACATCTAATGCACTGGAGGTATTAGGCAGGATTTTCCTGCTATATTAAGAACACAGACAGAGGAATGACACAAGAGAGGCTCAAATGCCACTTTTAGTGTCTCAGTTCATGCAAACATTACATGAATAAAATGAGAGAATGTGAAAATGTGAGGGTTTTGACAGAATGATCAAGAAATGCTCATTGAGGAGACTGTTGCCTGGTTTTTGTAAGCTGCACTTTGTCCAAGATGGAATGTCAAAATATGTATTTTAGAGAATAGAAAGAAAGAAAGAAAGAAAGAAAGAAAGAAAGAAAGAAAGAAAGAAAGAAAGAAAGAAAGAAAGAAAGAAAGAAAGAAAGAAAGAAAGAAAGAAAGAGCAGATGTGCTAATTCTTATTGTCGAAAACTTGTAACAGTTGCGAACTGAATGAAAGACTGGAAGTTCAGCAAGAAGTACCAATACAAGATGCCAGCATTTGCTCCTTTTAGATAAAGGTGTCTTCTAAATGCATAAATGTAACACATATTTATGGCATCCAATTTAATATGGCATAACCCATATATAAATATAATAAGCAGTTAAAAAACAAAAAACAAAAAAAAACATTTTTGGTCAAACAAATCTTTCAAAAAATGTAAGTAAATTAAAGTAAAAATGAGGCTCAGAAATTAAACAGGACGCAGAGCAAAAATGCCACTGAAAATGACATAAATATAGTCAAAATAAAAAAATAAAAAAATAATTAGAGGCAAATTTTTTTTTCTATTTTGAATCATTTTATATATATTATATTATTATTTTGGCCTTGAAAATCATCTCCAAGGGGAAATATAGGTTATATTTATTATAAATATATATATATATATATATATTTTTTTTTCTTCAGAATTTTATAGACAATTTATTTCCAAAATTAATTGAGCCATAATATGTTTTGAAATAAAAATAATTACGCATAGTATGTTTTATTTGCTTTAAAAAATGCCCCTGAAAATGAACTCCAGGGTGAAAATATTACCTCTTAATAATAATAATTAAAAAAAACCTGCTCTGACACTGCTCTGAATCCATTAGACTGCATCTAAGCACTAAGTAATCTGTGGTCAGTTTCAGGCCAACTGGAGCGCTACTCTTTCCTGCATTCCTTCTTGCACTCACCCCTCCTGATTCAGATTTTTTAACACAACCACCCATTTAGAATGAACCTTCCCTGCGTTCGGTCAGCAGAGAGCCGTTGATGAGGTGTATCAGCAGCAGGAGTGTGTAAATGTACTTTTCCTCCATTTGAGAGAAGATTCCCATTTGAGACCAGACCAAGTCAAATATACCAACCCATTAGCGGTGCTGTACACTACACAGACACAATGTTGCATGTGGTGTTTTTCCTAAGCGGAGCTGCTTGGGTATTAGTGTTTGACTTTCCTGGTCTGTTCTCACTCGGACTCATGCACCACAAAGCAAGGAAATTAATGAAAGGACTTAACAATGACTGAAAAGCACCCCAGAAACAGCTGCACATTATGAAACACCTATTAGCATCTTTTGTTAAGTAAGTGAGAATCCGAGAGAGAGACTGTCACAGGCACACACTGAACTATTATTCTGATGAACATTTTTCCCCATGTTAGTTATTGCTTATTGCTGTTATACCATATTGCTGTACAGCAATGAAAGCTGGGATTATTGAGGATCAGGTCAGGTGAGTTAAGTTAATGAGCAGCTTAATTCAGATAACATTCTTATTCTTATATGGCAATCATGTGATAATTTGATCTTTAAGTGACTTTTCCATGACCTCTTTTCTAAACAATCTGACTTTTGTATTCAATTAACAGATGCTAAAAAACAGACCAAAAATGGCACACACTTTAAAAAAAATATTCTATTAAATTCACCCTAAAATGCACGTTCAGGATGGCTGCATAATTCAACTTATGTAACATTATATTTCATTAACTGATATAATGTTACTACACCAATCTTGGACTAACAAAATCAGTTTTTTTTCTTTAAAATGTACTGATAACCACCATAAAAATAGGTGGCAAAACAGAAAGTTGATGAATCAGAGTTCAAGGTGAAACATGGCCAATATTCATATATAGTAGATGCGCAGGGTCATACAAACAAAGACAAAACACTATCTCATGACACTAAAATAATGGAATAATTAAAGGGGCTATAGGCATATAAGAATTTCCATGTATTAATCCCTTTTTATTGCCAATATGTGACACAAAACCAGTCACATGGGTCAATTTTTTGAAATTGAGATTTATTAATCATCTGAAAGCTGAATAAATAATAGCTTTGCATTGATGTATGGTTTGTTAGGATAGGACAATATTTGAAAATCTGGAATCTGAGGGTTCAAAAAAATCAAAACATTCAGAAAATCGCCTTTAAAGTTGTCCATTTATGTTCCCGACTGTGCTGCATTCACTCACAAAAATAAATGTTTTATATATTTACGGTAGGAAATTTACAAAATATCTTCATGGAACATGATCTTTACTAAATATCCTAATGATTTTTGGCATAAAAGAAAAATCGATAATTTTGACCCATACAATGTATTGTTGGCTATTGCCACAAATATACCCGTGCAACTTGTGACTGGTTTTGTGATCCAGGGTCACATATGTGAACAGCTTGTAACGAAACTTTAAAAACAAGACCTTTCTCGATTTCAGTTGTCTACGAAAGCCTGTAGACTGTGTACATTTCGTCATCATTTACTCACCCACAAGTTGTTCCAAACCTGTATGAGTTTCACAAAAGAAGATATATTGGTGATCAGACAGTTGACAGTCGCCATAGTATTTTTTTTATGGAAGTCAATGGGTGCCGTCTATTGTCTGGTTACCAACAGTCTTCAATATATCTCCTTTTGTGTTCGACAGAAGGAAGAAACTCAAACAGGTTTGGAACAACTTGAGGGTGAGTAAATGATGAATGTTTTGGTGAGCTATCCCTTTAACGTAAGGGCCGTTTCACACTAAATACATAAGCGTAAAAAGCATAATACGTAAGCATGTGTCTATTGTGCTTTCACACTGGCAGCATTTAGTGTACAAGATGCTCTGAATCACTAAATCTCTGTACTGTGAAACAGGAGTTACTCTACACCGCAGTTTTTATCCTCGGCATGTGAAACAATTGGATTCTAACCAATTCAAGTTAGATTTGCCCTTTGGTAAAGATGTTTTTTTATTTTACCATTCATTAAATTGAATTAGTTGTTATTTTAGGCTAAACAGATGTGAATTGCGTGAAGTGTCTCACCTCTCTCACACACCAAAAGAAAACCAAATGCTTCTTTGGCACCATGAAAGCCACAATACAGTGTTAGGAACGACAAATTGTTGTCAGAGTGTGTGTGAGAGAGGAAAGAATGGAGAAAGAAAGGAGATAAACATTGAAGTAATTAGGTGTTAGATTTAGTTGCATTATCTGAGTGGAATATTGATATGTCTTTCTTATGGCCTGGAGAAAGATCAAAAACTCTTCTTCACTTCAATATATTCTTAAATGTCATATTTTGCTGAAAGATCTCCAGAAAAGCATTTGAAACCGTACAGACTGCTCTACTCTCACATAATCAGTTTTCGTTGAGGGACTTTCTTTCAGATGTGAGTCCAGAGTTCAAACTGCTCCTAAAAAATCAATGAATCAGTTTTAAGGGATATTGAATACTGTGTATTTGTGTCATTAGAGATAAGGAATGCTGACAGATTGATAAAATACTTGTAATAGACATTAACTCCAAACATCTTTCTGCCAGAAATGTTGATAAGCAAAAAAGAACATACACTGTAAAAAGTGAACAGTTGGATCAACTTAAAAAAATTACTTCAATTGGTAACACCTAAAGAAATTAAGTTTTCTCAACTTAAATTATCACGTTTATAATGATAAACTTTAGAATCATTGATCAGGTTTATTTAAACTCTGATAAAGGATGATTGCTATCAGATTTGTCAAGCACACATTCATGGAGAAATGGAAAAACTATTTGAAGCATGTCTGAAAAATGCTTTAATACTTTCTCAAAAGCATCTGTTATATGCCTTGCTTTTGGGTTAGACAGAAATGGGGTTAAAAAAAAGAATATTGTAGTGTGTCACCATATGCTTTTGTGAGTTTTGTCCTGGATTCATCGTCATATATTTCTGGCTGTATAAATCTCCAAAGCTCACATACCATCGAGATTTATCAACAACTCTAAGGTATAAACATCCCCATAAATACGGCCATTACAGCAGGAGCATGTCATTGCTTTGGCCTATGGCTTTCAACCCGTCCTTGGCCAGCGTTTTCTCATAACAGATTTCTCAGTTATCATAAATACACATGCACAGGCTTTCTGCCCATTTTCAGGTTACAAATCACCAAACTTAACATTTTCACAAGTTGAATGTCCTCTTATATTTGTTTGAGATTAATAATTCAGTCCGGCTCCCACTTCATCACCAAATGGCTTTATGATGTATGTGGCAGAAATCACATTCAGTTGAGGAGTCACCGCTATAAATCTATTAGTTTAACAACACAAGCATCTATTTCTAAAGTTCTTGCAGAATCCCAGATCGCTAAAAAAAAAAAAAAAAAAAAAAAACTGTCCCATTTAAATGTGACCAATTTTTGAAGACATTTTAAATCACCTAAGCAAAAAAGTTTTGACTTTGAAACGAAACATTATAACACTCATTTCACTTCGTCTCTAATATTCCAGAGACATACCTACATATTCATACATTTAAAATAAATGAAAGGAAATTAATTTAGGCGAGGAAGACACTGTAATCCCAGTACCCCACCTTTTTTCTGAAATATTCCTTCCGATCCAATAAGGAACGTCTCGTTATGAAAAACACATCTTCCCATTGGTCGGAAGGTATGAGGTTTCAAGGCGCCCCGCGGAGAGGTGCTATCGGCCTTGAATGAAGGGCCGCTTGAAACCGTTTTATCATTACTGTGTGGAGCAATGTGGAGTCAGCGTATCAACTTTACAGAGATAGAGCTGCAGATTCAACAGGAGTGGCGGAGAAAGTTTCTTACATTGTTTTAAGGGAGAGGAGGGCCGAGCGTAAAAGGAGGCAGATGTTTGGGAATTCTGATGATGAAATATGTGGATGAGTCTCGAAAAAGGGGTCATGAATACCTGAACGCAAGACTGGAGGATAGTTTGTGACTCGCCTTGTAGCTACGAGTGATCGGTCACGTCTGGAGGAATATCACATTGTTGCACAAGTTTCGCGGAACACCTAAATTCCAGTAAGTTTACATTTGTTTGTGTTCGGTTTCCATGCGGTAATAGATTAAGTTTGTGTCTCTTTTAGGGCTTTATCTGTGTAGATATATATCTTACGACTTAGTCTTAGTCAGTGAAACATTCCTTTGTTTAAAAGTTTCCCCAAAACTTGTTTTCACATTTTCATTAAACGTATTTCACATTCACATTTTCATTAAACGTATTTCACATTCACATTTTCATTAAACGTATTACTACTATACGTTTTATGTTTGGTATTATTTTATTGCTACTAAGAAATCCAATAGTGACTTTTGAAATGGTTAATATTAATTGTTCGTTAGAGACACTTTTTCCAACAATGAATAGTGTTTATCTAGTTATTCACTAATAATCACGGCATACTGATTTTTTAATTTGCTACTAGTCACACGAACCCCATACTGACGTTGTAACTTTTCCATTGTTACTGGTAACAAATTGCAGATTTTGCTACTGAATTCTAGGGGGTGGTCTTTAATGTAACTAGTAGCCTAAACTTTTTTTCTCACTAGTTACACTAGCTCAGTAGTTAGTTGTTTAATATGTAATTACTAGTCAGAATGGCTACTTTTTTATAGTTACAATAAAACATTTTACTAGTAAGACGGGTGTTACTCATGGTGTCACTAGAAACCTAATATTCTGAGAAAACTGAGACTAGATACTAGTAAATTTGAATAGTTAAGCATTAAAGATTAAGTACTAGTATAACCTAATGAATAGCCAATAGTAAAGTTAAAATGGGTACTAGCAACAAATACAGTGCATTGTAGTCAGAAGTGAATAGTTGCAATGTAAACCCCCTCAGAATTTCCAATCCATTTGCTTCCATTAACAATGTAGAGTAGTTTCTGCTATTTGGTTAACAATGAACTGAATAGATCATTTAGAAAAGTATGCATATTCAATGATTTGTTACTAGTGAAATTGTTAAAGATAGTCACTATTGGATTTCTTAACAGCAGTTAAAATAACTAGTAGAAACATAAAAATAGGTGCTAGTTATTTGTGAGGAATAAATTTTAAAATGGTTTTCCATTTTCTGTGTTTTCCAGACGACAATCATGGCGGTATGCAACATGTTCATCACAACATTTCTGCTTGGACTGTGTTCAGCCCAGTATCACGGAGAGAAGGGTATATCCACCCCAGATCACGGGTTCTGCCAGCCCATATCTATCCCCCTGTGTACGGACATTCAGTATAACCAAACTATCATGCCAAATCTCCTGGGACACACCAACCAGGAGGATGCAGGACTGGAGGTGCACCAGTTCTACCCCCTGGTCAAAGTTCAATGTTCTCAAGATTTGAAGTTTTTCCTCTGTTCCATGTACGCGCCAGTGTGTACAGTTCTAGAACAGGCAATTCCACCCTGTCGTTCCTTGTGTGAGCGTGCAAGACAAGGATGCGAGGCCCTCATGAACAAGTTCGGCTTCCAGTGGCCCGAACGACTCCGCTGTGAGAACTTTCCCGTGCATGGAGCCGGAGAGATCTGTGTGGGACAGAACAAATCAGACCCCGACATCCCGACGACAGACCCCACGCCACATATACCAGACCCCTTCACTCCACGTGTGCATTTGTCACGCCAAAGTCAGGCTTTCTCTTGCCCTCTTCAACTCACAGTCCCTACCTACCTCAATTACCAGTTTTTGGGGGCGAAAAACTGTGGCGCCCCTTGCGAGCACAAACAACCCCATGGGCTGATGTACTTCAAGGAGGAAGAGGTCCGATTCGGTCGGCTCTGGGTGGGAATCTGGTCTATCCTGTGCTGTGTGAGTACCCTGTTCACGGTTCTCACTTACCTTGTGGATATGCGCCGGTTCCGTTACCCGGAACGCCCCATCATCTTCCTCTCTGGGTGTTATTTTATGGTGGCAGTGGCTTATGCAGCCGGGTTTTTGCTGGAGGACAAGGTGGTCTGCATTGACAAGTTCAAGGATGATGCTTATAGGACTGTGGCACAAGGAACTAAAAAGGAGGGCTGCACCATTCTCTTCATGATCCTGTATTTCTTTGGGATGGCCAGTTCAATCTGGTGGGTGATCCTGTCTCTCACCTGGTTCCTTTCTGCTGGAATGAAATGGGGCCATGAAGCTATCGAAGCCAACTCTCAATATTTCCACCTGGCAGCATGGGCCGTCCCCGCTGTGAAGACCATCACTATCCTCGCCTTGGGACAAGTGGATGGTGACCTGCTGACCGGCGTGTGTTACGTGGGCATCTACAACGTTGACGCCCTACGTGGATTCGTCCTCGCCCCCCTCTTCGTTTACCTCTTCATCGGAACGTCTTTCCTTCTAGCTGGATTTGTCTCGTTGTTCCGCATCCGTACCATTATGAAGCACGACGGCACCAAGACAGAAAAACTGGAGAAGTTGATGGTACGCATTGGCGTTTTCAGCGTCCTCTACACCGTTCCGGCTACCATCGTCATTGCATGTTACTTCTACGAACAGGCGTTCCGTGAGCAGTGGGAAAAAACCTGGCACATGCAGACATGCAAGCGCTTTGCCGTGCCGTGCCCGGCCAACAACTTTGCGCCCATGACGCCTGATTTCACTGTGTTCATGATCAAGTACCTCATGACTATGATTGTAGGAATCACATCAGGATTCTGGATATGGTCCGGAAAAACTCTACAGTCGTGGCGAAGGTTTTACAAAAGGCTGGGCAACAACCAAGGGGAGACAACAGTGTGAACTGAACTTTATGCACTGCATGTGAGAAATACAGGTCAATATTGAAAGGAAACGTGAACTGCGATCAGGTCACACATAGTATGTTGAACCATGCTGAAGGTAAAAGACACTGTTGTGTGAGCCCAGCATGATTCTTTTCTCATTTAAAGCGACATGTATAAAGTGCCCAGACTTTGCCAACACTTTTGAAAGCACAACTCCAAAGAACATGCATTTCTCCAATGGACTAAATTTCGAAATGTTTTTAAAACCTTAAGCCTTGGAAACCCTACTAATGATTTTTATGGAAAAGATGGCATAACTCTTATCTTTTATACTGATGTGGGAACTTTAATGCTGACTTGTTATCAGTTTACGCCCGACGGCGGCCAGAAATGTCTGCAATTTAGTCTTGTGCCTTGCAGTACTGATCAATTCCTGTTATTGAATGAATGTCTCTTTTGTTTTGTTTTTGTTTTTGTTTATTTACCACATTTTTGGTCATTTGCTCATAGATTACATATTTTAGTATCTGGTTGCACATGGCCATTTATTTAGATTTTAGAACTAGTTAAATGTAATGTTCTATGGTCATGAGTTGCTTATTCATCCATGTTGCCATATTAAGTCAGGTCTCATGAAGTAATTTAATATTCCGGCATTTTAAAGGCCTTAGCGGAGTGAAAGTGACTGACAGGATTAAAAATGTTTAGCTAAGAGGTATGTACAGGAGGAAATGTTACCATATTTCATTATTTGTAAATATCACATTTCTGTCAAAAGATGTATGATGTATTTAAGCAGATTACTTTTGTTTAAGGCCTTTTTCAATTTCACTTAATAAAGTGATTAGATTTTTAAAAGCTGCTTTCAATGGCTTGAATTTGTTTGCACAAATGGTGACTTGTCGTTGCCCTGACGACACTTTGATTTTTTTCTCCCAAAACAGTTGTTAACAAGTAGTTGACTTGTTAAACTGATAGAAGCATAATTTACTACAATAACAGGCCTCAAGTGAGTAGCCCTCCATGTGTTTCGAGTCCATTAATGGTTTCAGCGTGTAGCTTGAATCAAGGAAAATGACAGAAAATGGGTGAAGAAAAGAATCAAGGGGGTCTTTGATGGTGAAAGAGTAAACATTTCTCTTAAGAAAGAAAAAACCTAAAGTGGCCTACAAAAACAGGATATAATCACGGATGGTGTGAAGTTTGTCACCTTGCCTCTGGGACAACAGGAAGCCCTGAGATGCACCAAAACATAAGATCTCCTCCCTTCTCCAGATGAAACTAGATACCACTTCATTCTTTAGGGTGAGGGAAACGCCCCATCCCACATCCCCTTCTCCTGTTTTTTTTTTTTTCCAGGGGGTTGGGGGATGTTTCTCAGTAAGGGCATTTGAAAGATGATGGATGGGGGTGGGTGGGTTACAGTATCTGTGAGAATACAGTAGATACTGCACTAATGAAATAACACAGATTATGATTACAAAACTTCCTCTGTAAAACATATTTTAATCTGTTATAAACAATAATGTTCATAAAACTTCACACCAACATTAGATCATGCAGTTGTTTTTCCAGTTTGATTATTTGTGTGGGTACATGCACCCCAGTGTCTGATTGGGTGTTGTTGGCACTTGGTGCCTCTGGGGACGTGAAGTGTGTAAAATTCACAGCGTGCGCAGCCAAGAAACGTCCATCCCTTGGATTGACGGTTGGGTTAATGAATTTGTTTTACAACAGCATAAACTGTCACCGTCTGATTTGCTGCCAACACATAAACGCACACACACTCATACTTCAGGAAACATATGTGTTATATGTTAAACATATGTTGTATGTATGTGTCCCTATAGCCTATACTGATATAATTAACTGATACTGAAATTATGATGCATGCCTTTACATGCTATCAGAGATTTCTAGCCTCCCACTTCGGAGTCGTGATATTGAGCTCGTCGCTTTCAAGTGCTTTGTTGTCACAAAATACAGGAATCATGGAGGACGCCAGGTTTATGTATGCCTATTTCTTGGGGAAAGCCAAAATGTATTGAAATGTTGCGTTTAAAATGTAGCATTTCATTCTTCATAAACAACAGTGACTAGATAGTCAGTTTGCAGCTGATTTTGGAATTTAGGTCAAATACATGCTTTTTTTCACTGTGTATAAAACATACAATATGCTTCAAATGGTTATTCATATATGTAAATATGCACTATACGACAAGCCAAGGTACAATTTTTCCAGTAGTAAATATGACCTGAGAGGGCATTCATTCATTTCCAACTAGGAAACTCGTATTTACGATAATTCCAATAAGATGGCAGCATAAGTCACACTATTAAATACATTTAACTCAAAGAAAATGTAAAATGTTTCCTTTTACTTTGTCCTGGTGTAACGGACGCAGGCCAAGAGCTGTGAGTGTAAACCTTACTCTTCTCCTGGCCTCAAGAGGCACGCTAACGACTGATGCTAGCGGCTGCTCCTTGATAGCGCGATGGAGGCCCCTGATCGAATCCCGCTCGGATCAGGTCGAGTAGGACCGGTTACACTGGCATTTTTTGTTCACTCATGTTTTGTTGTGACATACGGAAGCCCTGAACCGCAAAGTTAAAAAAAATAGATAATAATATTTCGAGATTAAAGTCGAAATAGGCCTATTTCGAGAATAAAGTTACGAGAATACAGTCTTCCGTATAAGTTCTCTTTTTTTTGTTTTGTTTTTTGTAAAAAAAAAAAAAAAAAAAAAAGGGCTCGTGAAGTCGAACGGCTTCTGATGGATAAATATAATAGTATCTTTTTACTTTATCTGGGCTTTCAACAAAAGGAAATTCTACTAGCCTATCTAACAACATGGCATTACCATTTGTTTTATGACATCTATAGACGAGCACGAAGACTCCGCCGGAGTAGGTACCACAATCCTGCTCCAAACTTTATGAGGCACGTTGACTCGAAGCCTACGTGTCTTCGTGCTCGTCTATCAACGCCATCTGGGCCGAGAACACTTAACAGTATGTCTCCCTCTTTACCGTAAATCCTTTGTGGATACATTTTAAGTGCATCATTCTGTATCCAATCATTTGGCCGGATGCCGCGATTTCCTCTGATATTAAAGCTGGATAACTCCATTCAGTCTGAAAAGTGTTTTCGCCTGTAAAGTATGCCTATATTCCGGCGCAGTATATATTTTGTAACGTCCTTAACCCTTAAAGAGTTTTTGTATCTTGGGGGATACAGTCATTTAACAGGCTGTAGGGGGGAGGGCTATGGGGGGAGGGGCATTATGTGGTTGTAGTTGATGAGAAACACTGATGGGGTGATGGGTCATGTAATCAGGTCATGTGACTTTATGCCAACATTCCAAATATTTGTATCAAAATCCAAAATGGCAGCATACATGGACAAAGACACTGGCCATGAGGAAAGTGTTTTTATATTTTTTACGATTATGATATTTTAGAGTGATTTTGTTTTAGAAAATAGTTTTTTAAGGATAGTTTTACATGTTCTTGTGGATATTTTTAAAATAATCTTCTCACAACTTTGATTATCAGGCATTGAATGTCTGTATCCTGGGGGATACATCGCCCATATAAGGGTATTTAACAGGGCTGATCACTCAGAGATATTCTTATGTTTTGAGGCCTGTTCTCTACAGATATTGAATAGGATAAAGTTTTTTCTTTAACTTGTAGTGTAGTGTAGTGTAATGTAATGTAGTGTAGTGTAGTGTAGTGTAGTGTAATGTAATGTAATGTAATGTAGTGTAGTGTAGTGTAATGTAGTGTAGTGTAGTGTAGTGTAATGTAGTGTAGTGTAGTGTAGTGTAGTCTAGTGTAGTGTAATGTAGTGTAGTGTAGTGTAGTGTAGTGTAATGTAATGTAATGTAATGTAGTGTAGTGTAGTGTAGTGTAGTGTAATGTAATGTAATGTAATGTAGTGTAGTGTAGTGTAGTGTAATGTAGTGTAGTGTAGTGTAGTGTAATGTAATGTAGTGTAGTGTAGTGTAGTGTAGTGTAGTGTAATGTAATGTAATGTAATGTAATGTAGTGTAGTGTAGTGTAGTGTAATGTAGTGTAGTGTAGTGTAGTGTAGTGTAATGTAATGTAATGTAATGTAGTGTAGTGTAGTGTAATGTAGTGTAGTGTAGTGTAGTGTAATGTAGTGTAGTGTAGTGTAGTGTAGTCTAGTGTAGTGTAATGTAGTGTAGTGTGGTGTAGTGTAATGTAGTATAGTGTAATGTAGTGTAGTGTAGTGTAGTGTAATGTATTGTGGTGTAGTGTGTAGTGTAATGTAGTGTAGTGTAGTGTAGTGTAATGTAGTGTGGTGTAGTGTGTAATGTAGTGTAGTGTAGTGTAATGTAGTGTAGTGTAATGTAGTGTGGTGTAGTGTGTAGTGTAATGTAATGTAGTGTAGTGTAGTGTAGTGTAATGTAGTGTAGTGTAATGTAGTGTAGTGTAGTGTAATGTAGTGTAGTGTAATGTAGTGTAGTGTAGTGTAGTGTAGTGTAGTGTAATGTAGTGTAGTGTAGTGTAATGTAGTGTAGTGTAGTGTAGTGTAGTGTAATGTGGTGTAGTGTAATGTAGTGTAGTGTAGTGTAATGTAGTATAGTGTAATGTAGTGTAGTGTAGTGTAATGTATTGTGGTGTAGTGTGTAGTGTAATGTAGTGTAGTGTAGTGTAGTGTAGTGTAATGTAGTGTAGTGTAATGTAGTGTGGTGTAGTGTGTAGTGTAATGTAGTGTAGTGTAATGTAGTGTAGTGTAGTGTAATGTAGTGTAGTGTAATGTAGTGTAGTGTAGTGTAATGTAGTGTAGTGTAATGTAGTGTAGTGTAGTGTAGTGTAATGTAGTGTAGTGTAGTGTAGTGTAATGTGGTGTAGTGTAATGTAGTGTAGTGTAATGTAGTATAGTGTAATGTAGTGTAGTGTAGTGTAGTGTAATGTATTGTGGTGTAGTGTGTAGTGTAATGTAGTGTAGTGTAATGTAGTGTAGTGTAATGTAGTGTGGTGTAGTGTGTAGTGTAGTGTAGTGTAATGTAGTGTAGTGTAGTGTAATGTAGTGTAGTGTAATGTAGTGTAGTGTAATGTAGTGTAGTGTAGTGTAGTGTAGTGTAGTGTAATGTAGTGTAGTGTAGTGTAATGTAGTGTAGTGTAATGTAGTGTGGTGTAGTGTGTAGTGTAGTGTAGTGTAATGTAGTGTAGTGTAATGTAGTGTAGTGTAATGTAGTGTAGTGTAGTGTAATGTAGTGTAGTGTAGTGTAGTGTAGTGTAGTGTAGTGTAATGTAATGTAGTGTAGTGTAATGTAGTGTAGTGTAGTGTAGTGTAATGTAGTGTAGTGTAGTGTAGTGTAATGTAGTGTAGTGTAGTGTAATGTAGTGTAGTGTAATGTAGTGTAGTGTAGTGTAGTGTAGTGTAGTGTGGTGTAGTGTGTAGTGTAATGTAGTGTAGTGTAGTGTAGTGTAGTGTAGTGTGGTGTAATGTAGTGTAGTGTAATGTAGTGTAATGTAGTGTAGTGTAGTGTAGTGTAATGTAGTGTAATGTAGTGTAGTGTAGTGTAGTGTAATGTAGTGTAGTGTAGTGTAGTGTAATGTAGTGTAGTGTAATGTAGTGTAGTGTAATGTAGTGTAGTGTAGTGTGGTGTAGTGTGTAGTGTAATGTAGTGTAGTGTAGTGTAGTGTAATGTAGTGTAGTGTAGTGTAGTGTAATGTAGTGTAGTGTAGTGTAGTGTAATGTGGTGTGGTGTAGTGTGTAGTGTAATGTAGTGTAGTGTAGTGTAGTGTAATGTAGTGTAGTGTAGTGTAGTGTAATGTAGTGTAGTGTAGTGTAATGTAGTGTAGTGTAATGTAGTGTAGTGTAATGTAGTGTAGTGTAGTGTAATGTGGTGTGGTGTGGTGTGGTGTGGCGTGGCATAGCGTAGTGTAAAAGTTGTCATATGAACTATAATAAAAAAGAATACATTGCAAAATGTTACCCTAAATGGGCAATGTATCTCGGGAGATACAGAGTGTAACTTAGAAAATAAAGGTCATATTTTGGAAAAAATGCATGAACTGTGTCATTTTAGTCTAGATACATACAAAAATAGCAATGAATAATTTTTCCATCAAATTTATTTATGCTTGCCCCTTTAAGGGTTAAACAAATGGTAATAGGCTACCATGTTGTTAGATTAGCACCTGTAGAATTTATTTTTGTTGAAAGACCAGATAAAAGTAAAAAGCTACTATTTTGTTTAGATCCATGTCCGAGGCTACATTAAAAATGACCACATCAAACAGAGGCAAATTTCTCATACAGTCTTTATCAATATTTCATTATGTGTACACATTGCCTTATCAAGCTCAATAGTTCAGCTCTTTTATGGTAAAAAAAAAAAGTTTTCTTGGGCAGAAAAACACTCTAAATGTGATTGACAATATTTGCTAGCAAAGACTTTTTTTTTCCCATTGATCTTAAACTGCTTCAATATTCAACACCAAAAACATTAAAAAGGGTTGATATCAAACTTTGAAAGATGAATGACAAGGGTTATTTTAATGTGATTTCATAGGCATATCAAAACTGAGTGATAGTATGTTACTATCACTCAGTTTTGGTATGCTGACTATTTTACCCATTTGATATATCTATTAAAATTATACATTTGAAACTTAGTATTATGAGGTTGAAATAACACAGCGCTTATGATTAGTAATGATAAATACTGATGTAGATATATATGGAAAGGTGGAAAATGGATGAAAAGGCTGTAACCCTCAAGACAGGGAATAAAATTGAAAAATTGTCCATTAAGCAGCAAGAAAATTCAGCCTTTTTTCTAAATGTTTGTTATTAATTTTACTGTGATTTATTCATCAGTGTTTACTTTTTTTGACCTCGTCATTTTTATTAAAAAAAATATGGTAACTCGGTTTTCCAGTTAAACGGCAGACGTCACATACTAGACTTCTCCAATCCTTCAGTCCTCTTAAACCCTGCCCTTTTCTTACAATTGACTGCAAGCTCGCATTCAGATCTGCCTTGCACAATCTCAGAATTCAGTCCACAACCGAGAGCCAAGTCGTTTCACTCGGATACACATCCCAATACAGAAAAAAAAGATCTGTCTCTACCTCCATTTCAACGAAACTAAAACTAAAACATTTTTAAAAGTAATATTTGTTGACGAGTCGACTACCATCTAAATATTTGGAAATATTAATGTCCTTATTGAATGAATCTCCTTATTGTATTGTTTATCGCTGGTTAGGGCAGTGATACTTTGGGCCACAAGGTGTAAAAAAAATATTTCTTGAAATTTCAACAGTAACAACAAAGCAACAAATGCTATGGTCTCCTGAGAATTACCCATATATAGTGCAAAAGTCATGCTTAGGACAAAATTCAGATGTTTTTTTCATTACAACAGGTTGTGAATGAACGTTTTGCAATACAACACAAGAAGCCTGTCTGTTTTAGGCGCAAGAATATATATTTTACAGAAATAACAAGATGCTAAACAGCTCTTTTTACACACCAGTTAAAGTCGGCATGAAACTTAAGTTGTGATAGCCTTTTCTTCCATATTGTGACATATATCGATACGATGTCTTGAACAAGAAAAAGATGTAGGGCGGGACTTGATTTTGTCCATTGGGAATTGATTGGATCATGTTTGCTATTGCTGTGATCTCATTGTGATTGACAGGGTTATCCCGCCCTCACGCCAGTAAATGCATCATCAGAGAATAAAAGAGATGTCGCTGCAAGAAAGAAGGGAAGTTGTTTTGATTAAAGATTATAAGTGCACATGAATTAAAAAAATATAAAGATGTGCACAGATAAATCATTTATAATAAATACTGCAATGTTCCATAGAAAATACAAAATTGTCCATTTTGATTTCATGGTGACTTTAACAAAAGAACCCACAGGTTATCTGAATATGGCCACACCTTGACAATTTATGGTCACCCACAGTCAAGCCTTTTGGGTTAACAGGTACATTTATCTGTGTTGAGCATTTTGAGCACATTTTTGTGGAAATCTGTTACCTACTGTGTGTCCCAGGTGCCTTCAACCTCCTGAAAGAAACATGTTTTCCCAGGTAACTGCATACCCATTACAGGAACAGTCTTTCAGACCCTTGAGATACAATTACCTGACTTTGTATCGATACTCAGCTCACAAACAAAGCTTTAACCTATGTTTTTCAAGGTGTTAACAATGTTTACCTGTGTAAAGAGCTGTCTCAGCAGATCACCCTAATTGTTGAGGTATCTGATGCCTATTCTGTGCTCTCACCTCGATAGAAATAAGCTATGAAAAGGAAGTTGACGGTGGGGTTGCCCAGGGAAACATTCCTTCTTGATACATAATATTTCCCCCAGTTCAGTTTAGTTTCCCACAGTACAGATCAGGGAGTATTTGTGCCAAAACATATTGGATTGAGTTGCTACATTTTCTCCTACTCTTTTTTCTTTCTGTGTATCAGGTATATTATATGCACCCTTAAAGACTTATTTAAGATTTTTTATACAAGATTTTTTTATTGTATTTTCTTCCTTGAGGTCCAATTACAGTGTTAGTCAAGGTTGCTGCAGCAAACAGTCAGAGCAGTCAGATTATTTTCACTCATTATTTTCGCAGTGCTGCTCTCTGTAGGTCAGGTGGAGAATTGCAATTATACTGCGCATGCGCATTGCGAAAACCATCCGTCGTTCATGAATGGTTTGAATCGCGTTGTCTGCGTTAACACAAAGAAGATTTAATGGTTGCTACGCACAACACATGATAAGCTGTACATCAAATAAGTTTTTTTTAAATACAAGTTGTGCTGTAATTTTAATCAAAATAACTTCCTCTCCCTCTTGCGTGTTTACCGTCGCGAGGGCGGGGCCCTGGCACTCACAAGAGATCACAGCGATGGACCTTTTTCACATTTCCGGTTACTCAGAAGCGGAAGTCGTCATCGTTGGGTAAACTTTTATAGCGGTGAATAAGAGACTACATTAAATATATTTTTTTGTGTTCCTATTTGCTCAAATAGCAAAAGAAAATTCAAAAAGATGGAAAAACCACAGAGATATGTGTAACGGCAGTCCGGTGAGTGAAAGACTCAATTTTACCATCAGTCCCAGTATTAGAAACACCCTCCGTGCATCGTTAAGTAGTTTCTTGTAATTTGATGCAAAGGTATATAATACAAAGTATAGTATTATAAATGTGCATACATTAAAAAGAGAAGAAAATATTAAAAAAACATACCATTTACTATGTGGATGACCGCTACAACTCGTCATCACAGTGAAAAGGGTCCATAGCAAATCACAACAATCCAATCTATGCCCACTGGACAAAATCAAATCCCGCCTTATTTTTTTCTTGTTCGAGAAGCCGTTTCACTTTGATATATGTCACAATAGGGAAGAAAAGACTATCTCAACTTCCATTTTAGGGGCCGTTTTCCCTCTCCGTTTTCAACTAAAAACTGAAAACTTTTTATGCATTTTGGCCGTTCATTTACACGACAAGAATGTTTTGGGGGCCTGAAAACGCAAACTTTTGAAAACGGGTTTGAAAGTGCAAGTTTTTGAAAATGATAGTTTTTGTCAGCGTGTAAACTACAAAAATGTGAATTTGTGAAAACGGTGACGTCATGCGCATGCGTATTACGTGTTCAGTCTAGACGTGTTGTGTTTCTTTTCGAAGTGACTTCGCTAACTACTGACCTGATATGCATAATACAGGATTTTTAGTCATTTTCACGGGGATCATTTTGACAACGTTGTCTTCTGTATGCGAAAAACGCAAAGGAAAAGCGTTTGCATTTTTAGTACATCATTGTTTAAATTGACCCTTTTTGCCCAATTTAAAAGAACGACCAGCTTGTGCTTGAGTCATGAGATTCCTAGGCTTTACAACTAGCACAATTTTTTTTTTTAGCATAAATAACCCTCATTTCTCTTAATATTATTCCTTTCATGACTAATTGAACCAAGTTTCTTAACTCAAGTAGGCATTATGTAAACATGCACAAAAGCTACTCATCAGTCATGCGGAGATACAAACGAGATGTTTTTGCAGTTTAGCTGAAATGTAGCCTAGCCTATATGATGTTTTTGGACTTGGGAGGAGCTCTAAAAGTTACAGTATGTTTTCATAGTACAACTCTTGATATGATCTTTTCAACAAAATGTACATGTAAGAGAGACATATGCTTTGTTCTAACGCTAAACTTTAATGAAAATGTATGCTCATAGGTGATCTGCACCCTTCCCCCCCGAATAAACACACACCAGCCCTTTTTTTTTTTTCGAGGGCTCATCTGGTAGTGTTTAGGCTTTCGGAGGTGCTGTATCCCAGGCACAGAAATTGGATCATCCCGTTGGGGTTCGGCTATAGCAGAGGCCCCCACAGCAACACTTTGTGCCTAACAACCAGCATACACATTATTCATGTTAATTATACGCATTATGTTTGAACACTGTAGTAGGACACAACGCCTTGCTATGATACTTTTTATACACCGACACATAAACCACAAACACAGCGGCCTTCTCAAGTCCTCAAGGTATCAATGATGACTGAATCTGAAGCTCTTTGATCTGAAGCTGAAAATTTGAAAAAACACTTAATCTTAAATGGTAAAACACAACCTTGTTTTAAAAAGACCCCTTAGGCATTTGTATGGCTCATGTAGCTTCAACGCTGTTTCTGAGTGTTCCCTTTCTTTCCAAGAACCTCATTCCATCCCTCTTTTTTTGTATCTCATCTCTCTCGCTCATTCTCATAACTTTATCCACCCTTTGCTGTTTTTCCAACACCATGTTTCACTCCCCCCACCCCCCACACACACTTTTCCTCCTGCCTTAATATCTGGCCCTTCCTGGAATCAGACACTTAAAATAAACAATCTCTCTGTACAGCGCATAAGGCCCTCTCTCACTCCACACCGACATTCAGCAGACTGGGATCCTCAACACTGTAACTGGAAACACACTGAATCATAGGGAATAATGTTACATTTGCATGAAAACTCATCTTTTTAGAGCTGCAGTCTAAGGAACATTTCAAACATTATAGAATTAATATTAGAAAGATCTCACACACACTATTAAGTTGTTCCAGTTGTTCATCAAGTGTCCAGGTCCAGTCAGAGTGGATCAATCCCACAATAACACTGAGATCCTCAAAGTAATTGCTTTAGATAATAACATTGTGCTACAGGAGTGGTTCTCAAATGATTTCTCCTGTGATCAAATCGGAATCTCTAAGTACCACATAGTCACAGCATTCACAAACAAAGAGCAACGTCATATTTTGATAAATATAGATTTTTAGTAAATATCAAAATTTAGGATTTTGGTATTTTAAAATTGTATCAAGATAAGTTAAGCTTAGTTTTACATTGTAAGGCCACATAATAATATTTTATTTGTAATGACAAAAAGTACATTCAACATTCAAAACAAAATAATGTCGCCTTTTCTAAGAGGAAGTGTTATTAAACTATATTATATTTTATGTTGTGTATAAAGGTAAATGCATTTACATTTATACTCTGTTGTTCAAAAGTTTTTAGTTATTAAGATTTATGTTTTAGATTCTTCTGCTCACCAAGGCTGAAATTATCAGATAAAAATAAATAATAAAAACTAATATTGTGAAATATTATTACATTTTGAAATAACTTTCTATTTGAATATATTTTAAAACATAATTTACTTCTGTGATTCAACGCTGAATTTTCAGCATCCTTAATCCAGTCTTCAGTGTCACACGATCCTTCAGAAATCATTGAAGATATTTATTCATTTAAAATGAATAATTTAAAATATTTGTTTTATTACTTTAACTCTTTTTAGATTCCTTCCTCAGACTGGTCTGATATATAAATACCAAAGTGCTGTAAGTGCATTTACATTTCTATATGACATTCCTTTTTATATATTATCTGTTTATTGTTATCTGCTGTATTTCCCAACTGATATTTATTCATTTTAAAATAAGCTAAGACTTGAAAGGTGTTGCTGCCATCTAGTGTTCATAAATGGAACATTCCCAAGATCATTTCCTATAAGATTTACATGTGAACACACCGTTTTATGACACATTTTATTTATTTAAAAAAAAAAACAAGACAAAAGCAAAGTCATAATTCTTCTATATCCACAAAACCATCTGGACCAAACTCCCTCGCCTCCCGCATAGCATTAAAAAAAATATAAAATTGTAGGAAATGAAACATGAGTACAGTGACACTGTGGCCGTATTTATTGTATGTAAATGATGCCCCTGAGTACCAATCAAACAACATGGTTACCCATTATTTCCAGGCTTTGAAATCCATTATTGAGGTTAAAAGGGAGCCAAATATTCAAGACACTGCAGAATAGAAGGTGACAACACAGATCCAAACAGGGGCAGCACAAACTCTTATACATTAGACAAAACCATGCAAAACAAAACCCTACCTGTCATTTACAACAACACAGTGACCTCCCTCTTGCAATATCCCGTAAGACACGTGCAAGAAAAGGGAAGAAACATTTTACACTTTTCTAACATCAGACGACAACTGCACAAATAAACCACCTCTGAACATCTCAGAGTTTTCTAACGGCATGTATGTTCACTAGCATTAAACGAATCAGTTTTGGAGATGTTCAAAAACAATGAAACAGAACTCTTAACGATGGCCAAATACATAAACAGAAATGAGCAACAGGAACACTAAAGCTGCCATCAAAAATTTGTCTTGATTTGTTGATTGGATTTAACAGCATAATGTAAAGGTTTTAAGCATTGCTTTATGGATAAGCAAGACTGTTTTCAATCAGCTCAGGGCACAACACAACATGTGTCGATGCAAACCGTGACCGGAATCCTTAAAAAAGAGGCGCGTGAAGGCAGGGATTGGTTAGCGCAAACACAGACAGAGAGGGGAAGAACATATTCCACCCCAACTCTTTCAAACTCAGCAGTCCTACCAGATTATCTGTTTGATCCAGATGGTTTTTTCTGCTTCCCTTTGAGGTGACAGCAAAAGGAAACAGATGAAATACATGTCATACATACAAAATTATGATAAAAATAAAGAGCATGAAAAATAGAGGTCTAGTCATTCCGACAGCCACCGGTCTGTTCCTGATACACCTCGATCACGTCCTCGTCTTCCATTCCCAGCTGAAAGACAGACAGAGACAAACATGGTGAGCAGGATCATGACTGATTCCTCTAGTGTAGCTGAAAGGAAGTTTTCAGCAGTTGTGGTTATGGCCACCAGCTGGGCAATGCTGTTGTAATGCATCATCTGTCAAAAAATGTGTGTTTTCATTCAGTCACAGAACAGAAATGAGCTACTCTTAAAGTCCCCCTATTACGCTTTTTAAGAACCTTTCATGCAGTGTGTAATATGGCTGTTTGTGAATGTAAAAGTTTTGCAAAGTTTCAAAGGTCAAAGTGCACGATAAAGAAAGTGAGGGTGTACGCACACTAGCCAGTTTGAACCGTGCCCGAGTGCGTTTGACCACCAAAGCGCGGTTCGTTTGACTAGTGTGAGTGCTCCGAACCGTGCCCGGGCGCGGCTCGATTAGCCGGCCCTGGCCCGGTTGGAAGAGGTGGGCCAGAGCACGGTTCAGTTGGACTCGGGCGCGGTTCGCATGCAGTGTGAGCGCTAACCGTGCTGGAGCACGGAACAGGACGCGTGACGCAAACCTCCTCATACGAGCAGCACGATTACGTGAAAATTTTCGTGCCACAAAGGCGATAGATCTGTTTAACAACAGGCTGTGAGAGGGCTGTGGACCAAACGACTCAAAATTATCCACAAAGTAAACAGAGCGATGGACTCAGAGCGATGCGCCGCTCTTCCTGTTTATCCCGAAACCGTCACACCATAATGACGTAAGCGTGCTCCGGCACGAATGCTGAAACCCTATGTGAGTGCAGGCCAGTGGGGGAGTGGGGAGGGGGGACAATCGTACTCGGGCCCGGTTCATGGCAACCGTACCTAGTGTGAGTACACCCTTATTGTCTCCCAAAAGAAAGAACACATTTGCATAATGCCAGCCTAAGGTCTTCATTTGCTGCCATTGAAAAACGTCTACTTTGACCCTCAAACACTGTAGTTGTAGTTGAGGCCTGGAAGAGTTTGGTTTGTGTTGTCGACATGTCGAGAAGACACTGTTTTCTGCGCTGCAAAAGCAAATCCACTTTTTGTTGCGTTTCTCACACATGCTGTAAGCGGTCAACCAATCACAATAGACTGGGCCATCTGACCAATCAGAGCAGAGTAGACTCTCAGAAAGGAGGGGTTAAGAGAGACTGAATCCTTGATTGAACCGTTTCAGACACTGAGAGAAAAGAGGTGATGCTGCAATGTATATTATGAGAAAATGTTATGTTTTTTGCCTTTGGATGCATGTAAACCTATTGTAGGAAACCTGAAAAACAAAACTAGGATCAGAAAAGGCTTTATGTAAACATCTCAGTGAGGAAAGAACTATATTTCAAGACCCAGATTTTATATCGGACACCAAAACAGCATTCCAAGTTTATCCTCATTGAAAATAAATCCTTATTTATTGAACCCCTTATATATCATGAACCCTGTCCATGTTGGCATCTGCATAATTTGGCTAGCTTCAACAAAGTGATGGATGATTTATGGCAAAATACCACAAAGTTTGATTGGATCTCTTTAACTTGCTGCAGTTTTACTCATAGAACTGTATATTGTACCTCTTTGGGGGTCTGGTTGTCTGCAATTCTCTGTCCCTCAAAAAGAAACCTTAGAGAGTTCATGGGTACACCCTGCAAAAAAAAAAAAAAAGCAAAACATACCATGTCAAAACAGGAAATTACACCAGCAATGAATAATTTTTTTTCTAATACATATCTACCAGCAAAATCAAACACTAGCCATGTATAGCCGCAACATATTTTCCTGTCTACTGCAGTGCAGCTCTGATATACACATACACTAGCGTTAAAAAGTTGAAATCAGTAAGATTTATTGGATGCAAGGATGCATTAAATTGATCAAAAGTAACAGTAAAGACGTTTACAATGTTACAAAAGATTTCTAATTCAAATAAATGCTGTTCTTTTAAACGTTCTATTCATCAAAGAATCTTGAAAAAATGCAGCACGCCTGTTTTCAACATTGATAATAATATGAAATGTTTTTTGTGCACAATTATTAGAAGGATCATGTGACACTGAAGACTGAAAATTCAGCTTTGTCATCATAGGAATTACATTTTAAAATATATTCTAATCAAATGTAATAATAGTTCACAATATTGCTGTTTCACTGTATTTTTGATCAAATAAATGTAGCCTTGGTTAGCAAAAGGGACTTCTTTTAAAATCCCCAACTTTTGAACAGTGTTGCAGATAGATTTTTATAAATCCCTGATTTGGAAAAGAATTTGAGCAAATGTGTGCTAGTGATCACTGACCTGTCTCTGACTGTAGGATTCCTTCAGCTTCTTTAAATGTGTCGTCATCTTCACTTTGAAGTGAATTTCACTGTTATCCTGCAAAACAAAATGAAATAAAATCTGCTTACTACTTTGCAGCTGTATTGGCAGCCCATGTCAGCTTGGACAGCACTGGGTTTAGATGACTTAAAGGTATAGCGGAGGATTTTCACGAATTTTAGAAAAGAACCGCCTTCTCCACTTTTTGAAAAAATGCACATGCGCAACACTCTCCCTGCTCCCGAGAGGGAACGCCTATTAAACGTGTGCACGAGCTAATCATAGCTTATATTAACTTTTACTAGCAGTGATTTTAAACGGATTTCTCCAAATAGCATGCCAAACTTTACCTGTCAAGTAGAAACTTCGCAACTGAGGCATCAGTGGGAAGCCCAACCTGTGTTTTGAGCGCACGCCATCGTGTGAATCGTGTGCACGAGCACGTACGACAGCCTTACGTAAACATATCGCCAGAATGATTGACACTTAGGAGGACCAATAGTCTTGATGATCCACCCGGAAAAAGAAAATCCTCCGCTATACCTTTAATATGACCAAATAGTGATCTGATAACCTGAATTGATTGAACTAGAAAGCACCTCTATTTACCTGACCGATCACTTTCAGTTTAATATATTCTCCATCCTTCTTCTCGCCTCCATCACTTGAGGGCTTGGTCTCCTATTGAAGCAAAATGAGTCATTAGATTTTGCACGACATGTTGGGTTCAGTAAAACATTCCTTAGATATATAATACTATTACTAGTTCTGATTTTAATAGGTTATAATCGTGCAGAACAACATTGTCAGCCTGATGTAGTTTGTTTCCCCATATTTCATTAATATATGCAGCAAAGAAACTGTAATAAGCAGTGTTTTAACAGTAAACACACAACTAGCCCTATTACAGTAAAGCATCACGGACTGATAATGCGCCCACATACCAAAAAACAACATGTCCAAATGTTTCACAACTTTTCCTAATTAATATTTCGAAAATGAATGAATAAACAATGACTCAAATGTTCAGCATGGTCCATCAGCTCAAGCCTATATGAACTTTGCTTTCAGGGCCCAGAGCAGCTAACTATAACTTAGCACCCAGGCTAAGTGAAAGATTTGAGAAAGAAATTCGCCTCTTTTTCAAGTTTTCAAACAGAGTAAACGGGACTAATGTACGAAATTCCGGAACCAAACACAGTATACGGGTTAAAACACAATAGCTGTTAATTCAGCAAGACTTTCCCATCCACAGTCAGTTAGCTAGCTATGGAAACATACAGGCTAAAAGATGGGCCCTCTTATTTTCATTTTCTACAAGTCCGTCTTTCTCTTCTGCTCTCCCAAACAAGTTCGATTTTACAACATAGGTTTAAACTCACCGTATCTGACATGATATTCCGCAATGTGCAGCCCTTCTTTGGATCACCACTGCTTGGTATAAATAATGAAGTAAAATGTGCAGTAATGTGAGGTTTTGCTACCAGCAGACTCACAACACAGCGCCGTTTACGTCATTGGAAAAGGGGCGGGACTTCCTGTGGATCGTTGACCCAAACAGAGTTGTTTTTCTCATCGCGCTCTTTCTGATTGGTCCCATTCGCCCTCGATGAGAATATTGTTGGATACTTCGGGGAAACGTGGGGGAGGCATGTACTGTGCCAAAGCAGAGAGATCTTATCCATTTTTACATTTTTACAAAAAGATTAAAAAAACACTGTTAATCCGCTGGACAACCATTTTTATGTTAGACTGCGCATATTCAACATTAACCAAAAATAATGAATACACAATATAAGCACGTGGAGCTGGAAATGAAACAAATGAACAGTAAGGAGTTAGTTTAAGTGCATAACATGCACACGTGGTCCTGTAAATTACAATGAAAAGAACATGAGAAAAATTCCTCCAGTTCGGACGGTAATACACATGCGCACATTTCTATGGTAGCACTGCGCATGCTCACACTGTCCCCATGTGCACCTCGTGGTGGAGAGCGACTCCTTGTAGCGGAAGGCTCTCAATGTGGGGAGCGCATCCATAAACTTGATTTAGAGGAAGAAAAAAATATTTCATAATGTTAGTGTTATTTGAAACTGCTGCCGGCTATGCCATATTCAAGGTAAGCATATTTATTATGTTGAAAAAATGGATATCGTGACTTTTTATTTCATTAGTAGTCACAGGTTTTGAGGTTTCTGTTAGCTAGCCGGCGTAGTTAGCAATGCAATTCAGAGTTTCGGAAAGTCTGAAGTTAAATATTCTGACTATTTTCGTGAACACATGTGCTATCTTTTTTTGTAACTCTATACATGACCAATTTGTAAAGCGAGGTCAGTAAGTTACGGTTCAGCGTGTGTCATGTGGCCTGCACTGCAGATTAGCCACGTTGTGTCCTTAGGACTCAACTCACTGGCTGTTCGTCGCGTTTAGACGATTTTCAAATCAACCAATAGTGCAAAACGTTAATGCACAACACTATAAATCAGCGAAGAATGCTGTTGTACATACATAAACGACTTTTAAGGAGCTATTTAGACTTTAAATGAGGCATGCCATCACTGGGGCAAGGGTCCACATGGTCTCTCGTGTCGAGAACTTTAGGGTTTGAGTACATTTAAGCATCTCAATCGTGACTGAGAGATTGTGTAAGTACATTTTAATCATAAGTTGTGAGAAAAAACACTCTTCTGTTGTGCAGGTCCTGGATGAACAGAAACTCCAGCAGGTGGACAGCCTGTGGAAGGAGTTTGAAACACCAGAAAAAGCTAACAAAGTGTGAGTACTTTTGAGAATATATTATTTACCATGTTGTTTTGTCACTGAAACATGCCTGTGATGATAAAGTATTTATTTATGCCATAACTACATGTCTTAACCATTCCCACTTTCATGGGAAACCTGAAAATTTCAGGGAACTCTAAAATGGTAAAAAGGACTGGAAAAAGCTTGGGCATTAAAGGCATAGTTCACCCAAAAATGAAAATTGTCGTCATTTACCGACCCTCAAGTTGTTCCAAACCTGTATGAGTTTCTTCTGTTGAACACAAAAGAAGATATTTTGAAGAATGTTTGTAATTAGACATTTGATGGCACCCATTGACTTCCATACTATTTTTCCCATACTATGGAAGTCAATGGGTGCCATCAACTGTCTGGTTACCAACATTATTCAAAATATCTGCTTTTGTGTTCAACTCATACAGGTTTGGGGTCAACTTGAGGGTTGAGGGTCAGTAAAGGATGACAATTTTAATTTTTGGGTGAACTCTCCCTTAATAGAAATATTAGTCTTAGACATTTTTGTTGTGAGTTTTTGATGCGTTTAGATTGCGATATTGCATTGGACAGTTAATTATAAATGTATTCAAAATTCTTATTTATTAACCACAAATTGGCAATCTCGCTGCATTTCCTTGGTTGAAAGGGGGCAAAATGTTATCTCACGGTATCCCAGTCTTTGAATGTTTCACACATTTTCCTTGAGTGTGCATTCAGTAACAACCTTTTTGTTTTTCAGTGTAAAACTGAAGCACTTTGAGAAGTTCCAGGATACAACAGAAGCTCTTGCAGGTAACTATGCTGAACTGAAACATTGACACCTGTAGTCCTTAATCTTTATTCATATATGCAAAGCAGTTTAAATGTCCATTAGCTGTGTGTCTATGATGTATCTGTATATCTGACTCAAGCATGAGGTCGTCAAACAGTAGTTCGTCACTACCACTGAGACCACAGATTTCCTTTTATTTATCTTAATCTAAATATAAGATTGAAAATTAAAGGCAAAATAATAATAGGAAAATCTCTCATTCAAAATTCTTATTTTCTCATGTCAATATCAGCGGCCACGGCGATGGTGGAGGGGAAATTGGGGAAAAGTCTGAAAAAAGTTCTCAAGAAAATTGTGGCCAAAGAGGCTCACGAGCAGCTGGCAATCACTGATGCTAAACTAGGAGGAGTCATTAAGGTAAATGGCGGGTTTTCCAACATTTTTTTGGGAAATGTCAGTACATTTCAGTGTGGTTTTAAATCAGCTCTGCTATATGCATTCCACATGAAATCATGTTACTGATATTTGCCCTATGAAACACTACAAGCTGTGATGATAATGACCATTGTGTCATGTTGCTGAAAAATCATGAGGCATTTTTGTCACTACCTCATCTGAGCTTGTTAATACATGGAAAAAAATAATTTGGCAGTGCTAGGTTTATGGTTAAGCATCAGGTCTGGTAATGCAAAGATTATAGGTTTCATTCCAGGAATTTCTAAAATGTGGTGCACTTTAAGCTTCATTAGAACAAAATAGCTGAGACTCTCTGCCGCCCCCTGCAGGAGAAGCTGAACCTGAGCTGTGTGCACAGCCCTGCTGTGGCTGAGCTCATGAGGGGCATCAGAAACCAGATGGAGGGGCTTATCACAGGTCTTCCTGCAAGAGAGATCAGTGCCATGTCTCTTGGTTTGGCCCACAGGTTAGTTTGCATTTAAAAAAAATCAATGATAAATCTCAATTTAAACCATTCTTTGTTCACGTCAATGATTATTTTTGCTGACCGACTTCTGTGAGGATATTAATCAGCATTCGTCACTACCACTGAGACTTTCTGAGCAGATATTTACATCAGTCTCAACATGCATGCTTTTGTACAGCAATTGACTGGTTTTTGTTTGATCTTTCTTCAGTCTTTCGCGTTACAAGCTGAAGTTCAGCCCAGACAAGGTGGACACCATGATTGTTCAAGCCATTTGTAAGGAATACTTTAGTTTATATATTTGCACATACTTGAGCACATATATAGATGGCAGTGCTTTAAACAGCTGTACCCCTGGTTCACTCTTACCCTGCCATATTCTGCAGCTCTGCTGGATGATCTGGATAAGGAGCTCAATAACTACATCATGCGCTGCAGGGAATGGTACGGCTGGCACTTCCCAGAGATTGGCAAGATCGTCACAGATAACCTGGTGTACTGCAAGACTGTCCGCAAGATTGGTTAGTACACACTCGAAAGCATTTGACGAGGATTCTTCTAGATTACGTCTTATAGATGCTCTTCCCTTTTGTTGGAAAGAAAAACGTAATTTCAGTTTTCCTTGTGAAGGTCTAAAAGTCATAGATTATATGTAGAATAACCTGGAAATAAACAGCTTATATAAACTTCAAAGAATTTAAATTCAAATAATTTTTTTTTTTTTTTTTTGTGGGAGGAATAATTAAATTATATGAATAAAATAAATATTTCAAATGTTTAAAGTCGGCATGAAACGGAAGTTGCGATAGTTTTTCTTCCCTATTTTGATGTATATACGAGTAAAATAGCTTCTCGATCAAGAACACAGGGTCAGATTTTGTCCATCTGTAATTGATTATATGGTTGTGGTTTGCTATTGGTCGAGCGGAAGGGAGCGGAAGTTATTTTGAATACAAATATTTTGGGGGAAAAACCCACATGAATTTTAACATGATGTGGCTGAGAAAGTCCTTTATAATAAAAACTGCCCTATTCCATACAAAACAAGAATTGTTTATTTTGATATACTATGTATTATTCATATTTCCACTGTGTAGGTGATCGCACAAATGTGGCAACAACAGACTTGTCCGAGGTTATTCCAGAGGAGATTGAGGCAGAGGTTAAACTCGCTGCAGAGATCTCCATGGGAACGGAGGTGTCCGAGGAGGACATTGCCAACATCATGCACCTGTGCGACCAGGTTTGTTGAACAAAAACCAAGTTTAGTATAAATAGTTCTTTTAATTCTCATTCTTCAAGGAAACTCGTCACCTCTTGTGAATTTATGCATTTCCCCCCTCAACCTCTAGGTGATAGAAATATCAGAGTATCGCACACAGCTGTATGATTATCTGAAGAATCGTATGATGGCAATTGCACCCAACCTGACAGTCATGGTGGGAGAATTAGTGGGAGCCCGTCTCATATCTCATGCAGGTGAGCACTATCTGGTCTGTAACATGATGCCACTGGTCACACAAGATGAAATGCTGAAGTAAACCTTTGACTCTTAACTAGACAGTTAAGCGGTTAAGGTACTTGTGAATAAACCTCTACACAGTGTCTAATATTACATGTTTCTTTTTAAACTTGATTTGTTTGTGACTCATCAGGATCCCTGCTGAACTTGGCCAAGCACCCCGCGTCCACCGTACAGATCCTAGGGGCAGAGAAAGCTCTGTTCCGTGCTCTGAAAACCCGTCGGGATACGCCCAAATACGGTCTCATCTACCACGCCTCTCTGGTGGGGCAGACCACAGCCAAGAACAAGGGTAAAATCTCCAGAATGCTGGCCGCTAAAACGTCCCTTGCCATCCGTTACGACGCCCTGGGGGAAGACACCAATTCAGAGATGGGAATCGAAAACAGAGCCAAGCTGGAAGTCCGATTACGCTACCTGGAGGAGAAAGGGGTTAGTTGATATGGGATACATTTTATCTTTGATCATGTCACAAGCAGTGATGAGGATGACTTTATGTCACAGTCCTGAAAATACCATGTGGGTCATTAAGTCACTATCTCTTCTGAGCTTGGTTTTGTTTGCTCTTTATATGTAGTTATTTTATACAGCACTCTGCTGAAGTTTCAGTGGGAATATTTGCATTTGCAGTCAGAATGATAAATCCTTGATAATTAATTGTCTATTTTCTGACCTAGATCAGACGCATCAGCGGGTCAGGCAAGGCTCTGGCAAGGGCTGATAAATATCAACACAAGAGGTGAGTTTTTCTTCATCCACATTGTTTTGGGTCAGTAAGATTTTTTTTGTTTTGTTTTTTGAAAGGAACATTCAGCATGAATGCTATAAATTGATAGTTGCTTTAAAGACGTTTGCGTTGTTACTAAAAGTTATATTAAATAAATACTGTTTTTTTCCTTTCATCAAAGATTCCTAAAAAATTTATCCCGGTTTCCACTTAAGCATTTAACATTAAAAATAAGAAATGTTTCTTGAGCACCAAATCAGCATATTAGAATGATTTCTCAAGGATCAATATACACTGAAGACTGGAATGGCTGTAAAAAAAAAAAAAAAAAAAAAAACATTTATCATGGGAATAAGTTGCAATTTAAAAATATTAAGTTATATCAAATTGCTTTAATTTCAAGCCATATGACTCTTTTTACTCTTATTTGATTAAAAAAAATCTTTTATTTTAAATCCATGTCACCTTAAATAGTTTGCTTTTTAGTCACTGGCATGGTTTTGTTTATTCACTCTCCGAACAAATGTTACAAAAAGGCTGTTACAAATATTTAATGAGTACTTTTTTTGATTAGTTAATATTTTATAGTTTTTAAACTTATTTTTTATGGTATTAGTATAAAATATTTTATTCATTATCATTCTGCTTTAACCATCTGTAACTGATACTCAAAGAAAAAATAATTGCACTTTTTTTGTTTGACATTTAATCACCAGCCAAGCTTAAATTGTGACAGCCCTGGATTTAAGTCTCTTCTTTTTACTTCCTGCCAGTGATGTAAAGGTATACGACCCATCTGGTGACTCAACACTCCCCACCACCTCGAAGAAGAGGAAGATTGAAGAGGTAGAGGAGGGTGATGAGGAGGAGAAGCCCATAGAGGCTAAAGCCAAGAAAGTAAAGCGGGAAGCCCCCGCAGAAGGTAAACATCCATACAGCAGAACACTGAGCTCACTGGTTTTCCAGACACTTGTTAAATGCAGATGAACATAATGAATATTAATCACAGGAGAAGAAGCAGAAACAGAGACACCAAAGAAGAAGAAGAAAAAGAAGAAAGCGGAGGAGACGACTGCAGCCGACCCAGCCGAGGTGAGGGGGTGGAGTGATAAATTCATCTGTGGTTAACGGTGCATTTAATTCTCTGAATCATTAATATTCCCACATGGAATTTGTTTTAATTCAAGTTCAGCTTATCTACGTGCTGAATTTTACTTATGATGTATGTTAAGTAGATCTTGCAGTTTCTTATTGCTGCATTTACTTTATAGATGCCAAAAAAGAAAAAGGATAAGAAACGAGCAGCGGAGGAGGAGCCGAAGGAAGAGCTGGAAGAAGCAGCAGTCAGTCCAGTAGAAGAGGTAAGAGCCGTGATGACAAATACAAGCATGTTATGTTTTATAGTTCTGTAAGTCCTAAAACACCATTTTTCTCTTTACAGACAACAGAAAAGAAGAAAAAGAAGAAAAAGGTTAAAGAAGAGGATGAATAGATGAATGGGACTTCTTTTCCATGAACTTTGTTGTATATAAAATGACTTTTATAGAGTTTTGGCCATCATATGATGGTCACATCCCTTTCTTTGTGCCTGGCCCAGCTCACATTCAACAGGTCAAACGGACTGTTGTCTTTTCTTTTTCTTTTTAAGCAATTGATTTTTTTTAATTATAGGACATTTTCTCTCCATATAGCTTGATTGAGAAAAGTTCATAAGATTTATATGATTTAATGCTTCTTGTGTTGAATAGTACTGGATCATTAATCTCAGTTTGTCTTTTATAAGTGAATTTTTTTTAGTTTAAAGTGAGAGTAGGGTCACATAAAAGAAATCTCTGCGAGGAGTCAGTTTTGTCATGTGAAACTGAGTCATTTGTGTCTCAGGATTATTAAATACTGTGTTTCTAGCATGTAGTCTCATTTTTTGCAAATTTTGGAAAAATATTGGCTATTGAACTTTTGCTAAAGGACTGCTTTTCAAAATCTGTAATACTGCACTTAACCTTTTTTATTTAAAAATGCTTAATTCAAATCCAATGTAATTTGATTCAAGGATGATCTCCTTCCCAAAGAGGAAAAAAGATGTTGCTTACAAATTTAGTGGAGATGAAACTCTGGACAATGAGGACATTTAGCCAAATCTTAGGATGGAGTATTTCATGTTTTGTGTGTGTGTTTTACATTCCACTGTGGTTCCTCCTCTTTCCTTGTTCCCGTAAGATCAGGCAAAGTCAAGAAACTTGGCCAAAATACAGCATAAATTTAGTCAGCCATCAGCATGCTCTAGGTCTAATGAGCAGGAGATAGAGCAGCTATTTTGATTATCTGTCTAACATGAGAGGAGGTGACAGAATCTGGATATCTCTGAGCCAAGATGCAGTAAATCACAGTTCTTAAGGAGAAAGCAGTGCATTTTTAATATTCGTAGGCAAAAAGTTAAAGAGCATTATGTGTGGCTCTCAAGATCTAGATCAGTGGTTCTCAACCTTTTGATTCATAGGCCCCACATTGTCCAAAGTCACCATGACTTTTCTAGTTATTCATGATTTTCTGGATAAGGCTAAAGATGTGTAAAATAATTTATACTCTTATTTTTACCCTATAAAAGCTCAGCATAGCTAAACTGTATATTCATTATATATTCAAATAGTCATTATAAAAATGCCCATGGAGTTTATAAGAATTTAAGACGATGGGAAATGTGTGCACTGTAGGAAATCCGTAAAATAACAGAAAAATGACTGGCAGCTCATTACCTGGACATTATCTGTTATTTTTTTATGGACAATGCAGAGTAAAATTCATAATACAGGTAAAACACCTGTAAAAAATAAATATGGAAAAATTCTTCACATTAAAAGTACATCGTGCCCTATTTTTACAGATTGTTCTGAGTGTGGAGTGAATTTTGTTTTGGTGTATTTTAATAGTTTTGTCTTATTTAAAAAAAAAAAACTTAAGTCATCTTGAGGCCCCCTGACCGAGAACCGCTGATCGGAACTTGGCTAAATAAATTATGTATGTGTATATATGTATAAGATAAAAGTAATTGCCTCCCACTGCCAAATGCTTTTTTCCAGCAAATTTCTTAATTTGTAAATATTTGTTTGAACATTTGGCGAACAAAAATGGAATGATGAGTCCCTAAGGGGGGGAAGGGGGGGGGGGGGGGGGGTCTATATTAAAAGTGGGAGCATCTGCTTTAATAACTGCAGTGCATATCATCCTCATAAACTAGCAGATTCACCAGTTCTTGCATGTGAGATGTACAATACTCCACTCTTAAGGCACTTGCAAGTTCTCGAATACGTCTGGGAGACGGTTTGGCACTGCAAGGATGATCAGCTGTCCTTCCTGTCTCCCTGTAGCACTGTCTTAGGTGTCTTACATTACGGACATTTCAGTTTATTGCTATGTTCACACGTGCAGTCCTCATGGCTCCTGCAGCAGGTCTATGGCATGTTCACACAGGTGACCTCTTTCCCCTGGTGTTTTTCAGAGTCAGTAGGAAGGTCTCCTTAGTGTCCTAAGTTATTGGAACTGTGACTTTAATTGTCTACCGTCTGTAAACTGTTACCCCTGGTTTCACAGACCAGGCTTAAGCCTATAGTCCCAGACTAAATGCATGTTTAAGCTGTTTTAACTGAAAGCAACACACCTTAAAATAAGACATGTCTGTAACCAAACAGTTGATGGACCCCATTGACTTCCATAGTAGGAAAAAAAAAATACTATGGAAGTCAATGGGGTTCATCAACTGTTTGGTTACAGACATTTTTCAAAATATCTTCTTTTGTGTTCAGCAGAAAAAATAAATTCTTACAGGATTGAAACAACTTGAGGGTGAGTAAATGATGACAGAATTTTCATTTTTGGGTGAACTATCCCTTTAAGGACTGTTCCACAGGTGCAAGTGCAATAATTGTTCATGGTTCATTGAAAAAGCATGAAAAACATTGTTTAAGCCCTTTCTAATAAAGATCTGTAAAGCTTATTTGGGTTTTACAAAATTATCTTTAAAATACAGCATCCTGAAAAGGGCTTTTTTTTTTTTTTTGCTGAGTTTACATGTTTCTTTGGATATTAAAGATGTTCTTGATGTTTCATTATAATCATCATGGGTTTTTGGAGAATGAGTACAAAGGTTATTTTCATGAACATCCAAGAAAATAATGTTTAAATGGAACTTAGAAAAGAGCTAATATTGTGTCTGTAAAACTCGTTTGGCTCTAACTGGAGCCTTTCATTTGAAGTGTTGACATGTTTTCCCCATAGATCCCAGAATTTCCTCAATGTTTCCTGCTGAGATCTCTCCTTAAATGGTGAGAACGAGTTGCGGTGGCAGAGATTCTAACGCAGCAAACGTTTGCCCTCGTTCTCTGGCTCCGTAACCCTTGCCTTAGTAGCGCAGTTCTCTCTGGTCCATTTTGGCTATTAACATGAGAAAAAGGTTTTATCAGGAACATAGACAGATTTATAGAGTTAGCCTTGACCATTTCATATGGATGGGAGCCCAAAGACCTGGAGCTCTGGATATGAATGATTGAGGATAGGCATTTATGTTCCACACCACAAAAATACAACACACATTTAGCCACGTATATGGTGGTTGACATGTTTTAACCAGTGTCTTCTCAGAAATGGCATTCATTTTGTAAAAATAACTAATGCTTGAAGCAAAGGATATTACAAGTAAAATGCAAGATTAGATAGAATCTATCTAAATCCTTATACATTTCATGATAATTAACATCTATGTGACTGTTAAATTTGCTCATTATTATTATATTCCACATTATAATTATATTTTTTCCCACATTTTAGTACAGTCATCAAAACTATTAAATAATACAACTGGAATTACGTAGTGACCTCTGATGCACAGTGTTGGGGAAATTTTATTGCAATATTTCATTACTCCCAAAAAAGTAAGTAACTGTTACTTTTTATATTACTTTTGCGTTACTTTTTTTCACCTGGGCTGGGCTTGCTTGTTTGTTTTTTTAATAACAAAAGTTACATTTTTGGCACAAAAAGTGAAATGAATAAGCCTCAGGCTGAGGGAAATGCAAAGTCAGTCAATGGGAAAACAAAGTAACTTGCGTTACTTATTTGAAAAAGTAACTCAGTTGTAGTAGCGTTACTTTACTAGTTTCTTGAAAGAAGTAATCTGATTACGTAACTTGTAATGTGTTACCCACAAAAATGCTGATGCATGTTTACGGTAGTAAGAAGCCATTTTTAACCATTCAGGTTCTGAAGTTACATGCAAACCACCATAGATGATGACCTTTGACCCCTACCCATAACTCTGCATGTCTGTCTTCTCTATATATCATTTTGTTTTTTATTTATAACAACATAAATTCAACGTGACTGATGAAAGTGAAGTACATTTTCTACTATCTTGCAACAAACTCCTCGAAACACATTATTTTGATAAAAGAATAAAAAATTGAGATTAGTTTTATTAAAGTTTTGAAATAAAATGAAACATGAAGATGTTTTATCCATGCATGATTTAAACATTGAAGAAGGTCCCAAATAAACTTCAAGCATTTAAGAATTAGCTTAGACCAAAATGTTTTTAAGATAACGAGAGACATAAATTCAGTGTGTGCAAACATTTGACCGGAAGTGTTCATTTCCCTCATTAAGAATTTAGGCTATGTCACAAATTGTCTTGTTCTTCAAGAAAAGAGGGTAAAGCAGTGGACTTAAGGTTCAACTAAGTCAAAGTTAACAATCATCAAACTCAATCTGTTCACAATAGCTGTCATACAGTTCAGTGGCCCACATGAGGGTAAAGGAAGACGTAATGATGACTATACCTGCAGAACGTATAGATGAATATTATCTTGAAAGACATGCATGCTTTATAGAATGCTATTGTTGCACAATACCAAATATGGCAGCGCATCCTCATTCCTAAGAGTAAGTGCTTAGTAAATGGTTTGTTTTCCGAGCAAATACTGTAAGAGAACACTATAACTTTTGAAGGGGAAAAAGATATTCTTGAATGAGTTTTACTGCCTGTAATAATTTTAAACGATCTGTTGAGCTAACCATGATTGAGGACATGGGGGTTGTCCACTCATGTGTGGTTACCAAATGTTCCCTATAACAATCCTCCCTTCCCACTAATCAAGACATTCATTTTATTACTATCAAGTGCAAAACATGCAATATTAAACCCAAACACTCAGGATACGGACAGCCGGCAGAGATAAAGCGATTTGCTAACTTTTAGTTAAGCTTTGAATGAGTTATCTAACTTCTCTTCCCTAAGTTGTTCAAAATGATGGGATATTATCCCATGACCTAAATTATTTACTTTATCTCTTAAATTTTTTTTATAATGTTAACTTTTCAAAATGAGTTTTCCAAATTCTTTGTGTTCTTGTAAAATACTTGTATAATTGTTTTTATTCCTATTATTAATACTTCTAATTTTCCTTTTTATATTTAAAAAAATAAAAATTGCCAACAAATATTCTACATAATTAAAGACACCCTAATCGAGGAATTCCTAAAATTAAAAATTAAAACTGATGTGTTACCACAGATAATCATTTCTCTCAGTTTGTGCAAACGAATACAAATTAGTTGACTTACTATGGAAGATTGGGACAAGTGAACAACTGACTATACAGTATATATGTGGGGTAAACAATTATATAGTGATTTATCAAAATGAAAGGTAAAAAAATGTGGAAACATAACTGATAAAAGAGATCGTACTTAAAAAATTGTGCTCAAATCTATATTTTCCATTCACAAAAAAATGGAACTGTCCAACAATTCTCAGACATTTTCTCAGTCCGTTAGTCTGCTTTCACCTTAGGTGGGCAAGATGCCTCCTGACTGATCTGTGCTCCTGCTAGTCGCTCTCCTATGTTCCCACAGTAGAGAAGAGAACGCATGGGCCATTTCTGTTGAAGAAGATACACGTATATCACTTGGAGACCTTCAGGATGCTTATAGATTGACTTGGGTAATCAAAAATATCCAAATAAAAAACCTGGAAGAATGTTACACAATATGAAACTGTAAAATAATCTCTAGATCAGTGGATCTCAAGGCAACAATTTTTGTCCATAACAATATTTGAAGCCTCCCCTCACTCACAGTTTCTACCCAATAAAATATTTTGGAGCTTGGCATAAATAGAAGAATGTATTTTCATTAAAATAACCAAATACAGTTTTTCTAAGTTGCTTTTCTCATGTGCATTTCTCAAAACTACTTGTTAAACCTCCACATCATCTTGTGGACATCATAAAAGCAATTTCTCATTCTTTTGGACAAATTGAAAATGCTTTGGTACATTTATGCAATTGATTATGTACAAATGTCTGCTGTTATCAGTTGCTAATGTCATGTTGATCAAAATATATTATACCTTTCTGTATAATAGAATGTTGTTTGTCTGTATGTTTTCCTGTTGAGTCTCCTCAAAACATAGGCATTAGTTCCCTGCGTAAGTCATTGAATGCAAAATGGTTGAGTTGTCATAAACTGTCAAGCATATTTTCTATACATTTCTATAAGACATTTTTGTTGTAAATGTGTCCTGAATTGATGAATTATGAATGTGAATTTTGAATTTCACTAATGAAGGGGAATGTAACCCAATTGGTTGAATTAGATCAACCAATGATCAGCCAGTTGCATCTCATGAAGATTCATTTGGCAAGCATATATGAGAGCACAACACAGTGTTACAAATTCTGTAACACAAACAGGGTCAACAGCTGGGAAGAAGAAGAGGAGTACGGATGTGTGGTGGAAGGGTACGGAGGAAAAACACTGGAAGATGTAGAAGAGGCTGTAGAGATGTTTCTGATGAAATAAGGGCCGCTAACATTAGTGAACCATGTTCTCAATCATGACCTTATGGCCGAGGCGGGTCGACAGGTACAGCCAAATGTTGGGAGAACAACCGTGTCCTCAATCATTCAAACGTTTGAAGGCAGAACAGTTATGTAATCAGACAATGTTCACTACTGTAATACTGTATACTTACTGTAATGCTATATTACTGTAGTCCACTTGCATTTTACATTATACAGTAAATATATTTTATAGAGACATAATGTAACACACAACCACACACGTACACATAGTATGTGTGTGTGTGTGTGTGTGTGTAGAGAGAGAGAGAGAGAGAGAGAGAGAGAGAGAGCACTGTGAATCCTATATATGTATATGCCATTATATATGCCATTCAGCTGTAAAGTCTTTTTTAATCATTGTCATCAAAATCATTGCCATAGTTTACATCTGAAAATACCGACATAATACACTGTTATATTGACAACATCTAAGCATTTTGACTACCTTGATTGTAAACAATGACTCAAGTACTTGTCATTCTAATGGCACTGATATGTTCATTGACATAAATACTTACTGTTGAGAGATGAAGTAAGGATTTTTGCTTTTGCAGGTGACCCATTGTGTGATGCTGCTTGAATGAATCGTTTTGAGAAATGCACTTACTGGTTTGCCAATCTTAAGGATGATTCGAGAAATGTACCAAAGTGACTGAGAAAAACTGTGAAAAGAAATGTCTTGATTTTTAGCGGTTTTAGCATTTTTCATTTTTCATAATTTCATGCTTGTTTTGCCTTATTTTAAATCATTTTAGATCTTCTTGAGGCCCCTTAGAAGTTTGTTGAGGCCCCTTAGTGTGCCCCAGCCCCCTGGTTGAGAACCACTGCTCTAGATAGATAGATAGATAGATAGATAGATAGATAGATAGATAGATAGATAGATAGATAGATAGATAGATAGATAGATAGATAGATAGATAGATAGATAGATAGATAGATAGATAGATAGATAGATAGATAGATAGATAGATAGATAGATAGATAGATAGATAGGTTTTGCAAGCAGTGAGTGTAGTGAAGAGTCTTTCACCTTCACGGGATGCAGGTACTCTGCTCTCTGCAGGATGGGATGGTCCCCCAACATCCCACCCTGGTCCAGGGTTTCAGTCAAGTGGGCGATGTAGTTGGTGGCCAGGACCAGCACGTCCAGCTTGGAGAGTTTTGTGTCGGGAGGGACGGAGGGTAAAGCCGCCTGCAGGCTGTGGAAGGCTTGTCTGAGGTTTCGAACACGACTCCTCTCTCTCGCTGCATTCTCGGGAGAGTTCTGGCTCTTATATGCCCTGGATAGAGCTGTCGGCCCAGACTTTGCCTAAGACAATCCAAAGGAATGAGGATGAGGATGCACAATGTTTTGTGAGTGTTTAGAGGTATAGGTCCCACTTTATATTAGGTGTCTTTAACTTCTATGTACTTTAAAAATAAATAAGAAAATCAGTTGTTAGGTACAATGTATTTATTGTTTTCATGTTGTATTGCAAAAAAGCTTTTGAGGTGCATGTACCTATATATATATATATATATATATATATATATATATATATATATATATATATATGAAGAGTTCAGATGCAAAAGCCTCTAAGTGCCATCTGAAATTTTCTTCTAGAATGATAATTTTTATCAAGCACATATATTTAAGTTCAGTAATTTCACTTAAATGACAATTAATAGGTAATTTTCATTGCCATTTAAGTGAAATTACTGAATTTAAATATACAAGCTTGATAAAAATGATCATTCTACAGGAAAATTTCAGATGGCACTTAGAGGCTTTTGCATCTGAACTACATATATGCCACACCTGTGAGGTGGATGGATTGTCTTGGCAACGAAGAAGTGCTCACTAACACAGATTTAGACAGATTTGTTAACAATATTTGAGAGAAATAGGCCTTTTGTTCACATAGAAAAACTCTTAGATCTTTGTGTTCAGCTCATGAAAAATGGGGGCAAAAACAAAAGTGTTGCGTTTATAATTTTGTTCAGTGTATATATATATACATGTACATGCACCTCAAAAGCTTTTTGTATTAATGTATATATTTATACAAAAAAATATATATATTTATATATATATATATATATATATATATATATATATATATATATATATATATATATATATATATATATGTATGTGTGTGTATAGGTATAGGTATGTACACAATAAGTGCATTGTTTCTAATTATTAAATTAAATGTTAGTAGTTGAAGACAACATAAATCTGTTATACAGTAGGGTCCAAAAAGAAATCACTAACAAAAATGCTTCTATTTAGATTTTTTGACAAACTTTTTCATCACAGATGATATTGTTAGTAAATTTTTTTTTAAAGAAATTAAACTAGAATAATATGCATTTTTTTTTGTTTTTTTTTAATAATATTAAAATGAAAATGTATTTGTTAATTTTATTTATAATTTATAATATTGTTTTTTATATTCATTTAATTATTAATGTCTATTTATAAATTTCTATGTAAAAAAATCAAACATTCTGCATTAAGCTATTTTGGGACTAATTTTGAAAAAGTCATGATGTTCACTTTTGATGCGCATGTTAATACACAAACCAAACTGATGATTTCTCATTACTCATAATAACCAAATGATTTTAAATCCCTTTGAGCGCAAACCATCCGCTACTTCGTTCACTTACCCACTTCTTTGGCTCTCGGTGTGTTGCCTGTTTTACGCATGGTTGTGTCCATCTGTGCGTCCTCACACTCTTTCCTCCCATCTCTCCCCGCTCCTGTGCCACATCCTCTCGTCCCACTCGCTCAGCCATGGGAACCAGCGGCGAGGCCCCCGAACCAGTCTCTAAATGACAGCACTTTAGTGTCTCCCTCGAGCTGAGTGAAGGGGCTCGGCCCTCTCTTCCACCCAAAGGCCCAATGTCCACTGCGCTCGGCTCCATCCCCTCCCTCTGCCTTATCTGGTGAGGTAATGTGGGGATCTTCAAGCGGTACGTTATCTCTCGCCCTGCCTCCCACGGGTGCTCACTGCCAAGGGAGCAGACTCAGGAGAGTTGCATGGTGTCCCCAGGCAGGTCGGCAGCAGCGGAGGGTCTTGGGAAAAACGGAGAGACCTTTTGCAGCTGCGGACCCACAGCAGACGCAACCTTGACCCCTCGGCCTGCTGGGGCGACGTGACCTAAAACAATGAAAAGTTACTGTGTCGGCTGTCAACGTGATGGGTGTTGATCAGACTGCATGGGACTAGTATGTCAAGGATGTCTGGATAAAGAGACGTGATGATACATTTAAAAATGAGATATTGCTGTTACTCTAGACCAGTGATGTAGAAGGACATGGGTATTATTACATCTGCTGTCGAACTGCTACTGGGTGACAAGACATCACGTATTTGAAAAGAATGCAGGAAAATGGAACAAAGTTCTTTTGTACTTGCACAATTTCTTGAACTATGGACTTGGTGTTTCTAGTCACAGAAGTATAAAAATGACTACTTCCATCTAATCTATGTTATATAAACACATAATATACTTTCATTCTTCTTTAGGGGAAATAACAATAGAATGAAATAAGAAAAAATGTCAACATATGCATAGTAAGAGCATGAGAGAAATCACAAAACTTGGCAATGAGTATGTCTGGGTCATATTTCAACAATTATATATATATATATATATATATATATATATATATATATAAAATGCAAATGCAATGTTAAATGCAATGTTTATATTCGGTGTATGATTATAGCCTACATTTTTTTAATGTGGTGCATCTCATTGCTGTGTTGGTGGAACAACTGAGATATTAAACATATCTACAGAAAATGTTGTTTAAATGGGTTTGCACTGTAACAAACTCACTTTGAAAAACCTTTTACCATCTTTTCCTCACTGGAAATCCGAGGACTGGAGCTCAACTCAGACGTAACTAGTTGCGAGCACATTTGTCAATCAGTCATCGATTGCTCTGCGAACGACTGTCATGTCTTCCACCCGCACGCATTGGGAACCACATGGTGGGAAAGTGTCTCCACACAGAGTGAAGTTCGGCTGTATTCAGATGTGTTTTCTATATAGTTTTGCCGTCTAATAAGATAAAATGTCGCAGGTACAGGCCCGGTTCTTCACCGTAAACAAAAAGTGAGTATATGGTGTGCTTAACACAAATAGCTGAAACGTTTAGCTGTAGCTAGATAAGAGATATCCAGCTGAATTTGCTTAGTAGTATTTACAGTGTTCATATGATGGTAGATGTAGGCTGTGTATGTATCAGATGTAATATGCTCTTCTCTGTAGGTATCTGATAGATGATGTTCCGTTCTCCATCCCTGCTGCCTCTGAGGTGGAGGATCTCAGTGGTGTCATCAACAAGCTTCTGGAAGCGAAGAATGGTGAGCTTGTGTTTTTATCATGTTATGGTGCAGCATACTTGCCCACTGTACGACTTCTTAAAAATCATTTTCCAAAAATTGTGTGGAATCTAATTATAATATCTGGTCACACTTTACAATAATGTCTCATTTGTTAACATTAGCTAATGTATTAACTAACAATGAGCAATACCTTTGTTACAGTATTTATTCATCTTTGTTAATGTAAGTTAATACAAATCCAGCTGTTTATCGATTGGTCATATTAGTTCACAGTGCATTAACTAATGTTAAAAAATACACCATTTGATTTTAATAATATATTAGTAAATGTTGATATTAACATTAACTAAGATTAATAATGCTGTAGAAGTATTGTTCATTCTTAGTCCATGTTATTCTTTGTGAAGTGTTACCGATTCTCTCTGTTGATTTAATGATTAGATTCTGACTTTTGTAGCTGCAGCGCTTGGTTATATTTTTCTTGTATTTTTTATTTTTTTATTTAAATTCACATCATGTCTCTTATTCCAGCTGGACACAAACATGTTGAGTTTGATTTTCTGGTTCGGGGACAGTTTCTCCGCACTTCACTGGCCAATCACATGGAGACAGAGAACATCTCAACGGTATGGCATTGCATTTAATGTAGTCTCACCAACACATATCTATAGACCGCCTACAGTTTGTTCACTGACCATTTGACTACGTTCAGACTGCAGGCACGAAAGTCAGATTTTTTTTTTTTTTTTTCCCATATGTGACTTTGTCATGACAGTGTGAACTATGGAAGCTTGTTTCCGCCACAGAATAAAACATTTTAAGAGATAATTGCGACTTTTTATCTCACAATTGCGAGTTTACATCTCGCAATTCTGACTTTATTTCTCAGAATTGCGAGATATAAAGTCAGAATTCCGTGAAATAAAGTCGCAATTGCGTGTTATAAAGTCAGAATTGCGAGATATAAAGTCAGAATTGCGTGAAATAAAGTCGCAAGAATTGCGTCTTATAAAGTCAGAATTCTGACTTTTTTTCTCGCAATTGCAACTTTATATCACGCAATTCTGACTTTATAACACGCAATTGCGAGTTTATATCTCGCAATTCTGACATCTTTTCTCAGAATTGTGAGATAAACTCACAATTGTGAGATATAAAGTCCAATTCTAAGGAAAAAAAGACGTTTTTTTTTTTTTTTTTTTTTTACCACAGAATAGTTTATATCTCACAATTCTGACTTTATAACACGCAATTGCGACTTTATATCGTGCAATTCTGACTTTATGACTCCCAATTGCGACTTTATTTCTCAGAATTGCGACTTTATATCTCGCAATTGCGACTTTATATCTCACAATTGCGACTTTATTTCTCAGAATTGCGACTTTATTTCTCACAATTCTGACTTCATATCTCGCAATTCTGAGAAAAAAAGTCACAATTCTAACTTGATATATCGCAATTGTGAGATAAAAAGTCGCAATTATTATTATTTATATATTATTCAGTGGCGTAAACAAGCTTCCATACAGCACACACTACATGGAATCTGATCTTTTCAATTCCGATTTGAGCCACTTCCATATGTGAACCTAAATTCAATACAGGTTTAGATGTTTTGCAATACGACTTCAGTCTGAACTGTCAAATCGGAATTAATGCGACTTTTACGTCACTCTAGATCAACGTTCGTCACTGTTCTGTGTTCATGGGAGTCACTTCAAAGATTTTACATACCTGAAGTTATCATGATGGTTGCGAAAGGTGTCAGTGTAAAGACAGTGATGTGTTAGAACTTATAAGTATTATAAGTATGTTTTTTTTATATTGCGTGTGCATAAATTCGCTGTCTTCCACAGCAGATAAGACGATAATTAAATGTGTACTTTAATGTTCTCCGTGTTTCACAATCACATACTTCCTACTATATAGTAGGGAAAAAAACAGTATGGCTGCATCCGAAATCGCATACTCTCTTGAGCAGGTACTTATTTTGAATAAGTAATCACTTCACAACCACGTTCTATATAGTATAAATTTAATCTGGACATTCTACATTCGGCATGTTGTCATTATCAAGTGACCTACCAGCATCAGTTGCGTTGCTTCATTGTCATTCACGAATCCTCTCCAGTGGCCTCATGGGATATTAAAGTGTCCATCGTATGCACACTTCAGAGTACATTTGCCTACTTTTTTATGAGTACTGTGAATTTGGACATACTACTTTTGTCACATACTGTTTTTCACCTACTATATAGTAGGGAAGTATGCGATTTCGGATGCAGCCTTAGAACATACTTTTTTAATGGTCACAACTGGTAATAACTTATTTAAAAGAAGTACCTACTCTGCGAGTTCACCTAAAAATGAAAGCTCTGCCCTTTATTTTATTTATTTGCCCTCGTGCCACTCAAACCATTTCCACTTCTGTTTGTCTTGGGTACTCAAATGAAGATTTTTTTCTCTCATTATTTTTATCCATGCAACTAAACATTTCATGTTTTAAAAAGCACAAATACATTGTAAAAGTAATCTATATGAATTGGTGTGACGTTTAGCTTTTTTCAAGCTGTGTTTAACAGTTAAACTGCTATGAAAGTGAAACAGCTAATCTGTTCAACATGCAAAAGCATATATGATTACATGCTCGTGTGTGTTTACAGGAAGAAGTGGTGGAAATAGAATATGTAGAGAAGTTCACAGCCCCACAGCCAGAGGAGTGTATCATGCATGATGACTGGATCAGCTCGGTGGAGGCAGATTCTGAATGGTGCGCTTCATTCAAAACATTCTAAACAGAAGTCAAAAATGTCTTTGCTTGGACAGTTTTGTGGCTGATCAAATCAAGTCGTTCTCTGCTTTGTGCCCAGGATCCTCACAGGCTCTTATGATAAGACTGCACGGATTTGGTCAATGGAAGGGAAGGCTGTGATGACTGTGGCTGGACACACTGATGTTGTGAAGGATGTAGCCTGGGTGAAGAGAGGTAAGAAACGTACACGTGTTTATTTGATAGATGACCACTATGAGATGCCTAATATGCATTTATGTGTGAATATGAGTGTATTTATGTGTTGACGTTTAAGAGAACTAATGATGCATGAGGTTTCTGAATTTGTCTATTTGATGGTTCTGTGGCTTTTAGATGGTCTGAGCTCTTTGCTCCTGACGGCATCTCTTGATCAAACAATCATGTTGTGGGAGTGGAATTCCGAGCGGAATAAAGTGAAGGCCCGACACTGTTGCCGAGGACACGCAGGAAGTGTAGACACAGTTGCCGTTGACCCTACTAGGACAAAGGTTTGTGTGTGTTCGTCAGTCTTTCTGTCTGTTTGACTTTACTGTATGATGTACTACATTTTTATTTATTTATAAATAAGTACAAAGTACTTTTATTCACCAAGGATGCATTAGATTAATCAAAAGTGACATTAAAGACATTTCAAATAAATCGTTTCTACAAAAATATTAAGCAGCACAACTGTTTTCAACTGTTTTGCACCAAATCAGCATAGTAGAATAATTTCCTGAAGGATCATGTGACACTGAAGACTGGAGTAATGATGATGAAAATTCACCTTTGCATCACAGGAGTAAATTACATTTTATAATATATTAAAATAGAAAACAGTTATTGTACATTTTAATGATATTTCACAGTATTACTGTTTTTAATGTATCTGTATTTTTGATCAAATAAAAAGCCTTCGTGAGATAAAAATATAAAAAATTTCTTACCATTCCCCAAAATATGAACAGTAGTTTATGTATATTTTTGCTTTTTTAATTTTTATATATTAGGGGTGTAACGATATTCGAACCGAACCGAAAAACCGCTATACACCACCAACGATACGAATCGCGATACTCTCATGGTGTACCGAACACGCCCGCCCCGCCCCCATTGGACCTCATGTCTTATGTGTACACAACGAATACAGTGTTGTTGCCTAACCACCATTAACCACATTTAATCGCAATAAGCTCAGTGTTTTGTTACTTTCGATAATAAGCAAGGTGTAATCTTTCAGATTCTGTCTATTTGATCACGAAATTCAAACATTAAATGCCGTTTTGGCGCTCTTTGATGTGGCGTGACCGGCTCCTCATTTAAAGCGGCAGCGCGGAGCGCGAGTAAACGCGAGCATCTCTTCCTCAGTTACAGAATAAACATGAATGGACACCTGAAGGTATGTTGAAAGATACAGTATACTTACTGAAAGGCATCATAACTCGTGTAATCGCTAAGTCAGTGTTTCAACAGCGGAAATACGTCAATAAAATGACAGCAACTGTGTAAATTATTATATTTCAATAATAAATTAGAGTAAAAACATTATGTTAATGTAAAAACTGCCTTATGTACAGTTTACATGTTTTCATACAATTTGTTACTTGAGTGTTGATTATTATTATTATATCTAAAAATAAATAGCAACTGAATTTAGGCTAAAAGTCTAGGCTCTGTTGTTAAGCTTTAATGTTATAGTAATGTGAAAGTAAGGGCTCCTATATAGTTTACAGCATTAGCAGATATTTTTTTTCCTCACGAGACGTTTACTTGTAATTGAATTAATTTAAAGACAAGGACACAATTTGTTAATTAAAGCACTGTTTAAAAAAAAAAGAAGCAATTTTAGCTTTCTAAACCCCCCACCCCACCTAAATGAACCGAACCAAACCGAACCGAGACGTCAAAACCGTGGGACGTACCGAACCGTCAGTTTTGTGTATCGTTACACCCCTAATATATATATATATATATTTGCACCAAAAGTAACATCATTGATTTGATTTGCTAGTCTCATGTTTTTTCCTCTTCAGTTTTGCAGTGGCTCATGGGACAAAATGCTAAAGATATGGTCAGCAGGTACGTTTTTAGAAACCTTTTTTCTGTGAAATTTCCTTTTGAATTACACAAGGAAAACCGTCCACCATCAAAAAAGGAAAACAATGAAAGGATGTATAATAATACATTTATAAAAACCTTCTTGTATTGTTGTCGTCCTCAGTGCCAACAGAGGAAGAGGATGAAATAGAGGAACCCAACAGGCCACGCAAAAAACAGAAAACGGAGCAGATGGGGCTCACACGGGTGAGTATCTGTACATGTTCTTGACTCAAAGACTCTTGCTATATCAGTTAATGGTTTGCAGTTTCATAAATTCTTGTTCTGCTCTAGACTCCCATCATGACTCTTTCTGGCCATAATGAGGCAGTGTCCTCAGTGCTCTGGATGGATGCAGAGGAACTGTGCAGTGCATCGTGGGATCACACCATCCGTCTGTGGGATGCAGAGACTGGCGGGCAGAAGAGTACGCTAGTGAGTGACACCAGTTCTTCATAAAAGAGTAGTAATAGATAGAGTTTGGAGTCAAGAATTTTGCACCACTAGTGCAATAAACACATAATCTTTAAGGGCTGCTGGATTTAGAGACTGATGTTCTTGTATTGCAGATGGGCAGTAAGGTTTTCAACTGTATCTCATACTCTCCTCTGTGTCGCCGTCTGGCCTCGGGCAGCACCGACAGACATGTGCGTCTATGGGACCCAAGGTCTAAAGGTGACTCTCAGAGATTCTGTATAATAATGCCCTCTCAAACTGACAGCTATTTTCATTACTCATCTCAATTTTCATTTTCCAGATGGCTCTCTAGTTCTCTTGTCACTGACGTCCCATAATGGTTGGGTGACGGTGGTCAGGTGGTCTCCATCTCATGAGCATCAGCTGGTGTCAGGATCTCTAGATAATGTGGTCAAACTGTGGGATATCAGGAGGTGTGTGACTCACAGATACTTTGTAGCACAACACCGTCCTGTTCCTTCATTTTGTGTCCCTAACAGTCGTGGTTTCTTCTTTACAGCTGTAAAGCTCCTCTGTATGATCTTGCTGCCCATGAAGACAAAGTACTGTGTGCTGACTGGACCGAGAATGGGGTACGTCAAACCATTCAAATATTTGAAACTCTAAAAATAAAGATCTACTTTAAAATGACTTATTTTTTTAGTTTATTTGTTTCGGTAACAACAAAAGTACCAGAGGTACATCTGCTTAGATAGCAGAAGATGGGAACATGGAAAATAGTTTAAATGCATGTAAACCATTTCATAGGGTCTTTAACTCTTTTACTGTTATATGGTAGAGGGAGCTTTAAGCATCTTCTGAAAGAGTTCAGAATCTCTGGATCAAAACACAGGGTGCTCATTTCTTATTTGTGCATCCTCGCGTCTCAGCTCCACCCCCTGTAGGATGCGAGGGAGGGATGCACGGAAAGAAAATGAGGACGGAGGAGTCAAAGGAAATCATATTTGTATGTTGGAATATTCTTGATCAGTCGAGCGTCACTTCAGAGCTTCATCAGCTGCGCTCAAAGGATCTGCCCTTATGTTGTTAAAGTTTAGTTATTTAAGAAATTAATAAATAATAAAGATAAAGCAAGATGCCCTGTTGATATATCTGTGATATATGGTTTATTTAAACTGCAAAGGTAAAGCATAAATTAATGTTATTGTGACAGATGTGAACAGGGTGGAGAATGTATATGTGCGTCAGGTTTCTCGACAAGAAAGACTTCCTTATAGGATACACCTGTGCATCCTCTCTCATAGCTCCTCTGGAAGCTTCCTCACCCCTCGTTCCTCGCGGTACAATTAGAGAATTGAGATGTCCTTTAAGATGGCTGAATTCAATCGGTTTCCGGGTCACGGGCTCTAAATACTCACAACACAACCAAATACAGAAACGCGCTGCAAATAGCACAGACCACAACGGAAATGTTTCCAGGGGACCCCAATAAGTGACGAACCCGGCTGGGACGTGCTTATTGATCGTGAGCATCCCTATGCCCTACTCCCTTCGAAGGGCAGAGCCCTTGAAGTGGGGACTTTGGAGTGAGCAGGGCACTTGTGTGCCATTATGTGGCCGTTTGGATCACACTTGGTGAAGGGAGCTACGAAAGAACTTAATTTCCTCGTCATTTTCACCTGGGATGTTCCCATGACAACGCAGCGCGGTGTCCATCAGCTGAATATCTGTTCTTACGACAGAAATGTCTTATTATTGCGGTTAACATTAATGATGCAAATAAATATACATTTTATACAAAAAGGTTTTTAAAATATGTGTTATATCTGTGTGTGAGTGTGAGTGTCTCAACTTTAAAACTTGCCTTCTCATCTTTGGACCCTGCATTACCTAACATTATTGTGAAACTTATTTAAACATAGCATGACACAATTTTTACTGATGAAGATTATTCGCTAATTTGCGGGTGTTTTTTCTATTTGCATGAGCTCTCTCAGCCACCGCACAATTCAAGTGTTGATAATAAAGAATGCATGAAGCTAGAATAAAATGGTTTTGTTTGAAAACAGGCTCTGTTCTTTCTTTTGAATATAGTGCATGTTCATATAATCGTACTACAAAATATTCTGGGGGCCATGACATTTTTGTGTATCAAAAATGCTGGCAGGGAAAGAGTTAACGGTGATTAAACTCGGAGGATATTTCTGTGGGTGTATCTCAATCTCTCTTTTCTTTGTCTGCTTTTCTCTCTAGTTGATCTTGAGCGGAGGAGCAGATAACAAACTCTACACATACAGATACTCCGCCTGCGTCTCGGATGCAGGAGCATAGAACTGTCCTCTCTCTTGCCAAGACCTCAGGATCGCCATGGGAACATAAGCAGCGTCTCCTTTGCTTTAAAACATAAATTGTTTTCTGGAAACCAGCTACAAACAGACAAGAAGATTTTACAACCTTAGAGAGGCAAACACATCTGTGTAAATCATGTATAAAACCATTCTTATGCACGGTGTCGCATCTGATTCAATGGGACAAATTTGTTCTTCTGTTTCACGAATAAGGCCTGTTGTCTCATTCAGTTCTTAAGTAAATGATCTAATTCAATTCAGTGCAACAATAAGAGTGGGTTTACCAATGATCTACACATAAGTTCTGCTCATGTTTTATATGAAAGACAGTCTTATGTTTTTGTTTGCTTTGGTATTCAGTGTTTAATCCTATGATGCTCAATACAGTGTCTGAAACCAGTCATGTGTCTGTTTTTACTCTGTTGCCTTCTCATATAGAACAAATATTAAATGACTGTCGTTTAGTTGTGTGAGATTGGTAAATTGTGAAGTGTTCTATAGTTTTATTTACTTCAGAAGTTATATGTTTTGAATGTGAGTTCTTCCACACTTAACGTCCTGTTATTAAATATTGTACCTTTCCAGACATGTTGAACTTTGAACTGTATTGTAGTGAAATAAATTCTAAGTTAAAACGTCAACGGTGTTTTATTTCACTGCATTGTGAATGAGATTGATATAGCGCTTTGATAGTTTGCGCACTTGCACGTGCAGCCTGCAGGTGGCGGTAGGTGTTCGGGGTTGGTTTACATTTGTCCATCGTTTTTTTCCGTAGAGAAAGCGTGCTGGACATGGCCGCTACAGCACTGACGTCTTAATGAATCCTCTTGCAGTTTTATTATTAAAATGTGTTAAACCATCACTCAATTCACTATAGGTTAGTGTTTTCTAGGGCTGACACGATGGGAAAGAAAGATAAGAGTGATCGAGGTAAGATAGACGCCATTCTTAAGAAATAAATACATGAATTTAATCAAAACAATTTGATGGACCAATGCAAGATGTGCTGTTTAACTGATGTAGCAGAGAACACCACGGTGGCACGATTGTTAAAATATAACCATGAGCTTATTTTGTTCATAAGTAATGTATAAACAAATGTTTAAATACATGACATTCAAGTTCAATAGAAATTACATCAGAGAGAAATTACATCACTTGAACCGTATTGCAAAGACAAAGTAGATTATTTACGTGTACTTTTTCCCCCACTAAGGTTACAGTGTAGATATTGCTTTTAAATACTATTAAAGGGATAGTTCACCCAAAAATGAATATTCTCTCAATATTTACTTACCCTCAAGTTGTTCCAAACCTGTGTGAATTTCTCTCCTCTGTTGTACACAAAAGAAGATATTTTGAAGAATGTCGGTAATCAACTGTCTGGTTATCGACATTCTTCAGAACATCTTCTTTTGTGTTCAACAAAAGAAAGAAACTCATACAGGTTTGGAATAACTTTGCCCAGATAGCACACGCACGTCTGCAAGATGCCTGTTAAAGATCACTTCATCTGGAAAGCATCTGTTGTTTACTAACATCTGATAGACATCTTTAAGATGTCAGTTTAACATATATTCTAAATCATTACATCTTAAAGACATCTAAACATCTATTTGATATCTGACAGGAAACGTCTATTGCAGATGAGCAAACACTCTTAAAAATACGTCTTCCAGACGTAAACACGCACATCAAATAGACGTCTCTGTGATGTATGTGTGCTATCTGGGATGTTATCTCTTTAAACTATTACTAAGGACACCTGAACCAGCAAGGTTTGAACTAAAATCAGATCTTCAATAGCAGGATTGATCATCACCTGTTTAAATTGCTGAAGTAGTTGTTTATTCACTTTAGATAAAAAGTCCAAGAAGCGTTATTATGATGAGGAAGAGGAGGATGAAGAGCTGGTAGGCAGTGAGTCTCAGGAGGCCATTCCAGCAGCTGCTGGAAAACAGGTGGAGGAATCCAGCACTAAACTGGATGAATATGGAGCCAAAGACTACAGACTACAGATGCTTCTCAAGAACGACCATTCTTCACGACCCCTTTGGGTGGTAAGACTATAGATCCTTGATCGATTAGCCATTTACAACAGAAGCCACCACCATTAAGAGGGTCCCTATCCCTTTATCTGTGTGTCTGACTCTTGTAGGCTCCTGATGGTCACATCTTCCTAGAGGCTTTCTCTCCCGTGTATAAATACGCTCAGGACTTCTTGGTGGCCATATCAGAGCCAGTGTGCAGACCCATACATGCGCACGAGTACAAGCTGACGGCCTATTCTCTCTACGCCGCCGTGAGCGTCGGCCTGCAGACCTCTGACATCATTGAGTACCTGCAGAAACTCAGCAAGACCTCTGTGCCAGATGGCATAGTGCAGTTTATTAAGGTGTGTGTGAGCTGGCAGTCAAGTCTGTCTGAATTTTACAATTTCAACAATTTCTATATATATACCAAAGCCACTAATTTTCTCTCTCTCTTTGTTCTTCTGCAGCTGTGCACAGTAAGCTACGGTAAAGTCAAAATGGTCCTGAAACACAACAGGTCAGTTTGTTTTTACACATTGTTCATTATTTAATTCTCACTAAAGTTAGTTATGTCATTGAAAACTCTGTTTATTGAATATATAGCCTATTGAATGATTTGCTGTCATTTCATTGGATAATGGGTGGCATTTTGAGCAGCTGGTAGTATGTATTAAGTGGAAGTTGGTGAATTGTAAACCATTTTTTGACCATGAACTCTTTGGATTTACTTGAACTTGAATGAAAATTGTTAGTTTTGAATCTTGAGATTGGATGAACTTGATTCTGAAACTTAATTGTTCCTTTTATGGTGAGAGATAACTTTATTGTCGACTATTACTTAAAAGCTTAGAATCAAAAATATTATTACAATTTGAAATAACTATTTTCTATTTTAATATAACTTAAAATGCAATTTATTCCTCTAATGGCAAGGCTGAAGTTTAGTCTTCAGTGTCAGTGATCTTCAGAAATCATTCTAATATGCTGATTTTGAGCTCATAAAACAATCTTCAATGTTGAAAACGGTTTCTCTTTTTAACATTTTTGTGGAAACCGTAATTTTTTGGTAGTGTATGGACTTAGTTGCCACCTATGAGTCCTTATAAACTAGACTGTGCAACAACCACAGGGCATTAATAGTGCAGACCAGTTAAGACATTGGGTCTCATTCGCTAATTCGCGGATTTATACGCACAGAAGAACTTCTAACGACTTCCAACACCTAATTTACAACATGTGTACGCACATGAGTTTGTTGATGTTGTTCTAACGTTAATGAATTTGGAGTATTCTAAATGAGCAACAGCATTCCCAAGTTAACTCACTTGCATAAAACTCTCCCAAACCATGTCCGTGTACGCACAGTTAGTGAATGAGAACCTGTTTGTGTGTTGAGAACAGGTACTTTGTGGAGAGTGCATTCCCTGATGTCATTCAGAGGCTGTTACAGGACCCTGTGATTCGGGACTGTCGTCTTCGGTCTGCTGATGGTGAGGAGACTGAGCTCATCACTGAGGTCATCTCTAGCAAATCAGCAGTGAGTATGAATGCATACACAGTCTCAATTTTGCATACAGCACAATAACATGTTGACATAAAGACACTTATAGTGAAGCAGAAGGCTCATTTTTGGTACCAAAACCTGTTGTGTCGTCCTGTCCAGATCTCAAAGTCTCAGCAGGACAATGGTGGTCCATCCACCTCCCAGCCTGCAGATGAGCAGCGCTCAGGAACTCAGGTGCCAGATGACATCTTTAGTTACTACGAACAGATGGATAAAGAGGAGGAGGAGGAGGAAGAGACGCAAACAGTGTCATTTGAGATCCGTCAGGTGTGTGTCTGTGCTTGAATGAGATGTTACTTGATTGTGAATTTATAGTTTGTTTACCTTGACAGTTCCTCCATTGACTTTAGATATACAAAGACAGTGCACTCATATCACTATGAATGGGAGAAAGTGCAATGCGCAATTTGGCGGAATAAGCCCCGCCTTCTAAATAAGTCCCTCCTTCACCCCCAAATTTGTGTTAGCTGTCCAGTTGTTAGATTAGAGCATTCAATTTCACGCGCAATAATCTAATTTCTTCTTCCTGTTTCTGCTGAACCTTGGTAGGAAATGATTGAGGAAATTCAGAAGCGCTGCATTCAGTTGGAGTATCCCCTGCTGGCGGAATACGACTTCCGTAATGACACGGTGAACCCTGACATTAACATGGACCTGAAGCCCACCGCTGTGCTGAGACCATATCAGGAAAAGAGTCTGAGGAAGATGTTTGGGAATGGGAGAGCTCGATCTGGAGTCATCGTCCTGCCTTGCGGTAAACTATCTCTGAACATCTGCACAGTGTTTGAATTATTTCTTCCCAGAGGCAGGTGATGCTTAGTCCTGTACTATAGCAGAGCATGGCTCTGCACCCACAGCTAAACAGACTAGGCTTTGGAATATGTACAGTGAGGAAAATAAGTATTTGAACACCCTGCTATTTTGCAAGTTCTCCCACTTAGAAATCATGGAGGGGTCTGAAATTGTCATCGTAGGTGCATGTCCACTGTGAGAGACATAATCTAAAAAACAAAACCCAGAAATCACAATGTATGATTTTTTAACTATTTATTTGTATGATACAGCTGCAAATAAGTATTTGAACACCTGAGAAAATCAATGTTAATATTTGGTACAGTAGCCTTTGTTTGCAATTACAGAGGTCAAACGTTTCCTGTAGTTTTTCACCAGGTTTGCACACACTGCAGGAGGGATTTTGGCCCACTCCTCCACACAGATCTTCTCTAGATCAGTCAGGTTTCTGGGCTGTCGCTGAGAAACACGGAGTTTGAGCTCCCTCCAAAGATTCTCTATTGGGTTTAGGTCTGGAGACTGGCTAGGCCACGCCAGAACCTTGATATGCTTCTTACAGAGCCACTCCTTGGTTATCCTGGCTGTGTGCTTCGGGTCATTGTCATGTTGGAAGACCCAGCCTCGACCCATCTTCAATGCTCTAACTGAGGGAAGGAGGTTGTTCCCCAAAATCTCGCAATACATGGCCCCGGTCATCCTCTCCTTAATACAGTGTCCCATGTGCAGAAAAACACCCCCAAAGCATGATGCTACCACCCCCATGCTTCACAGTAGGGATGGTGTTCTTGGGATGGTACTCATCATTCTTCTTCCTCCAAACACGTTTAGTGGAATTATGACCAAAAAGTTCTATTTTGGTCTCATCTGACCACATGACTCCTCTGGATCATCCAAATGGTCATTGGCAAACTTAAGACGGGCCTTGACATGTTCTGGTTTAAGCAGGGGAACCTTCCGTGCCATGCATGATTTCAAACCATGACGTCTTAGTATATTACCAACAGTAACCTTGGAAACGGTGGTCCCAGCTCTTTTCAGGTCATTGACCAGCTCCTCCCGTGTAGTTCTGGGCTGATTTCTCACCTTTCTTAGGATCATTGAGACCCCACGAGGTGAGATCTTGCATGGAGCCCCAGTCCGAGGGAGATTGACAGTCATGTTTAGCTTCTTCCATTTTCTAATGATTGCTCCAACAGTGGACCTTTTTTCACCAAGCTGCTTGGCAATTTCCCCGTAGCCCTTTCCAGCCTTGTGGAGGTGTACAATTTTGTCTCTAGTGTCTTTGGACAGCTCTTTGGTCTTGGCCATGTTAGTAGTTGGATTCTTACTGATTGTATGGGGTGGACAGGTGTCTTTATGCAGCTAACGACCTCAAACAGGTGCATCTAATTTAGGATAATAAATGGAGTGGAGGTGTACATTTTAAAGGCAGACTAACAGGTCTTTGAGGGTCAGAATTCTAGCTGATAGACAGGTGTTCAAATAGTTATTTGCAGCTGTATCATACAAATAAATAGTTAAAAAATCATATATTGTGATTTCTGGATTTTTTTTTTTAGATTATGTCTCTCAGAGTGGACATGCACCTACGATGAAAATTTCAGACCCCTCCATGATTTCCAAGTGGGAGAACTTGCAAAATAGCAGGGTGTTCAAATACTTATTTTCCTCACTGTAATTACAAAATTAAATTAAATTATTTGGCCAAAATATGAAATTAGCAATTTTAAACTATTTGCTATCATTTTCTCTTTTCAGCAATTATGATAAATACATGGATATTCAGGAGTTCTGCCTCAGCCTGGATGGATATTTGTAATAACTATTAATGAAATATTCATTTTCCAGGACAATTTTACTTAAAAAAAGTATTTCTTTGTGATCAGTAAAAATGTATAAAAATGTATAAACAGAAAAACTGTTGAATTAAGTACTTTAAAAAATGTTGTCACGTTTAGTCTCTTCCGTTGGTTATCACTTTCGACCATCACAGTAGGGGTGGGAGATGTACCGATACACACAAGTAACCGGTAGAGATTTTGGACTATCGTCTCTATAGCGGTTGCGCTCGTGAGGTTTCTGTGCTGCATGGTCACGAAAGCTTATTGTTTGCATGCGTTTGCATTGCGGTTTAAAAACAAGTGATTTTAAACCGTTGAAGAGCAATTAGCTGGGAAACATTCTCTTTTCAGTATATGTGCGCGCTCTCTGAGAGACGCGCGACATGAAGCCGCAGTTCATATAGCGCGCGAGAACTGAACTCTTTTTTTTTGTCGCCTAATTGGACCTGAAAGGTTAAATACACATGCCTATGTGTCAAAATGACTATGCATTTGCAAGTAAACAGAGTCATTTATGTCTTAACCCTTATGTGCTGTTGGGGATGTTTTCATCCACTATGGGGTATTTTTGAGTCTAAATTTGGCCATAACTTTTTCTGTGTTTCAGCAAATGGAATGATTTTTGGTGACAAATCTTATTTTGACACATATTTTGGGAAAATGCTTTGAAATTTTTCAAAAACTCAACAGTACACTGTGGGCAAATTTACTACCCTTTCGTTATGTTTCGTGGCTGAAAACAGCCACTACTTTAAACTGCTGTAAAAATGTATCAGATAAATATTTTTTTCAATTTTTTTTGCATAAATCTATTAATCAACCTCAGTCCTGCTCAAAAATACTAAATGTTTAAAAAAAAATCAGGATTTTAACTCTTTAATTGCCAAATTCGTAAATGATGTCACTGATTTGGGAAAAAAACACACACAAAATGACTCATTTTCAATATAAAATGTGATTGTGGACTGGATTTTTTTTTACCTTTTATCACAGTCTTGGACATGTCAAAGATTAGAAACAACATTGGTTTTGATGCATTGTTAGTTTTTGTGCAGCATCAGATTTTAACTTTTTCTCCCTCATTTACTGTTCGTGGCTGTTTTTGCCCCATTGACTTCCATTATAACCACATTTTTTGATTGCAAAGTCATGACACCATATAATCATGCATTTTTGATTGTTGGTGGTTTTCCCTGTTGGGAAGAGGTAAAATTTGTAATTTTTACTGTTGATAACCAGGTGGCACCATTAACCCTTTAGATAGGCCTGTGCAAAAAAAAGCTTAGTTTCTGGCTTTTACATGGAGTTATATGGAGTATAATAGCATAATCAAGTGTGTGTGTGTGTGTGTGTGTGTGTGTGTGTGTGTGTGTGTGTGTGTGTGTGTGTGTGAACTCACCTTGATGCGTCTGAGAAAATCTAAATATGCACCTCAGCTCTCAGAACTACATGGAGTAAACAAAAACAAAGTAAGTGTATTTATGCATCTGCTGCCTTTTGATGGTGAGAAATGCAGACTAAACAAAAACAAAGCAAGTGGATTTAAACGCGTGCATGCAAGCCTGCTGGTCATTTGATGGTGAGAAGAGCAGCAAGCAACATGAGAAAGGGCTTAACTTGTAGTGAAGTTTTAGAGATGATTATGCAGCCTGACCCTTCCAGCGAGCTGCAGGATGTATCGTCTTCTCCCTCTGACACCACAGACTCAGGAGAGTCAGATCCTGATTTGGATGTGGCACCCTCATCATCCTCTCTAGCTTCCACTGAAGGCGAGGAGGATTCGGAGGATCCTGGATCTGGGTGGACTGGGAGAAACGGCGAAGTGTGGTTTTCCACTAACGCGGAGACAACTCCCTTTCTTCAGCCTGCCAGAGGCGTGACTCCAGGGCCGACGCCTTCGCAAGGGTCCAGAACATGGATTCCGTGTTCAATCTGTTTTTTACGGAGGAGATGATTGACCTCATTGTCAGCATGACTTGCGTCAACACATACATGTTTGTACAGTCATACAAACATGTATGACTATGCCTTGTGATGGCATAGCGCGTCGGCCCTGGAGTCACGCCACTGGCAGGCTGAAGAAAGGGAGTTGTCTCCGCGTTAGTGGAAAACAACACTTCGCCGTTTCTCCCAATCCACCCAGATCCAGGATCCTCCGAATCCTCCTCGCCTTTAGTGGAAGCTAGAGAGGATGATGAGGGTGCCACATCCAAATCAGGATCTGACTCTCCGGAGTCTGTGGTGTCAGAGGGAGAAGACGATACATCCTGCAGCTCGCTGGAGGGGTCAGGCTGCATAATCATCTCTAAAACTTCACTACAAGTCAAGCCCTTTCTCATGTTGCTTGCTGCTCTTCTCACCATCAAATGACCAGCAGGCTTGCATGCACGCGTTTAAATCCACTTGCTTTGTTTTTGTTTAGTCTGCATTTCTCACCATCAAAAGGCAGCAGATGCATAAATACACTTTGTTTTTGTTTACTCCATGTAGTTCTGAGAGTTGAGGTGCATATTTTGATTTTCTCAGACGCATCAAAGTGAGTTCACACACACACACACACACACACACACACACACACACACACACACACACACACACACACACACACACACACACACACACACACACACACACACACACACACTTTATTATGCTATTATACTCCATATAAACTCCATATAACTCCATGTAAAAGCCAGAAACTAAGCTTTTTTTTGCACAGGCCTATCTAAAGGGTTAATGGTGCCACCTGGTTATCAACAGTAAAAATTACAAATTTTACCTCTTCCCAACAGGGAAAACCACCAACAATCAAAAATGCATGATTATATGGTGTCATGGCTTTGCAATCAAAAAATGTGGTTATAATGGAAGTCAATGGGGCAAAAACAGCCACGAACAGTAAATGAGGGAGAAAAAGTTAAAATCTGATGCTGCACAAAAACTAACAATGCATCAAAACCAATGTTGTTTCTAATCTTTGACATGTCCAAGACTGTGATAAAAGGTAAAAAAAAATCCAGTCCACAATCACATTTTATATTGAAAATGAGTAATTTTGTGTTTTTTTCCCCCCCAAATCAGTGACATCATTTACGAATTTGGCAATTAAAGAGTTAAAATCCTGAATTTTTTTTAAACATTTAATATTTTTGAGCAGGACTGAGGTTGATTAATAGATTAATGCAAAAAAAATGGAAAAAAATATTTATCTGATACATTTTTACAGTAAAAGTAGTGGTTTAAAGTAGTGGCTGTTTTCAGCCACGAAACATAACGAAGGGATGTAAATTTAAACAATGCACAAGGGTTAAGTGAATGTAAAGAGTTGAGAAAGAAAATGTACGAGTATATTGGATCCATTAAAGGGACATTATCCAAATTTACCTGCTGTCGTTATTAATGTTAATCAAACAACAAGAAATGAGAAAATTTCTCACTGCTCTTGACTGAATCACTTTTGTAACTTTGATAAGAATAAATGGATATTTAATTTACACAGTGAAGACTATGCATTGTTTTTTTTATACATTTGATTACTTTATACATTTTAGGCTATGTAGCGTTTCGTGTGCTTGAAGTTTTTCAGTTAGGTCTATTTCATTTGTGTCTTTGTTTGATTGTAGTTTGTTTTCTTTGCTCTTTTTTTAATCAGTTTACCTGTCTTCAGTTAGCTTGAGAGATTTTTTTTTTTTTTGGCTAGTATTAGTTTTCTTTTAAATGATACTGAAAGATAAGAATTATGAAATTTGTTTGACATCATAACCTTATTTAAAGCAAATATAACTATATTGTGATATATATCGTTATCATGAAATAAAAGTACCCATATTGTGAAATAAGATTTTGGTCATATCGCCCAACCCTACATCACAGTTTCCAATTCAGTTGCGCAATAAAATACGGTTGTCAATCCAGAAACTTTACAGTGTACTTAGTAGAATGAAAAACTCAAAGAATTTACAATTGAGTTACAAGAGCAACTCTGGGTTAGAAGCTAATTGAATGGAATTATTGAGTTAAAATAAACTGAATCTACATTGACGTCCTTTGTTATTCTACTCTTCTTTCCCACAGGTGCTGGTAAGTCACTGGTAGGCGTCACTGCTGCCTGCACAGTGCGTAAGCGCTGCCTGGTGTTGGGAAACTCCTCTGTGTCAGTGGAACAGTGGAAGGCTCAGTTTAAGATGTGGTCCACCATTGATGACTCCCAGATCTGCCGTTTCACTTCAGATGCTAAGGACAAACCCATCGGCTGCTCAGTGGCCATCAGCACCTACTCGATGCTGGGCCACACCACCAAACGCTCATGGGAAGCTGAGAGGGTCATGGAGTGGATGAAAAGTCAAGAGTGGGGGCTTATTATTCTGGATGAGGTGCACACAATCCCAGGTAGGCTGTGTTTGGGAGTGCAACTTGACAAAATGTCAAGCAAGAAATCACATCTTCCATGCTCATTTTTTTGGTCACTTTGTTTTTGTTTTCCTCACTTCACAATAGTTAGCTCCACCCACAGTGAAATTTCAAGACAGAAAACAATCCGTAATTCAGTCATCACTGCTGTTGGTTAGATTTTGAATGGCGAATATTTTTAAGTCGAGTTAGTTAAGTTAGTTTACCCAAAAAATCTGTCATCATTGACTCATCCTCATGTTGTTTAAAAAAAAAAAGAAAAAATAATTAAGATATTTCTAATATTCTAATTATTTTTGTCCGTCCATTGAAAGCCTAGGTAACCCTTTACATTTCTGCATTTGGCAGATGGTTTTTTATCCAAAGAGACTTGGATACACATTTTATCAGTTCTTTCTATCCCTGGGAATCAAAAGTTTTTAGCGCCATGCATTACCAAAGATCTTCTGTTTGAGCTACAGGAAGACTTAAATCAACATGTTCACAGCTTCAAAAAGTTCATAAAAACATGAATCGAGCGGTTTATTCTAAGTGTTCTGAAAAGACGTGATCGCTTTACTGTGTATTATGAACAGGTTTCATTTTGGCTTTTATTCACAAATATAGAGCACATCAAATCAATTATGTGTGAACCAGTGAGGTTTGTTCTTATCCATAATTTGAGCTTCCGTTATTTGATGTGTTATGTACATTCGTGTCCATTAGAAGGCTTAGATTAAACTGCTTGATTCAAGTTGATTGCGTGTATGATGTCTTAATGAACTTTTTGATCAGGCAATCAAAATGTTGATTACTTACACTTTGAATGGTTGGACAAAAATGATGTGAATATTAACAATATCTTCATTTGTGTTCTGAAGATGAACAGAAGTCTTATGGGTTTGGAACAAAATGCGAATGAATAAACAAATACAGAATTTTAGTGTTTGGGTAAACTAACCATTTAAAGGGGTTATGTCATGAATTTTTTAATTGTTTTAATATGTTCCTTGAGGTTCACTTATAATATTAATTAAGTTTTTTTGCACAAAAAAACAAATGTATAAGTAGAAAAACAATTATTTTCAACCTTCATTCTGACCCTCTGTCTGAAATGAATTTTTAATGGGTTTTGACCTTTAAAGCTTGTCAGTAAAAGGCCACTGTTATGATTTGCTAACATCACTGCATAGGAAACCGTATCAACGCCCACTCGCTATTGCACACGAGTAAGTGTTTTAAAAACATTATTCATATAAACCCGTCATTTACATAAGGTTTGTGATGCAGCTGCTGTCAGATCCAGTGCAGTTATCTGCTTCATCTTTCTACTAAAGTTTCTTTGCAAACTCTCCATTACACTGACTGTACCTCGCTGACAGAACAAAATGCTCCAAACAAACATAATACTCAGACGTGATCCGGGATGCCAATAAAATAAACCATCCACTTGTTTCCGACACTGGGATCCTCCTGAAGTCTGTACAGAGACGCTAATGAGCTGTTTAAACTGGACGCGTCAAAGCGATCGTTCTTTGACTCTTCCATTTGTCCTGTTGTCGACAGACTCAAGCACATGGAGTGTTTCAGAAACTGAAGTTGCATCTGTAAACTGTATCCAGTGTAGACAGTATCAGTGATTATAATAGTCTAAGTCTAATGGGTTCTATTTGCCTTTGACGTGAAGCTCACATCCAGTGTAGGCAAATGTCTGCCGTTAAACGACCGAATGCCAGTGGGTGGGGCCTATGATGTATAACTATTGTCGATGTCTTGCTCTGGAGGCAGGCATATGCAAATGTTTATGACCGTGTGATGTCACAGGTCACCCAGTATCAAAACAAGCTGTTCAAGCTTGATTAAATAAATGCTTTGTTTATAATGAGTTGGATGTTTTAAGCTATGAAACATGGTACAAAGACCTCTTACATGTCAAAAGATCAATGCAAATGTCTTGACCCCTTTAAATTTCTTAGTTTAGAAAAACCAACAGCAGCCACCTAATATCAAATTTACAGCAAAAAAAAGTTGTAATGTCTGTATCTTCAAGATGAATTTCAAGCAGAAAATCATGGAGCAGCAAAATAAAATTGAATATTTGAGGAATCTTCTGATTGGCTGGAATTTTGTCATTTTGCTCTGCATGCTTTCAACGAGGACAGAGAAATGATTTGAAACACAAATGGAATGTAAAATCAAACCATACAGATTCTTGACTCTTTTGTGCTTGTCTTGCAGCAAAGATGTTCCGTCGTGTTTTGACGATTGTCCAGGCTCATTGTAAACTGGGTCTCACTGCCACACTAGTGAGAGAGGACGATAAGATTGTCGATCTCAACTTCCTGATCGGGCCGAAGCTCTTTGAGGCAAACTGGATGGAACTACAGAACAATGGTTACATTGCTAAAGTCCAGTGTGCTGAGGTGAGCTGTGAAAAACCATTGTGATCCAGGAAATGAGTCGAACATTTCTCCCCATAATACAAAATAAGCAACAAATGTTCTTTTCATGTGTATATTCCACAATGTGAATTGTTAGATTGATCTCTGAAACGTGTCGGGGGGGGGGGTCAACAGGGTTAATGAACTTATGAAACATTGCATTTTGAGGCTTTGAAGCCTGGTGCACAAAGAAAATACAATACTGTTATTCAATATTGCTTTGTAATTTTTGTTCTTACTAAACAAAGCCACTCTATTTAGCACATGAGCAGAAAACCACATGTACCGACCTATGCATTGTTCACTGTGTTCTGAACACAGTCTTCACAAAGAGGTTCTATAAAGAGTAAAACTTCAATGCAAATCAGGCTATTTATCACATTTTTGGTAAATCTTTTAGCATGGTTTGTTTAACTAAAAGAATACATATTGCAATCAAGTCAGTCAGTGAGGCAAATATATAAATTAGATGTATAGCCCAAAAATATACAAAATTCCTACAGACTTTGAAAAAAGTATTTTCATGGAAACCTCTATATTCATTGTAAATGTTTCTTGTTACGCTTTTTTATTCTAGTGAAGTTAAGTATTACTATGCAGTTTTATGCATAGTATTTGAATAAGAGTGTCTCATTAATCTAAAAACAAATATAGATCTTATAGATCTTAACTGCAGAAAGTGTTTAAATGTGAATCTAATATAACATTTTTTTCTTCTAATTTTTATATTAAAAGATATATATAAAATGTATAATATAATAAACTCAATATATTCTATATACTTTTAAAATGTTTAATTAAATAGAAGCTTCATGGATTAGTGACAGTTAGAGTTTATCGGATAAACCTTGTGAGGAGCTCATCCGTGTAGCTAATCCACTTTATTTTATTGGTAAAGTAGTCCTGTATGTTCTTAAAAGACATGATCATCTCTGTAGACTATTAACAGGTTTAATTTCGGCTTTTATTCACATACAGTACCAGTCAAAAGTTTGGAAACATTACTATTTTTAATGTTTTTGAAAGAAGTCTCTTATGCTCATCAAGCCTGCAGTTAAAAAAAACAAAAAACAGTAATATTATGAAATATTATTACAATTTAAAATAATGGTTCTCTTTTTTTAATATACTTTAAAATGTAATTTATTTTTGTGATGCAAAGCTGAATTTTCATCAGCAAGTACTCCAGTCTTTGGTGTCTTATGATCCTTCAGAAATCATTCTAATATGATGATTTATGATCAATGTTGGAAACAGTTGTGCTGCTTAATATTTTTTTTATAACCTGAGATACTTTTTTCAGGATTATTTGATGAATAAAAAGTTAAAAAGAACTGTATTTATTTAGAATAGAAATCTTTTGTAACAATATACACTACCGTTCAAAAGTTTGGGAACAATAACTATTTTTTTTAAAAGAAATTAGTACTTTAATTCAACAAGGATGCGTTAAATTGATAAAAGGTGATGGTAACGATTTATATTGTTAGAAATGTTTTTTATTTTGAATAAATGCTGTTTTTATGAATAAATGCTGTTAACGTTTTATTCATCAATGAATCCTGAAAAAAGTATTCCAAAAAAATATATTAAACAGCACAACTGTTTCCATCATTGATAATAACTGAGTATCAAATCATCATATTAGAATGATTTCTGAAGGATCATAAGACACCAAAGACTGGAGTACTTGCTGATGAAAATTCAGCTTTGCATCACAAAAATAAATTACATTTTAAAATATATTAAAAAAGAGAACCATTATTTTAAATTGTAATAATATTTCATAATATTACTGGGGTTTTTTTTTTTTATTATTTATTTATTTTTAACTGCAGGCTTGATGAGCATAAGAGACTTCTTTCAAAAACATTAAAAATAGTAATGTTTCCAAACTTTTGACTGGTACTGTACATAGAGCACATCAAATATAGTAAACGGCAGCTCAAATTAGCATGAACCAGTGAGGTTTGTTTTTATCCATAATTTGTACATGTGCTCCATGTATGTGCATTTGTGTCCTTTCAGAAGACTTTTTGGGTGTTGTGTAGAAAATGTAAAAAGTGCTGTGTGTGCTTTAAACCTACATTTCCCTTGAGTGTTCACAGTCCCTGTATCTCTAGGTATGGTGTCCCATGTCTCCTGAGTTTTATCGTGAATATGTGGCCATAAAGACGAAGAAGAGAATTCTGTTCTACACCATGAATCCCAACAAGTTCCGTGCATGTCAGTTCCTGATCCGCTTCCACGAGCGGAGAAACGACAAGATCATCGTCTTTGCCGACAACGTCTTTGCTCTGAAAGAATACGCCATCCGTCTGAACAAGTAATGCCTTATTTTATTTGTACATGTTCACACACTTGAGTATATACCAGCGCTTTTACCTCTATATTGTGCTTGCCAATTTTTTCTTTGTTTTTTTTTACAAAGTTTGTTGTAGAGCTCAACTTTTTCATTGGCCTCTTCTATTAATATGTATTTTCCCCATTTATTTGCTTTATAGGCTTGAAATGTTTTACATTATTAGCCATGAACCAAACCAACCTGCTCTATGAATCATAACATAACAAAACTTAGAATCAATTAGGGCTGGGCAATATATCGAGTTTGTATATCTTATAAACAATTTAGGATGAGGCAGTACCGTTTTGATATTACACATTGAAAAATAGTGGAGGGTTGCTGAGGGGAAAGTGCATAATCCAATTTGTCCTAAACATGAGACATGCTATATTAAGGGCTACAAAATAACTTGTGAGTGACATATTGTTAACGCGTTTAGTTCCTCTTACCAGTTTTACATTTAGTCTGTGCTTTTGTTTTTATTTATTTAAATTTTTAGTTTAGTGAATTTAACTTTTGCTTTAAAAAGTATTCTTTTTGTTTTCGGATTGTAATGTAGTTGTTACAATGTTAGAATGTATTGTGATTTTAACCCTTTTTTTGTATATAATATATAGTATAACCTACATGGTTACATTCACCATATTTGTTTTCATAGCTTCAATATGAACATTGTAGGATAACACTGGGCAGGATGTGAAATATAATTTTCTTTATAAAATAAATACAGAATTTTATCCAAATAGAGAAAAGTAGAAATATCACCCAGACCTATCCTGACAAGCCTATCCTATCATTATGTTAAGCCCGCCCACCGACTCTATACACGATGCGATTGGCCTGACTAGAGTTTGGTTTTTCCAGCTCGCAATCCAACGGAGAGTTGCTAGACGACACTGGCTGCAAAATAAAATCTGCTGCCGCTAGGGTCCGTCTAGATTTCTAGGCTAACCCAGACCTAGATTCAATGCAAAAATGTATTTGAAAATCAAGAAAAAAATACTACATGTATTTCAATTAATTTATGCATGAATTAACTACTTGTTATTGGTTTTCACACATAACACTTGCTAAATTACTGTAAAATTGCCAGATTGAAAATCTGCTGTTCATCCACGTAACATCTTTTTTTTTTTTTTTTTTGGTTTCTCTTATTAGTGGAGCTTTTAGGTGGTGTAGTTGTTCATTGAGAATTCAGCAATTAAACATGATTTTTAATCACTCTTCTACAGAAGCGTATACCATCACCTAACAACCTCAGAGGTCATGCTATTTCCATTTATGAAATCTCTATGGAGAAAATGAATGGGATTTTTTTTTTTTTTCTGAGCTTTTCTTTAGGGTTTTTTTAGGACAAGTACAATATTTGTACTAGAGTAATATCAACAAAGCCATAGCTTACTAAAAGCCTGGAAAGGAGCAGCTTTTACAAAAGAGATCCACACACTGGGTGACCTCAAATGTTCCAAAACATTCTTAAACACATTTCAAAAGGATTTTGAATGCATGTTGTAAAGCCATGATGCAAACCTGAAAAAAAGAGTAAGACCAATCCTGTGTGTTTGTTTCTGGGTACTCTAGAAAGCAGCAAAAGTTCAATTGGACTGTCCCTGGCGCAACCTGTAATCAGCTTTACTTTACCAGGAAAATCCCATTCATTTGGCAAAGTTAAAGTGATTAACAGTAAAGTTTTTTCAAAGAAATTGAAAGGCTAGACTCTAAATCTCTTACTCTAACGAGAGGTTGTTCGAGGACTTAGCAGGAGCCTGAGGGTTTGTGAGGTGAAATTTGCTAACTTTTGTTTGTTTTTATTTTAGAATTTTATAGTTTATATTGTGTATAATGCATGTGTATATACAGTGTGATTCTGCTAGAAATATGCTGTGCAGTGCTATTGCATTCCTTAGGTCTCTAATCAAATTTAAACAAATTTGTAAGTATGTGAACACCTTTGTAAAAATAAAGTTTCAAAAAAGTTTTTTTTAAAGTGATGCCATAGAAGAACCTTTTTTTTTCTTTGTGTGAAGAACATTTTAAAATTCTGAAGAACCATTTTCCACTATAAAGAATATTTTGCGCAATGGAAAGGTTCCCTGATTATTAAAGGTTCTTCATGGAACCATCGATGTCAACAAATAACAATTTTATAATAGTGTATGAAGGGTCAAAGTGTCCTTCAAAGCACAAAATATGGCATGTATGATTTTTTTGATTTATGTGTAAATGCACACGTACCACCAGCTAATTACTCTTCGACACTGATAAAGAGCTACCACAAAAACGGAAGTACATCTCTCTTACACTCTCTCTTTTCAGACCGTATATTTATGGACCAACATCTCAAGGAGAACGTATGCAGATCCTTCAAAACTTTAAACACAATCCCAAAATCAATACCATCTTCATCTCCAAGGTAAACTGCTTTTCTCTGTCCATTTCCTTGTGAAACTGTGGATAAGTATTTTTCTTTTAATTTTTGAGGTGTTATTCTTAGCGTCTTTTACACAAGTAAAACAGTCTGCAACAGATGAAAATCAGTAATGCTATTCAATTTAAATGGCATCTAATGAAATATCAACAGTCCTTTTACACAGTCAGATGTTGCTGTATAGGAGAGTTCAACAGAGGTGGCTGGCACTGTTGTGACCCTTTAATTCCTTTCAGACCTTGACGTTCCACCCATTTACAAGAAAAGCACATTTCTGCAGTTTAGGTGATTTAGAAACGCTAATAACATTCTTGAGTCTAGGATCATTTGTCTTGATGACCTGACAAATCTCAGTACTGGACAAGCTTTTTTTTTAATCATACATACTTCTATCTAAATCAGCCAACAAACACTCTCTGCTGAATCTGATGTCCAAAACATCATAAATCTAAATGTCTTGAAACTTGTATTTAATTGCTGAATGTCGTCAAGATTAAACCCTTGTGTCCACAAGTCATGGTAAAGTAAATCAAGCAGTAAATAACCTGTCATTTGCTAATGTTGCAGAAATGACACACTTCAGCTTTAATTTATATGGAAAAATGCATTACTCATTTTGAGCAAATACAAAGAGATCAAACATCCAACAAAATGATGGGCATAAAAAAAAAAAAAAAGCATTGTCAGAAACATGCATGTGGGTTACTTGAGAGACTGATTTTGGGGATGCTGTTCTGACCTTATTAACTTTACATTCTACCTTAATGCAAATGATTTAGTGGTAAAAGTGATGCACATGTGCTGATATGATTGTCCTTAAAAGTCAGGCTATTCAAATAAGATAAGAGTATCTGCATGGGAAAGGGCTGTATGCAAGGTGTTTAAAGAAGGTATGTAATAGACCTTATAATAGCCGTCTCTGCACTCTTTGTGTTCTGTCTTCCGGTTTGTATTTCCACAGCATGAAGGTAAGATCTTACAGATTTATGAATGAACTACTCGTTCAGAAATCTTCCCAGTCTACTTATATTTATGACATCTGCTTCAAACATTACAATGCTCATGGTAACTTTTGTTGACTCCACAATAAGTAAATCCACTTCACCAGCTAATTACTCTTCGACAATGATGCCATAGAAATAAAGACCTACCGCAAAAACGAAAGTAAATTTTTATGGATGTCCTTAAAAGCCTGCAAATAACCAAAAGCACAATTATGAAGAACACCATATTTATTTATTTATTTATTTTCCCCCATTAAATGCCTTTGACTTGTTCTGCAATAAAGTTTAAGCTTGTTTAATTTAGGGCTGGACCCGAATATTCGAATATTCGTTCGGTGGGTTGGTATTCGATTTGAAAATTTGACATTCAAATATTCGTTTTTTTTTTTTTGCACACCCGGGATCCCCCGCGAAACGATCTCATTCGCGCTTGAATAAGGCCGGTGACACACTGGCTGCGTGGCGTGTCCATTTTTATTTCGGCTCCCATGTTAACAGGTTGGAGTTTGCACACTGCCTGCTTGAGACAAGCGTCTCAGGCGCGGCTTGAGCCACGCGGAAAACGCGTGCATGCTAGAAATAGAACCGAGGCCTAAGTGTTCCAGCAACGGGAGTGTTCTCTGGCTAGAGCGCAGAACAGCGGAGTTTGTATGGACCGAAGTGCATGCCTGAGCTTGTGTTTTGGGTTAAGCTGCGTTGCTTTGACTTTGTGGAAAATAGAATAATAGAAACAAAATGTATTAGCCTTCTTACCCGTTATTATCAATCTAAATTTATCTCGCTTTTAATTTAACTTAATTTTGGTTTTCTTTATTAAATTTCGTTTTTCTTTATTTAAATTTAGTTTTTTCTTTATTTAATTTCGTTTTTCTTTATTTAAATTTCGTTTTTCTTTATTTAAATCTACCCTTTACTGTGTCAGTAATTTGTTAGTCAGAAAAATATTAGACTACCTTAAAAGTATTGCTTAAGTTAACATACCTGTGTGTGTGCGTTTAATATCACTAGTGCAGTGTCAGTTCTCGGAACATATAAGCCCTGCACGCGTGAGGCGCGTCGCTTCCCGCTCGAGCTGTTCTGTAGTTTACTAAAAATAAAATTCTGAATGTGTCGCGTCTCGCATGTCTATCTATATTGCACCGAATGCAACACTGCACTCCCTTGTGAAGTCAATTGTATGAACGGTTCTCGAAATAATCAAAATGAAAACGGACATACAGACACATAGAGATTCCTGCCTTTATTAGAGAGAAGAATATGTTCAGCCCCCTCTCTCCAAGCTTCGAATATTCGATGTTCATTACTACCGAAGCTTCGAAGCTCAAAAAATGGCATTGGACCAGCCCTAGTTTAATTATGATAAAGCATTCTATCTTGTAGACCACACCAACAAAATGATCAAGAAACTGTGTTGACTTTGTTCATATCACAGAATAACATTTATCGCTACATTTAGTGATAGTGAAAAATGCTTTTTAGTTTTAGCTCCAGGAAATTAAGGATTTACTAGTGTATTTACTGAACTAACTGAAAGGCTTTGAAATTTATTTACAGTGTTTTACATTTTGAAATGCAACAACATACCAAGTTGAACTTGTGTAGCTAGGTCAAGGATGTTTTCTCATATTTGTTTCTCGTATTTGCCTTGAAAAACAATGGGAAAGAAGCGCAGTGGAATGGAAAACTGTGTTCAGTGTGAATGGACCCTTATTCTGTTGTCTCTTGTTCTGTCAGGTAGGAGATACTTCCTTTGACCTGCCGGAGGCAAACGTGCTCATCCAGATCTCCTCTCATGGCGGTTCCCGTCGTCAGGAAGCTCAGAGACTGGGCAGAGTGCTGCGAGCCAAGAAAGGTAGCAACTCTTCCACCATCATTATGGGATACCTGGATAGACCATTTAGACGGTCTAGTTCTAAATTGTTAGATGTTGCATATTATAATACATGTTTTCTGAGATCTTTTAGAATTCATAGTGAAGGAATTGCAGTGAAATATTTTAGGATGAATTATTAAAGGAAATTATTCCTTTAAAGCAGGGGTGGGCAAACTACGGCCCGCGGGCCACATACGGCCCGTTAGGCTGTTTAATCCGGCCCGTCAAGTATTTAAAAAAATGTCTTAAGATCGCATTCATTTAGCCTTTTTCTTGCAATACTTGGCATAATCTATATATTGCGTTGCATATATTTGACAATCGGAATATCAGATATTTCATGCCATAGCTAACAAATGTAAAAAAGGAAAATATGACATAAAAGCAGATCATCATTCATTCAGCGCTGTTGTGGCTGCGGTGTGTCACGTAACAAGCAATGACCATGGAAACCAAACAGACAGCGACTTAAGCGCATAGACTTGTTGCACGTTAATGTTTTTTCCTTTTTTGGAAACTCACAGAGAAAAAAAAAATGTTTGGTAACTGCTTGCACACCTGTTTAGTTTTTCCTTTGATTTGTCTGCTATTTAGTTTCTTTGCTCCTCTGGATTTGTGGATGTAATGTATCCTGACTGATTCCGTTTATCGCCCGGTTTTCGGCTACGCTCCCCTGTCTGCCGTACAGAACCCGTTTTTTTTTTTTTTCATTAAATGTTCTGATTTGCCTTTGCTTTTTATGTTTTATTTTATTATTCTTAAAATAAATTTGTATATTCGTTTATTTCGTTTTTTCCACAAATGTATGACTTTTGGAAGTGCATGGCAATCAATTTGCACTTCAAAAAGTCATACATTTGTATGCAGTTTTAATAAAGTTGAATTAACGTAACCTTCTGTCATTTTTACTCTTCTAAGTGTACACTTTCTAATTTACTGTTAGGCCCATTAAATAATAATAAGGATAAACAATATTTTAAAAGTATAGGCTATAATTATCTAACATATGACTAATTCAAAATTAACCTCAAACATTTTTGGCGTATGAAATGGCACGAGAAATAAAATTTATGGTATAGATACGCACTTTCATGAGATCGTGTTTCATAATCTGCTACTGGGCCGGCCCTCTGTCAAATTTTAAAACCCAGTGTGGCCCTTGAGCCAAAAAGTTTGCCCACCCCTGCTTTAAAGGCACAATATGTAACTTTTTTGCTTTAAAAATAGCAAAAATCACTATATCTATGTTATATATATTTTTTTAGTTGTGTACTTACATTATCCCGACTGTTTCCAACAACTTTCAAACTAGGAGAAATTTGTAATTTAATTCGAAGACACGTCCCGTTTCTTTATTTCCGTTTTGTCGCCGTCAATGGCGTCATATCCACGTTGTCCCTGGTTTCCGCTCGTACTGCCATAGCAACCAGAGCTATGAACCAGAGCCCTCTGATAGTAAACAAGGCGACAGACGTGGACCACTGTGTAGTTCGCAATGTCTATCTGCACGCTGTTGTTGTTTCGTTCAAACATTATGGACCATGGCAAGCAGACTTTGGATAAAAAAGGAGAACTAAAACTAGAATCAATATCAGCGCGGTGTTTTCGAGATGCCTAGCGCTCCCATAGACAGTATATAAACGAGAGCTCCACTTCCGAGACTTCGACCGCTCCTACATGTACTTTATTAAACAGGTGAGCACATTTACATAAAACTAATCAATGTTATATAGTTCAACAATGATAAAATGTTAGAATATGATCTGTATGTTATTCTAATGTTAGAATATAGCTTACTGCTAGTCTCATACAGACAAACTAACACATTCAAATGCAGTTTAGTGTGCTAGTGTAATGTTAGACCAAGTGAAACAGCGCTGCATTACCTCACAAGTTTAATTTGTCTAATAAACTGACCTGTGAGTTGTAATTCTGCACTTGCGTGTAGTTCGGTAGAACGAAATGTCCATATTCCTTTTATATCCGCGGGACTCGCGTCACGTGTGGAGCTGATAGCTGTCTCTTAGCAATCCCGAACTGCTTCATATCACAGTCATGATAAAAACATAGATGTATTCAGTCATCCATAAACATTAGATCGGTCGGCTTGACGTTGACGACAAGATCCATAATTCTTAGCAAATGTTTCGTCATCAAACTATGCCTTTGTTATTGTAAAGAGGTTAGCGACCCCTACCGGCGAAAATTCCATACTGTACGTTTAACCATTTAACCAGTCGTACAACAAAATGTCTAACAAAAGCTGTATATAAAATTTTCTTTTCTTTTTTCTTTTTTTTTACAGGTATGGTTGCGGAGGAATACAATGCTTACTTCTACTCGCTCGTCTCTCAGGACACACAGGAAATGGCTTATTCCACCAAGAGACAGCGCTTCCTGGTGGACCAGGGATACAGTTTCAAGGTTTCAAGGCTATACATGAACTGCAAACACCTCAGTTTGATTATTCTGATTGGGAATGCTAGCCAAACAGGAAGTTAAATTGGGTCTTGGTCTGTCACATATTCTTTTCGTCTCTTTTTAGGTGATCACAAAGTTGGCTGGGATGGAGGAGGAAGACTTGATGTTTTCCTCTCGTGATGAACAGCAGCAGCTCTTGCACAAAGTTCTGGCAGCATCTGATCTTGACGCAGAAGAGGAAGTGGTGATAGGAGAAGTGGGAGGGAAGCTGCAGGTATCTCCACTCGTTTTTGTTTCTTTCTGCTGCCTCATTTGTTTGCTCATTGCGTGTCGCTGTTTTGAGCCTGGAAAAACTTGTATTCTTGGCTCTGCTGATCTTGATCATTAACCACAGAAACGGCAAACACTGGTCTTAATGCTTTGAATCGAGATTGCGATCTTTTAACGATTAATCGTGCAGCTCTATATATTTTGTATAGAAAACAACTTTCTTCCAAACTGTGCCTTGAGCGAATTAAATGTTTAGATCAACTGAGAATAGGTTTATAGACCTTATGTAGCCCCGCCCCTTTTCAGCGCTGCGCTTGTTGTCTTTTGTCTTCCGGATTGTATTTCCACAGCGATCTTAAGAATTTATGAAATTTCAATTTTAAATTTAAATGTACTTAAAACTGCCCATTTTAAAATCTTCCCGGTCTACTGACATATGTTAAGACATCTGCTTTAAACATTACAATGCTCATGATAACTTTCGTTAACTCAACAATAAGTAAATCCACTTCACCAGCTAATTACTCTTCCACAGCGATGCCATAGAAATATACAGAGCTACCGCTAAACGGAAGTTCAAAGACAATTTTCTAAAGATGGCTGCGCACTAGGGCTGCAACAAACGATTATTTTGATAATCGATTAATCTAACGATTATTAGAACGATTAATCGACTATTCATCGATTATTTTGCCGACTAATCAGTAAGATTGGAACGATTATTCAGCTTTTTCAATTAGTTAAAACACTGAGTTATACATATTCTAACTATAATATATAAAAAAAGAAAATCACTTCAGCTTTTGAAATGTTTTTTTTTAATGATCTTTGAGTCAACTAAACAGGTCATTCTCTTTAAGTTTTCAGATTTCTGTCCAACTCAAATCACACACAAATGCTCTAAGCATTGGTTAAATATTCTGTTCTCTTTCAATAGAAAAAAATAAACAAAAAAATAATCAGCTGCATTACAGACAAACTTAAACTGCAAACAATTATTATAAGAATAAAATAAAATGAAAAAATTGACATGACAATTGAGCTGACAGAGACATTCTCATTCACCTTTTAATTTACAGTATAAAAAATTAACTGACATGATATTCTTCATAACATCTCCTTTTGTAAGTCTTCATAAATATGGAACAAAATACAGGCAAGTGATAAGACTGTAATACCTAATAATAAAAACAGCCCTGACTACTAAGCTCGATCAAGCTTTATTCTATGCAAAAATAAATCATCACATTACTGTAATTATATTATTATTGTTAATATTATTGCTATTATTAGTAGTATTGCATTCTCTAATAAAGAGATTTACTGCTAGTTATTTAGCTCCAGCTGGAGAACATTCACCTCTCACTGGCTCGTCTTGTGCCGGGGTGTTTCCTCTTTAAGTGCTTTAACATGCATGTTGTGCTCCCGTGAAAAGCAAGTTCCGCCTTGCATGTATTGCACATGACAGCATTCTTGGTTTGAAGTTTTGTGAAACTTTCACACACCTTGCTAGTTCGGATTCGTTTGCACTCCGTCATAATTCGCGCTGTGTTTTCTTCTACAGCGATAGCATTTGTAACGGCTGCATTACACTCTAGCGCTACAGCGCCGTAGCGGTCAAATCCCGATATTGCAGGCCCTTACATTAGGTCACGTGAGATCAAACGACTACTCGACAACAAAGATATTTGTCGACAATTTTTTATTGTCGACGTTGTCGATAATGTCGACTAATCGTTTCAGCCCTACTGCGCACTTGTTTCTCTGGCGCATAAGGTCTATAGCACTGATGTACATTTAAGCATCATAATGATTGTGTTAATCTGTAAATGCGTTAAAATGCTTTGTTAACCTGCCAGTGAATATATACTGTTTTCTGTAGTTTTCTCGCCGTATGGGAACTATGAGCTCCATGTCTGGTGCAGACGATACAGTCTACATGGAATACCAGGCGTCCCGCAGTAGCAAGGCTTCGGGAATCAAGAATATCCATCCACTGTTTAAACGCTTCCGCAAGTGAGCATATTCACGGACCGAATGAAGCAGAGACGGCATCTGGAGGCACCAGGACCAAATAATGAACTTCCAGCAGCAGGACGACCGGCATATTCATAAAAGACATGTTATGGCTGATTGTCTCAGACAGAGGCATTTAAAGACTAAGAAAGAAGAAAAACTGCTGTAGTTTCAGAAAGATTCAAGAATCTAATATCTATAGTATTACAAACAGGATGTTTGCAATTATACAGTGATTTGTTTGAATTTGTTATGAGAAATTGAATTGCTAAGAAAGAAGAATTTTGTACAGTATGTAAAAGCCAAAACAGAACCTGTTGTTGAAATGTACAGGTAAACTTTTATCAATAAAACATACTTTGGTAGCACTAATAAGATGTTATGCTTTTACATGAGTGCATTAGGTTACTTCAATGAACAATATTTACAGCATGTATGAATCTGTATTCATTTTTTTATTGTTCACAATGCATTAATTTACATTATACAATGAGACAGGAATAAGTGATGGTGGTGTGCATATTTTTTTAAATCAACGGTCAATTATTCCACATATTTTGCAGGATTTTGTCCATATTAACACTTTTTCTTATGCATCAATTACATTTACAAGGAAAAAAAAAAAAGCTTTTTAATCCATTACAGTTTCATATAAATAAACGTCATATGTCATCTTGACTTTAATATTTCCTTAATTATTTAAAATTAAAAATAGTATATTTATAGTGTAATCTATCATGCTTGCATGAATGTAACATGAATGTAAAAAATACAGAGGCTGCTTTTTTTTTTAGAAGAAGAATGGTTCACCAAAATAAGTAAATGTCATAATTTTCCCATTTTCACTGTCATTCCAAACCTGTATGACTTGTATTACTTTAATAGATCACAAATTGAGAAGTCTTGAAGAATCTTTATGATTTTCCTTGACCATCATGAAAGTGGATTTTTTTCTTCATAAATCCATAAAAGTCATGTACTGTATTCCGAAGCCATATGAGGCTTAAGGAACATTTTGACATTTATGTTGCTTATTCACTTTAAATCTAGCTTTACTTTCACTGAGTGCAAGCCGTTTGGACATTCTGCTGTACATTAGGCTATACTCCTTTTGTATTCCATGGAAGTAAGTCATTCATGCTTTGAAAGATGAGAGTGAGTAAACGACGACGGAATTCACATTTTATTTAGTGAAGTATCACTTTCAGACTTATTTTGAACTGTAGTGTTTCAATGTGTTTTATAATAAACATCGCTGTAGATGGATTATTAGTCTAAAAATCTCTAAATGCAAAACCACTGTAAAAATCATTATTCCTATCTCTTGTTTTCAAAACTCAATTTAAAACGCTAACTTTTTACTTTTTTACTTGGACTTGTCATTTTAACGTCAGTAGGCCTACACAACCAATCAGAAACAAGCATTCAACAGCTCCGTAGTGGTATGATAAAATGCTTTAAAATCCATTTTAATGTATGTAGATATGACAGAGATAGTTCACCCAAACAATTCTTTGTTCTGTGGAACCCAAAAGATATTTTGAATAATGCTGGTAAAGTAGTTTTGGCTACCATTGACTTGTGAACACAAAAACAACAACACTAAGACATTGCTCAAAATCATACATTTTAGGAATGGTACGAGGTTAAGAAAACGAGGAGGGGAGCAAATTATTCCTTTGACATTATAGCTACTACATGGTACGTTAACTATGTTCATAGCCATATTGTAAAGTTTGCACCCGTGTTGATGGAGTGGAGTCTGTTGTGTATGTCTCGTGAATGCCGTGTTATTTCACAATGAGCTTTGTTGATGCCTGCCCACATTTGCTGAATCATATAATCCTCCTCCCGTCTCCCACACCAGGAGGACTCCGGAATCCCTATTCATCTTAAAACCTGAGTTTGTAATCTTAGCCTACATATTAGCATTTTAAAATGAATGTTCTTGCCTTGCAAATCTAAGGTGATTCATCATATATGAAATATTGCACATTACTAATGCCATCCTGCCAGAAGTTGTTTCAGGTTCAGTTCCTGTGGTTTGCCCTCAAAATTAATACATAATTCTGCCAGAAGCTAGTTATTTTTGTCAAAGTTTTAATTTTTCTTACGCAAACACATCGCTTCACTTCAGAAAGCCTTTATTTAGCCCTGGAGACGCGTGGAGCACTTTTATGATGGATAGATGCAGTTTTATCATGGATGGATGAATTTTGATGGACTTCAAAAAATATATGGCCATTCACTGCCATTATAAAGCTTGGAAGAGCCAGGACATTTTTTAATACAACTCCGATTGTATTTGTCTGAAAGAAGATCTATCCCTCTAAAAGTTGGGATAAAAAAAAAAGGATAAATGATATATACTTAATGGGGCATGGATTAAAGGCAGTGTAGGCAGGACAGATAACTGACAATTAATCATGCCTTTTCCCTGTTGTAATATTTTTATTGTTTGGTTTCATTCAGGTATGTGATATTGATGAAGCTTGGGCACAAGTATCTGTTGGTGTGCTGACTGTCATTGATGAAGAACCCCTCTCTCTAAATAAACTCTACGTTTGCCCAGTGTCTACTGCCATCATTGTTGAGAGAGGTATTGTAATGGATAATCTGCAGAACCTGCCTTAGGCAGTTTGCATCTATTTTGGTCTGTCTTATGCTTTAAATTTGGATTACCCAAAAGACATGAAAAACACTTTTAACTTCAAATGTGAGTAATCAACTGTGCAAGATTGATGATGTTTGGCATTAGATTACATTCGTTTATGACAGTGGAATTAGATTAGTTGATAGAAAAATAAAAGGGAAGCTGAGGCACTTGTTTAAAACTGTCAGCCCATTGGTTCATGAGCAAGTTAAAGGGTTAGTTCACCCAAAAATGTAAATTCTGTCATTAATTACTCACCCTCATGTCGTTCAAAACCCGTAAGACCTTCGTTCATCTTCGGAACACAAATAAAGATATTTTTTGATGAAATCTGAGAGCTTTCTGACCCTCCTTTGACCGCAATGTCATTGCAACTTTCAAGGCCCAGAAAGGTAGTAAAAACATTGTTAAAATAGTCCACGTGACTAGTTCAACCTTAATATTATGAAGCGACGAGAATACTTTTTGTGCGTAACCACCTTGAACCATCCTTTACAACTTCTACAGCATTTATTAATCTTAGTTAATATTAATTTCAACGTTTACTAATACATTATTAAAATCAAAGGTTGTATTTGTTAACATTAGTTAATGCACTATGAACTAACAATGAACAGCTGGATTTTTATTAACTAACATTAACAAATATTAATTAATACAACAGCAAATGCATTGCTCATTGTTAGTTCATGTTAGTTAATGCACTAACTAATGTTAACTAATTTTTTGGTTTGTTTGTTTTTTAATTAAAGTGACTATTTACATAAATTGTATACCCCAATGCAAACTTGTGTGGACAGTTGTTAAAGCTACACTGTGTAGGATTTTCTCCCATCTAGCGGTGAAATTGTTTATGACTACCAACTGAATACTTTCTAGCCCCTCCCATTCCGAGGGCGTTTTAACACCTACGGTGGCGTATTATTTCAAATCTGCCGGCAGTCGCGAGTAATCTCCCCCTCGCATTCGTCACGGTGCCACTGAGTGTAAAAACATGAAAAGCGAAGCTTGAATTTCCAGGTATGTCCCTCTTTGGCTAATGTATTTTCAAGATGGAGGCGCAACATGGCTGCCGCCATTCGACCGACTCGCTCGTATGTATTCTAAATGGCAGACTCTACACTTACTAGAATACTTGATTACTTGGTAGAAGTAATTACACATTAATGAGCACATACCATTTTGAAAGAACAAAGTGTTTTTTGCTAAGAATCAATTTTACACAGTGTAGCTTTAAGAAAACAAATACAATAAATTTACCTTTGAACTGTATCATTGCCTTAAATTTATTTGTCCAGTTGTAAATGTTATCTTTGTAAAATTGTGAAACCATTCTCAATGATTTATAATAGATGGCATTGATAGCAAATCCAAGTTGTATGCAGAAAACATCAGAGTTAACACAAGTAGCATAAATGAGTAGTTAGGAATACTCACAAAGCGTATTTTAAATGATTTAGTTGTTAAAAATAGTAATTCTGAGTAGTCTATAAGACAAGCACATCTAAAGTAAATGATCAAGTATACTATACAAATGAGTTTTAAGTTACTGGAACTCTATTGTAAGTGCACACTACTAGACTACATACTATTCCTATTTCACTTTACTTGTTTTTTTCAAGGCAATCGTTTTGCATGCTTTTTAAAGTAAGGTTTACTAATTGGATTTTACAGTGTACATTAATTATTTGTAGGCTGCTAATAGGCTACCTAATTTGTCATCGAAACATTATTTGGGAACTGCAAAAAAAGTTTCGTATGTATGCTATATGGTGTAAAACAAGCGTTTGAATTTTATAAACCTTCATACGTGTGTGTGTGTTTGTTGTTTGGACATCGTATCATAAGTCATGGGCCAAGTCTCATTCTTCAGATGGTATTAGAACAAATGTTTTTTTTTGCGGGCTTTTGAGTTTATGTCAGTCCATGCACTGTGAAACAAGTGTGTTGTTTGGGGCCACCTGGGGGTAAGAACCTCTATTTTACACAAATACAAATCTCATCGGAACATTCCTCAGCTCTGGGCAGGACACTGTTGGCCACTTTCCCACAGGCCTGTTTTTGAAATCCTTGAATAAAAAGGGGGGTCATCCCCTTGGAACTGCTTTGGGTTGTACTGAGAAATACAACAGAATACCAAAGAATATCCCCCCTAAATGTTCCTTCTCATACACATCTATACACTGATCCCCATCCTCCTCCTCCATCTTTTCTTGTAAGACCTTTTACATAACCATGTATTGTTCCTTTTCTTTTATTGTAACATGCATAATCTAAATACCCCATTACTTAAGTGTTTCCAACGTACATTACTTAAAGTACGCAACTTATGAAAAGACTTAAAGTCCTGCTGAATGTTTGAGGCCTTTTATTCTAGACCCTCTGTTTGATCCTCTTTGAAAGAAAAGAGAGAATCAAGCACAAGTGGAAAAAAAAAAATGTTTATGCAAGATTCTCATCTTAATAAGAATTAAACCTGAACCACCAATTAAAATTCTGTTTACTCTTTCAGAAAAGAACTTTTGCGTTGCATTACCACCTGCCTTTATTTAAATCTTTTTGACTATTGCACCTACACATGCAAACACGCAGAAGGAAAGCCTGTTGCTTATCTTTTCTAATAAATTCACATGATTTCTGGGTTAAAACTGACGACTCTGAGCCAAGTGGATATTTACTTATAAGGGAAAAGCCTCACACAACACCATCTCAGCAGAATCAATTTTCGTCCACACAATTAGTTCTCACTGAAAGACTGTTTTGCCTCTGTGTTCTAATACCAGTGTTTGGCAACCATATGCATGAGGCTTCTGACCACACTTAACCATAATCATATTAACAATTATAATCCCTTAATCTACCTTCATTGTTTTATCATGTAGCGTTTTCATTGTTATGTGCGCGTGCATGGAGCAGAATGGGCTCAGGTGCAGCGTTTCAACAAGCAGTTTAACAATCTGCATGGCACACACTAAACAGGGAAGGAAATGTGGAGGTAATGAAGTGGAGCAGGTAAGATTAATAACAAGGTAATGAGGGGGCAGAGCCTAACATGAGACCAACAGAACAGCACATGGCAAACGGCAACAAACAAAAGTGTCCCACAAACACAAGTCAAGAGAGCACATGGCAAATGAACTCCATCATCATGTGCTCAAACTGAAAACACCTCATGAGTTCACCAAGAAGGCAACACATTCCAAGCAACCAATCAGATTTGAGGGACAAGTTTATAGTTTAGATTATTCCAAGTTTAGGCTTAAAACCATGGTTAGGTGCTTCTACATCAGTGTTGTTTACCTATAATTTATATCTGATTTTAGGGATAAGTTATAGGTACTAGGGTTAGTTTAGGGGTAAAGATATGGTAAGGACTAGATTTTCAGAATGCTGTTCCATGTCTTGGGAACCCTATATATAACTGGTAGTTCTCTTGAAATATTTAACCTAATTTGTTTCAATATATGACATGAGCCCCTATATTCTGGTTTTAAACATATTTCTTGGAAAGAAATACCTTCATTTTGAATACGGAAGTAAGCTATTTTCTGTGTGTGTGCCTGAGACTTCCGTTTCATTTGCCACCACCGGTGTTTCGTTTCTCGTCTGGTGTGCAACCGGCTTAACAAAGTGCAGTAAACGGTGAAATTGTTTGCGTTAAACAGAGTGTATTACGATAATACATTAAAATAATAGGAAAACATTAACAAATACCAGTTTGAAACATTATGCAGCATGATAAACTGTTTTTGCACAGCTAAAATAACTGAAAGCGAGTTACACCGAAAGTATTGCACGTTCGAGTTTAAAATGGCCACGCCCGAATCATTTCCATCCCAGTCAGCAAATTTCTTTTGGCACAGATTTGGCCCAAATAAACCGCTGAGCTGTGGTCCAGATTAGATTGTGTTTGTTGGCCCAAATATGCCACATCTTCTTAAACTGAACCAAAGCAGTGCCATAACTCCACCAAGCATGAGCCAAATCTGCTACATCTGCTAAAATCCACTACACACCTCTCTGTTTGCTAGGAGAACAAAAAGTTTTAAGTTAGGCTACATTTTAACAGCGCTCTGATATAGCATATCAGATCAAAGAAAGCAGGTTTTACTGTTTCCAGTGCATTCAAGTCATATTGTAAAGATCATATTTTACGAGTTGAATGCACCTATAAACAAGGTGCATGGCAGTGAGAATGTCATAAAGGTAGGCTAAAATAAGCGAATTGCCTGAACTCAATATTATAACAATACAATAACAATAAAGTTTAGGGTACATAAATTAATTAAAAACATAAAAAGCAAAACACACCCGATGCTAGGGGTGTAACGATACACCAATGCCACGGTTCAGTTCATATCACGGTTTTGGAGCCACCGTTCGGTTCGGTTCGGTTCTGTTTGCTGTGGGGGCAGGGTTCATGGCAGGGCACCACCAGCAATAATAACACTAGATTCACTTTTAACTTAATAAAAACAACAACAATAATTTAACTTATTAACTTTATCTTTATTAATTTTATACATTGGCTTCACGTTTTCTTTAGAGCAGTTAACACACCTGAGTTAACTCAAATGAAATAAATGTCTCCACTGACTAGTCAGAAATAAACTGCACACCTGCCAACTTCAGAAAAGTTAAATGCGGGACAATCGTGGTTCTTTATAGGGAAATGAGGGACACTCAAAATATTTACTGTATCGCACAATGTACATCATTTCAGTGTCTGCAAACTGTAGTTAAGGTTATCAGACAAACACATTTGTATTGCTTAACCTATTTATGTACAATTTAATTCTAAAAATAATTTTAATGTCATACAAACAAAATTTCACATTACAAACAAACCACCATTCAAAATAACAGCATTTATCTGAAATAGAAAGCTTTTTTAACATTATACATAGGCCTACAGTTCAAAAGTTTGAGGTTAGTAAGATTATTTTTTTGGGAAAGAAATTAAAGAAAGTAATTGCCTACTTTTATTCAGCAAGGATGCATTACATTAATCAAAAGTGACAGTACATTTATAGTGTTACACAAGCTTTCTATTATATCTTATGATCTTTACATTTATCAAAGAATCCTGGGGGAAAAAAACAAAACAGTTTTAAACATTAATAATAATCAGAAATGTTTTTTGAGCATATTATTCCCTAAGGTAGATTACATGTTTTCTTGCGTGGCTGGATGTTAGACTCATGAACAATAATCACGTCGTTGTTTGCATTCGCCAAAATTGATTTGCCGAATTCAAAACGTGGACAGTGAAAGGGAATTACCGTTAGCGCGAGACGAGTCCGGCTTGAAGCGGAAGCGACCAGACGGCAGGCAGAGGATTATGTTCGCAAATCAAACAATGATTAAAAAAGCTGTGATATGTCATCATATTGGATGATGACAGGTGTCGGTGATCATTCTCAAGTGTCGTGATCAGCACTGCTGCTGTTGCTGCTGTATCACTATCAGTCGGTGGTTGTGAGTGACCGCCATAGATATCTATAGTGACCGGAGGGTCTGCAATCTCAATACGCCGCGGAGTTGCCATCCTGAAGTGCGTATGTAAACTCCCGAGCGTGATCGATCACCCCAATCACGTGACATGCACTTTATTTAGTAAATAATATTATAATAATATTTATTAAAACTACAGCTCTTATTAGTTGTTAAAAGTGTACTCATTAATTACTATTTAATCAAATGTCAAGGAAGAAAAAACATTTTTTGTGAAAAAGTGAAGTGAGAGTTGGGCAGCAGGGGGCGGGGCGCGTTCGGTTCGACATGAGAGTATCGCGGTTCGAACCGTGGCTTTTGTATCGCGGTTTTTCGGTTCGGTTTGAATATCGTTACACCCCCAATGCACATTCTTTGTTCATTAGAAGGGCTATAGTTTAAAACCCGAACGTGCTGTATTTTTGTGTGGTTGATTAAAGGTGTTCTAAGCGATGTCACGCGTTTTTTAGGCCGAAACATTTTTTGTCACATACAGCAAACATCTCCTCACTATCCGCTAGCTGCCTGTCCCCTGAACACACTGTAAAAAAGCGCGGCCTCTGTAGACACCTCAGGCTCCAAATGGCAACAAAAACAAACTGGCCCAGCCTGGTCGAGCTAGCCTCGATTTTGTTTGAACGAGGTCACCCAACATCGCTTAGAGAACCTTTAACAGAAACTAATATTCACTATATACAATTAAAATGAATTGTGTTAGTAGTTAATTTTAACTTCTTAATTAAATAATACCTAAATAATTAACTACCTACAGTACAGGTCAAAAGTTTGGAAACATTACATTTTTTTATATTTTTGAAAGAAGTCTCTAATGCTTATCAAGGCTGCGTTTATTTGATCAAAAATACAGAAAAAAACAGTAATATTGTGAAATATTACAACTTAAAATAATAGTTTTCTATTTGAATATAGGCTAGCCTACTTTAAAAAATAATTTATTCCTGTGATGCAAAGCTGAATTTTCAGCATCATTACTCCAGTCTTCAGTGTCACATGTGACATCCAGTCTATCACATGATCCTTTAGAAATCATTCTAATATTCTGATTTATTATGAGTGTTGGAAACAGTTCTGCTGCCTAATATATTTGATGAATAAAAGGTTAAAAAGAACTGCATTTATTCAAAATAAAAAATAAAAATTCTAATAATATAAATCTTCTTTACTATCACTTTTTATCAATTTAACACATCCTTGCTGAATAAAAGTATTGATTTATTTCAAAAAAAGAAAGAAAAAAATTACTAACCCCAAATTACTGACCAGTAGTGTATATTGTTGTTACAAAAGATTTATATTTTTTAAAAATATGCTGCTGCTTCTTTTTTTTCTTTTTTTTTTACTTTTTATTCATCAAAGTATCCTAAAAAAGTATCACAGGTTATGAAAAAATATTAAGCCGCAGAACTGTTTCCAACTTTGATAGTGAATCATCATATTAGAATGATTTCTAAAGGATCATGTGATAGACTGGAGTAATGATCCTGAAAATTCAGCTTTGCATCACAGAAATAAATGATAATTTAAAGTAGGCTATAATAAATTGAAAACCAATTATTTTAAATTGTAATAATATATCACAATATTACTTTTTTTTCTGTATTTTTGATCAAATAAATGCAGGCTTGATGAGCAGAAGAAACTTCTTTCAAAAACATTAAAAATAGTAATGTTTCCAAACTTTTGACCTGTACTGTACCTACTGTACCTAAAACAATTTCTAAAACTAATTTCACTTTGGGTTAAACGAGGCTAGAGTCTGGCTACTAATGCGGTCAGCCACAATCGATTTATGTAGCTAATATCCAAATTAATTTTGCAACAATAGAAATTCCTTCACTCCAGCTTTTCATCGCACATGTCCAATGCCTCGTGGGGACTGCTGTTCACCCCAGTGCCAAAATCCAGTGTCCAATCCCCTTCTCTGATCCCGCAGATCTCCCGTGGACCTTTTAAAAGCCGCTGAGCACCACTCATCAGTGCGCACTCACTCCAGTCTGCGAGCACTTCCACACCTACAAGAACCTCCTGACTTCAACTTGGTGGCACAGACTTTGAGATGGCTCTTCAAAGCTCTATTCTACACTTGGCCCACAAGAATCTGCTCCAGGAGTCATGCAAGCAGTTTCTCCGCCAAGCCCGCGGGCTGCACAAGTCCACGGCGAGCGGCTCTCTGGAGATCGCGGCGCACAGTCAGGCGGAACTGAAGGAAGAGAACGAGGTGAGCCCGGCCGCGGAGGCGCTGAAGGAGACCACAGTGAAGACCCTCCAGGAGATGCCCGGACCCAGCACTTTCTCGAACCTCGTTGAGTTCTTCTACCGGGATGGATTCAGCCGCATCCATGAGATCCAGGTGAGTGGAGACGGTAGATGTCAGATGGGACGCGTTTTAGTTGAAAAGAGCCCTTTGTGTGTTTGCATTTGCATTTACACCTTCAATACACGTTCAGTGGAACATACCCAGACGCAAGCATAGACTCGTATGTTTTCATTTACGAACAGGCTTTCTATTTCATTCTCTTCGTGTGCTCTGTATTAACAGTAACTTTACCCTCTGTAACGTTTTATTTTACGAGCTGGCAGAAACAGCAATTTCTGTTGCAAGAATGATACATAAACTTTGATTTGATTGGAACATAGCCAAAATTCGGGGTGTTGAATTACTTTTGGAGTTGCATAAAATAGCGAGTTGAGTCTCCACCCCACCATGAGGGACAGTTACAAAACTGATATGTTTTCCCAAACCCAGACGCATAGTAGGCTACCCCAGAGTGAAGCCTGGACTATGGGGCGGGGTGACACGTGTCGCTCCGCCTACACCCAATTTAATTGGTTTATTTTACAGCAATCTTATTGGCCTAGACGATTCAAGCCTGAGCAGCCCATTGTTTTATGTACTGTTTTTTGAATGATTTGGCCATATTAAAGAACTATTAAAATGCTAACTCTAATCGTATCTTATTATCGGTTTACCATGGTCATTTTAGTCAATCTATAACAATCTATCTATTGGCTAATATTTTATTGTACTTAAGACACAGAATAGATGAAGTTATTGTTTAAAAACGTAATATCTGTTTTTATAGGCTATATATATATTCACTTTTCAGCACTGCAGGGTTTTTAATTCCAACTGTATGCAAAAAACAACAACAAAACAACAACAACAATGGCCAGGGCTTGTATCATTTGGTAGCCTTGTCTTATTTGCCACGTGTGGTTTAAAATAAAATAAAACACACTTTCGGAACTGTGTCTTACTGAAATACAGTGAATTATCATCATTTGTGTAAAATCCTGAGTTTGTTTTTATTCACCGATCCTAATGGAAAAATGAAGAAGCATAAATTAATGATGTAAAATTACGGAGCCCTGCATGACATTCGGAAAATATTGTCTACCATCAGCCTAATAGGCTTTCTTTGGGCAGTGAGAAAAATCAGATCGCTGAGGAGACACAGAGGTGCCTTTGTACTGTTTTAGTAGGAATGGTACCGGGCAGGCGACTTGAGAAGGGGGTGAAATTGGGCAAGCTCACATTGAAGGCTGTATTTGCAAACAGCTTCAAGTATTTGCAAATGGGCCATCTATACCAGGAAATGTCTTCCCATGCACACTGAACAGTTGGCGAATAGCCATACGGTCTTTGAGATATTGTCAGTCAGGAAATGACTAGTGTGAAATGGGAAAATATATTTTAATGCTGTATCACGGTTGTGTTGTCTCCCATATAGCTGTTCTTATTTCACTAATGCATTTAGAGATTAAAGGAAAGCCAGCATTAGAGTACATAAAGTACATCAGTAACAGTAAGTAATCAAACTGATCTAAACAAATGACCGTTAGGACCCAATTACAACTCTTTGCTCTCTACTTTCACTATTTCTGTGACAAGGTTCAAAGTGTGGAAGGAAGAAGACAGGGTCAGCATGTATGGAACTCATGCTTTTATTTATCTCCAAACAAAACAAAAATGGCACACACTGTGCATTTACCTTAGTCTACTACAGCACACAGATACAAAGTCCAATAATGACTGCAGTCAGTCCTCCCGGGCAGCACGAGTTCCCAGTCCTCTCTCTCTCTTTCTTCCATCTCTCTGGTGGTATTTATGCGACTGATGTACAGCATCGGCCGTTCCTCACCCCCCACCTCCTGAGACAGGACTGCTCTAAGCCCCTTGTCCGACACGTCCGTCTGCAATAAAAAGGGGAGAGAAAAGTCAGGAGAATGCAAGAGCGGCCCGCCACACAGAGCAGCCTTTAACTGGGTGAAAGCCTGCTGGCACTGCTCCGTCCACTGGATCGGATCTGGCGCTTCCTTTTTAGTGAGGTCAGTCAGCGGGCTGGTGAGGTCCGAATAATTAGGTACAAACGTTCTATAATATCCCGCCAGCCCCAGGAACTGCCTCACCTCCTTTTTGGTCTTCGGTCTCGGACAGGTTGCAACTGCTGTCGTCTTGTCCGTGCCCCAAGTGGAAGCCCAGATACCTGACCTCCACACGCCCGACCGCACACTTTTTCAGGTTGGCCGTTAATCTGGCCCCTCTCAGCGACCCCAGAACCGCCAGTCATTACTATAGATGATAATGTCATCTAAATAGGCAGCGGCATATTCAGCGTGGGGCCGGAGAATCCGGTCCATGAGGTGCTGAAAAGTGGTAATCCTTGATTATCCTTGAGCCTCGAACAACCCGAAAGGAAGAGTAACGAATTAGTGTAATCCAAATGGTGTTGTGAAAGCTGTTTTTTCTTTAATAAAGTAGATAATGGGATCTGCCAATATCCTTTCGTTAAATCCAGTGTCGAGTAAAATCGAGCAGTACCCAGCCGATCAAGCAATTCGTCAATCCGCGGCATTGGATATGCACCGAATTTCGACACAGCATTTACCTTGCGATAATCCCCCCAGAATCGGATCGAGCTGTCCGTTTTAGGTACCAAAACTATCGGGCTCGCCCAATCACTGTTGGATTCCTCCATTACTCCCATCTCTAGCATCGCCTATAATTCAGACTGAACTACCTTTTTTTTGTGTTCAGGTAATCGTGCACTACCACACCCGGCTCTGTCTCAATGTGGTGCTGAATGAGGTCCGTTCGACCTGGCAGGGGCGAGAACACATCTGCAAATTCTGCTTGCAACTTGGCTACATCAGTGAGCTGGGAGGGCGAGAGGTGATCTCCTCCCGGGGCCAGAGCAAGAGATTGGTTCTTGGTGCTCACTTCTGGCCCGAGATCCTCCTCTCACCGCCATCGCCAGCATCACTGACTCCGCCTCATTCCAGTTTTTTAAGGAGATTGAGATGGTAAATCGAATGTGCCCTGCTCCTGTCTGTTCGTACCACCTCATAATTGAGACTTCCAACTCGCCGTGTGACCTCGAAGGGTCCTTGCCACTTCGCGAGTAATTTTGAACTAGAGGTTGGGAGTAATACAAGCACTTTATCTCCCGGTGCAAACTTGCGTAATCTGGTTCCCTGGTTGTATAGCTGGCTTTGTTTGTCCTGAGCCTGTAACAAATTCTCCATGGAGAGCTGCCCCAAAGTGTGGAGTTTTGTTCTCGGTTCCAGGACATACTGAATTTCGTTTTTTACTGTCCGAAGGTCCGTCCTCCCAAGCCTCTCTCAGGACGTATAACACCCCGCGGGGCTGACGCCCATAGAGAAGCTCGAAAGGGGAAAACACCGTGGAGGCTTGCGGGACCTCGCGCACAGCAACAAGAGGGGTTCCAGCCATTTGTCCCACTCGCCACAGTGTCTAATGTAGATTAGCCTAAACTCAGCCTTTAAAAAAAAATCCACTGGAAGTAAAAAAAAACATTTAAATGACTAGTGCAAGCTATAAATGATTCAGATCCATGCTAATCAAGTTTACAAATCTTCTTGTAGACGGAGCATTCGCAGAAGTATGGGAAGATCTTTAAATCTCGATTTGGACCTCAGCTGGTGGTGTCCATCGCTGACAGAGACTTGGTGGCACATGTTCTCAGGTCTGAAGGTGTGACTCCTCAGAGAGGCAACATGGAGTCCTGGAAGGAGTACAGAGATATGAGGGGAAGATCCACTGGACTCATCTCAGCGTAAGTACAGACTGCTTTCTCAACGGTAGAGGTTCAAATCTGGGCTAGTAAACGTTTGTCACTTTGGATTAAAATGTTACACTCCATTCAAAAGTTTCAATAAGACTTTTGATACTTTTATTCAGAAAGGACAGATTAAATTGATCCAAGTTGGCAGTAAAAACTTTTACATTGTTACAAAAAAAAATCTATTCCAGTAAATGCTGTTCTTTTGAACTTTCTATTCGTCAACGAATCCTTAAATAAAAGACCACAACTTTAATAATAATAAGAAATGTTTCTTGAGCACTTAATCAGGACATTAGATTGATTTCTGAAGGATCATATGAGACAGAAGACTGGAGTAACGATGCTGAAAATTCAGCTTTGCATCACAGGAATAAATTGTTTAGCTAACAGGGAACGTTGTGGCAAGGTTCTCTAAAAGTTAGGAACAAACGTTTTTCCAGTAATATTAAGAAAACATTTGTTCAAAGTTATCTGGCCTTAAATAATGTTCTCAAAAAGGTGTCACGCAAACATTTTTTTGGTCACAGGCAAAATGTAGATTAGGGTCCAGTTCTCACTATTAACTAACTATTAACTATGACTTTTGCCTCAATAAACTCCTAATTACTGCTTATTAATAGTTAGTAAGGTAGTTGTTAAGTTTAGATTTTGGGTAGGATTAAGGGTTGTTGAATATGGTCATGCAGAATAAGGCATTAAAATTTGCTTTATAAATACTAATAAACAGCCAAAATCTTAGTAATAGGCATGCTAATAAGCAACTAGTTAATTATGAGAATTAACTAACACCTTAAACTAAAGTGTTACCCTTTTTTTTTACATTGTTCATGGATTGTTTTTACCTGAAACATTAGGTTGGGTGAATGTTTTTTAAATGTTATTAGTTTCTAAATGTTAAGAGAACACAGACAATGGAATGTTCCCTTAACGTTTGCATAACCAAGAAAAAAACAGTTTTTAAAATATTTAAAAAACTGGATATTTTAAAGAAATAACATTTTTATAACTTAATGGGAACGTTAGCAAAACGTTCTTAGAACATATTTTTGTTAGCTGTATGGGTACATTTTAAATTACATTAAAATACAAAATAGTTATTTTAAATTGTGATAATGTCACAATATTACTGTTATTACTGTATTTTTAATCAAATAAATGCAGGAGATTTCTTTTAGAAACATTAAACATTCTTACAGACCCCAAACTTTTAGATGGTATTATAGGTAAATGACACATTAGTAATGTCAATATGTTCATTTTGATTCCTGTCTGTGCTAACAAATATCTGATGATTTCTCTGTCCAGCGAGGGTGATGAGTGGCTGAAGATGCGCAGTGTTCTGCGACAGCTGATTATGCGGCCCAAAGATGTGTATGTTTTCTCATCTGATGTTAATGATGTGGTGGTCGACCTGGTGAAGAGAGTGAAGACACTGCGCAGCCAGCAGGATGATGGCCAGACTGTCCTTAACATCAATGACCTGTTCTTTAAATATGCCATGGAAGGTGAGCTTGAGGGCATTGTGTGTGTGTGTGTGTGTTTTTGTGGAAAAATCTAGTTGTTATGTACTAAAGGTGCCCTGGTCTGATATATTACATTTTACACTCATGATTTGATTAGAGCACAGGATTTGGATTTCAGTCAACATCAAGGTTTTCCTTTCATAGGGGTTTGATTTCCGTTACCCTTAACTTGGGGATTTTTTTTTTAATTAAGAGGAGAGTCAGGTATCATAGTGGCCTTTCTAGAAAGGAATATGAGGGCTTTGTATAAATGAAATTAGATCCAGCTAAGGAGTTTGAGTCTTGGGGCCCAATTTTAATGGTCTAAGCGCATGGTCTAAAGCGCAGGGCGCAAGTTCACTTAGGGCGTGTCCGAATCCACTTTTGCTAGTTTAACGACGGGAAAAATGGTCGGCGCACCAGGCACATTGTCCCTATTCTTTTAATGAGTAATGGGTTTGTTTTGGGATTTACGTGCGTTAAACCAATCAGAGTCTCATCTCCCATTCCCTTTAAATGCCAGTTGCGCTCGCCCATGGCAGATGATTGCTATTTACATGACGGAATTTGATAGTGGAAAGACCAAAGCCGTCTCCAGAGCGCAAATGGATCTGCTCGTGCGCGAGGTTAAAGTGCGCAAGCAGACCATCTATGGACAAGCCGGATTCCGCCATATCTTTATGTGCACTATAATAATCTTTTACATTGTAATCCTTTTAATTTTAATATTTGCCATGTTTGTGTGCTGCTGTGCGTCCCTGTGTGCTTAATAAGCAGAATGTACGCACTTTGTGGACCCGCCTATAGGCGCACATTACTAACACGCTCTTTAAATAACAACAAAAAATATTGCACCATTGACTTTAGACCAGGTTTTAGTTGGTCAATGGCGCAGTCTATTTCAGTTGCCTCAAAATAGCAACGTGCCAACAATGCGCCAGAACACACCGCACAGATGCATTTGCTATTTAAACAACATGGCACAGGACGTGAAAATGATAACTGCGTCAGACTAAAACTAGCAAAAAAACCACTTGCATCGCGCTTGGCCCTGCATTGCGCTGGGTGTAAGATAGGGCCCTTGGTGTTAATCAGATGTTCCACCAGATGAGGGTTTTGGGATTTGGAATACAGTATTTTTTTGTCATATTTTCACATTTATTTAAATAGTGCTTTATACAATAAACAGTGTAAAATAACCGTCAGTGTTGCAAAGTTAATCGATGATAAAAATAATAATAAAGCAGCTCTACAAAAGACAATAGTGTAAGGGGTTTTACAGTCAAAGACCCAGAACCAGATATGATGAATGAAGACCTGGAGTCAGAATTATAAATTAAAGAAAAGTTTACTGAAGATAGTTTGCAGTTTCATCAGCAGAAGTCAGCTTCAAGACTCACACAGGAGTTCGTAGGCCGCCCCGCTTACAGTTACAAAGATCACAGCAGTTCAACTTCAATTTACAATAGTGTCATTATTGCATTCTGAATATTAATGGTCTTTTATTTGTCTTTTGTTGTTGTTAAAAAACCGCCAACTAAATTCTCACATAGCCCTCTGATCAGCCCTCTCTAGTTTGAGAATTTGTAGATTTCACCAAAACAGTAGACTGAAGATTCAGGTCAGATTCAGATTAACGCATGAAAACCTTAGCAAGTAATTGATTTTAATTGTAGGTGATCATTTTCAATAGGCAAAGCACATACATGTGAAGCAATATGATACAAAACCCACCCAGTTTAAATGTTTAACTCTTTCCTAGGTGTTGCAACCATTTTGTACGAGACTCGCCTGGGCTGCTTGGAGAATGAAATTCCCACGATGAGTCAAGAGTACATTGCTGCACTGCACCTCATGTTCAGCTCTTTTAAGACCACCATGTATGCCGGTGCCATTCCTAAATGGCTGCGTCCCATAATTCCCAAACCCTGGGAGGAATTCTGCAGCTCATGGGACGGACTCTTTAAATTCAGTAAGAGCAGAGGGAACCGTGGTGGGGTTCAGTGTCATTGTGACAAAGTTGGTCTTCTACAACTCTGTTCACTATATTTTTTTAAAAAGTTTGTACAAATGTGTGTTTTAGGCCAGATCCACGTGGACAAGAGGCTTTCAGAGATCAAAAAGAAGATGAATAAAGGCGAAGAGATTAAAGGAGGGTTGCTGACTCACATGCTGGTCACCAGAGAGATGAATCTAGAGGAGATCTACGCAAACATGACTGAAATGCTTCTGGCTGGAGTGGACACGGTAAGAACCTGTCCAAGGGCCGTTGGGAAGGGGATAAGACGTCAGCGCTTCTCAGCTTGTGGTTCATGACTCATATTTTGGGGCATACAAAACTTTTTACTTCTGGCTTTTTAAAATCAAAAACTGTTGTTAGTAACAGAGCTTATTTTCTGCAATAATCCAAAAAGCTAATGGAAAAATTCTATTGGGTTTTTGTTGAGGGAACTTCCGGGTTTGCCTACAAAAATATGCCATCACTAGGCTACTATGTCACACTCATCTGATACTTGGTAGACACTTAGTTCCAGTGTTAGCTAGCCAAATTAATCAAGTTATACACTGTTTCTCATGCCTTCAGTAAAGTAATGCTGCAATATCTCCAAGCAGTGAATGTGTGTGTGGTGATCCAGAACACTGTGTTTTGAGACAGCTGGAAAAACGGTTGAATTTAATTTGGATGATAAACAAACCTTCTCAAGAGTCTTAGGCGCCTCTTCCTCTTCCCGTGAACTCTTTTCAAATGGTCAGATCGTAACGGGTGTCCAAGGTCTCCATGGAAACCTCAGTGTTCACCTGACCTCACGCTGACCTCTCCCCATTCGTCTCACCCACAATAAACAAGACCCGCCAAGACTCTCCCATTTCGCTGACGTGTCTGCTGGCGTCCTCTTCCCTTTGATCTTTCCCTATCTTTTTCTTTCAGCCGTAGGATCAGATTAGCAATCGTGAGCCAAAACCTGTCATGTAATAGTTCCCTTTCTGCCTGTCTGTCTCTCTGTTCACCTCTATGAGGCAAGGTGCCTGTTATGGGTTAATGCTTAATAAAGGAACCAGTCACCCAAAAAGAAAAGGGTGAGGTTTGTGATCACTAGAGCTGAACAACATGACAGCAGCATTTTTAAGCATTTTTAATGATGAATGGAGGGAAGCATGGCAGGTGTTTCATTACAGGATGAAGGAGTGTGTGTGTGTGTGTGTGTTAGGGGTTATGGTATCAGTGGTACATTTACCTTTTTAAGAGTCCTTTTTAACATTTTTTTTTAACAGTCACAATGTCTTATTATTCTAATTGAATGTTAACAATCAAATGAAACCAGCATCAACAAATTCCATCTTTGCACTGCCAGATGTAAAGTGGCAAAGAAGCTGCATCTGAATTGGCATTTAGATGAATTTTCACTCCAATTACAATTTCATAATAAGTAATGTTATGAGGTGAATGTATTAAATATAAAATTGTGAATTAAGAAATATGAAATTATGGGAAATAATATATGGGGAAATTAAACTAAAACTGCCCATACGTGGTCTTAATGAGTGAGTCATTGAATCATTCATTCAACCAATTTGTTTAAAATGGCTGATTCATTCTATTAGGAACAATGCAAGTGTGAGACATTAAATCAGTCATTAAACTGATTTGATGAAAAAAATTAATTAATTCAGTAAAGAAACACTGTGCAATAGACGTGAAACAGTGCTACTGTAGCTTTGGAACTATTTTAGTTGCTGAAATAGAGCAAAAACAAGCAATATTCTTGTTTATTGAACTCATGTATAAATCAATATCACATGTGCATCTTGCTCATACTGAGGAAAAACAACAAGCTTATCATATGTTATAAATAAAACAATAACTAAATACAGGGGCATTTTCCCCCATATCTTGAATTATGGGGGGATTTTTATGAAGTTTGATGGCATTTTGCACCAAGCCCCTGTTAATTTCCGACCCTGTAGTAGAGACATTCTTCAGCAGATAAAGGAATTACATAGAGTTGATATTACTATTCCCTAATAAGTCTTGAAATTTTGTACTCTCTTACCCTCTGCAGACCTCTTTCACACTGTCATGGAGCACATACCTTCTGGCAAGACATCCCACAATACAGCAGGAGATTTTTGAGGAAGTGGACAGAGTGCTGGGTGGGCGCGTCCCAACTGGAGAGGATGTTGCTTATCTGCCCCTTATTAGAGGGCTTGTCAAAGAGACGCTTAGGTAATCTATGCCCACCACTGTTAAAAGGCCCAAAAATAAAAATTCTGGTCATTTATATAGTAATCAAGAAATTAACACTATCAGATCAAGAGATCTGCAGAACGCATGGTGTTGTTACATAAACACTTTTTTAACCCCTCCGTCTCTTTAACACATGCAGGCTTTTCCCTGTTCTCCCTGGAAACGGACGTGTTACACAGGATGATCTGATCGTCGGAGGTTATTTCATCCCTAAAGGGGTAAGAGCATGTATCATTTGACTGGATGTGTATGCATATTTTTATATGCCCGTGCCATAAACATGTCAAAACTTGCCCCTGTAAAGTAGAGAACTGCTTCATGCCTTCATGTGTTTCCTGCAGTTCTAGATTTATAAATTACCTTGACCTAGATAGGATGTGCCTAGAAAAAACACACACACTTGACTTGTATTTCACTGTGTTAATCGCGTTAAAAAGATGACACGGTTGTTCTACAATAAGTGAATAACCCACTAGGGGGCCTAAAATTACAAACTATCAATACAATAGCTATTAAATCATTAAACAAAAATCTTTAACCAACAACTTCCTTTGTTTCGCAGACTCAGCTGGCTCTGTGTCATTACTCCACCTCAATGGATGAGGAGAACTTTGTCCGTCCCGGAGAATTCCGTCCAGATCGGTGGATCCGCAAGGATGCCTCTGACCGTGTCGACAACTTCGGCTCCATCCCGTTTGGCTACGGCATCCGCAGCTGCATCGGGAGGAGAATAGCTGAGCTTGAGATGCATCTGGCTCTCACACAGGTGTGTGTGTGTTTGTAAATGTGTCTCAAGCCAACATTAAGCAAGATCCAAACCATAACAGTACTATTGTTCATGGACCTCACCAAAAGAAGGGGGGCGGGGGGTATTTTTAAGTCTATTCATAAATGTCTAAAATGTTACAATTAGTCTATTTTTTTTTTTTTATTAATAAAATGAATTCATAATCTGTGTTTATATCTATAAACTTTTATCCCAGTACTTCTGTTATTATTTGATGTTTGCAACACAGAAATAGCAATATAGTAGTTGAAGCTGTTTGTGAAGCTGCTCCAGACATCTTACATGACCACTACTCTCTCTGGCTCAGTGGTAGCGCAAAAGCAGTTTAAATATTTCGGTGTGATCGTAATTTCCAAGGTTTAATATACATACTGAAGCGGAATCATTGTCATTTAGGAATAAGATCGCATGTGTGTTTGAATCGAGATCGCAATCTTTTAATTTTTAATTATTAACTCCTGTCACATATGTGAATTGTAATTCCCTTGTCTAATGGTGTACTGATGTTCTTCTCTATCACAGCTCCTGCAGAAGTTCCACATTGAGGTGTCTTCCCAGACCACTGATGTGCGTGCTAAGACTCATGGCCTGCTCTGTCCAGGAGCACCCATCAACCTTAGATTTGTGGACCGAAAGTAATCTGTCATTACACTATGTATTTGTCACGGTGACACAACCATCTATCAGCCCATCGTCACCAGATCAGCACGCTCCGCCCACTCGTTCACTCTCCCCGGACTACTCCCACTGCGCAATGTGACGTCGGAGTGACGTCTTTTCTATGTAATTTTTGGACGTCCAATTTCGGTCCACTGAAGGGGTTGTTTTGTAACGCCGGGCGACGTCTTTTTTCGACGTCTACCGCACGTCTAATGTTGATGTTCGTAGGACCTCCGTGTAAGGGTTATTTATAGTCCAAATGTGGTCGTTTGTGGACGCCTTTTCAACATCAAATTTAGACTAATTTTAGATGTCGTTTTTATACAACTTCTATAACTGTAGCCTCATGTTTCAAAAGGGTGGAGGACATGTTTTCTGTACCATGTATTTACATTTACGTTGCAAGCGTTAACGCTCTACTGTTTGAGCTACAGCATTACACCTTTGTATGCGTCTCCAGTTATCACCTGCTGCTGAGACAGTAGTCTCAGTTTTTGGAAAATGATCTTAAATAATTATGAATAATCTGTATTCATATGTATTAATCATGTTGATAACAACAATGTTGATATTTGTAAATAAAAAAATATTACATATTAATCATGTACATTTCCTGCACCTGTCATAGACGTCCAAATGACGTCCAAAAAAATGACCCAGTTCAAAGGTCAAATGTTGTACGTCAATATGACGTCCAAGTTGGGTCATGGTTGGATGTCCAAATAGTGGATCTAGTTTGGACGTCGAAATAGATGTCCAGAATTGGTCATGGACCGACGGACCCAGTATAGACATGATCTGCACGTCTATCAGAAGTCCAATATTTAGTGGGCTGATTCAACGCACCTGCACCTCCTCATCAACCTGCACTATATATATACCACACACAACCTGCACACCATTGTCTGGTTTCGTCTAACCACGTACAGACTCATCTCTTGCTACAACTCCCGTTACCAGCCTAAAACTTACCTGCCTGACTACCCGTCTTTGGATGCCCGTCTTCTGTCGTCTGATCCCGAGCCGTTGTGTGTGTTCAGCCTGTACCATCCTTCAACCACTTGATAAAACAAGATTAGAATACAAGCCAGGCTTATTTTGGTTAGTCATACTTATTGTCGGTGGATCCGTTTCATAAAGCAAACTTAAAATAGTTCAAACTCAGTTACTCTGGCAACTTATGCTGGGAAACTAACCTGGTCCGGGGCAGGCTAACTGTCAGGCTAAGTCTGAGTTGATGCTTAACCAGAATACCGTTAACACTGACCCGCTTGGAATGTGATGACATTACATCGGACACTCTGGCATGCTGCCATTTTATTTCATGTAACCACTATCAGTCCAAAAATGAAAGCAAATGCACTTTAATAATAAATGTAATCAATTTGAACATACAAAAAGTGTAACAAATGTAAAGAAGTAAAGTTACATTTGTTTAGTTGGTGTGATTTTTGTAATGAATCAATTAAATGTCTATAAATAGGGAGCTCAACCCATATGTGTCGGACGCATAATCATGGCGTGTACTTTCATTGATGAGGTGGTGGATGAGGGAGTGATAATCATACGCAGGGCATTTCAAAGAGAACGTACTTTGCATGAGCGGTAGGCCTGTAGATTCTCGAGGGAAGGGATAGCATTTATTTACAGATTACTGAGCCCACACATCGCAAATAGCACACGACGCAATAAACCGCAGACTGTGTGCATTGCACTTCGCTTTTTTGCCAGCGGAACATTTTTGTACACAGTTGGAGATGCAAAGAATATCAGCAAAGCATTGGTTTACCGCTCTTTACGAATTGTGTACCTGTCTTTAAAAAAAAGTGTTCATCACCTTCCCTGGCCACAGAGCGATTCGTACTATTAAACAGGGCTTTTAAGCCAGTTAAGACCGTAAGCCCGCTCTTGTGTCGGCTTGCTGCGCCATTCCCCTCCTATGGACTGGATCCGTGCGCCATTCTTGCTCCAGTTGAGTTCCCCTTTAGCCAAACCCTGTTGAGTTCCTCCACACCCCTTCGGCACTGGACATGGCGGAGCGTCCGATGCTAGGCCTACCACTCATATGCACTGGTGGAACTTGTACTAGGCTGGGTCCATATGTTGCGATCCCTATGGCGATCCCATATGTGTATTCTCCACGGTACGGCACCCTGAGACGAGCCCGTGTCTTTCCCTTGGTAGAGCTTGCCCTGCCATCGCTGGCGGTTGAGTCTCCCCCCGTTATAGGCTGGAGCCACCTCAGTGACATTCCATACGTTGTACTGCCCGGTAATTCGCCCAGTCCATATGTGTATCCTCCACATGTTACCTCCCTACGGGCTGGATGTGGCTTCCATAGCATCCCTCCTTCCATCGAAAGGGCACGCTTTCCCAGTGTTATCCAAGTCTAACTGAGTGGGTCTTGCGGAACATCTGTGACTTCCCTGGCCTAGCCCTGTCCTATCTCCACCTCAATAATGTGTGGGGTCAGGAGGCTTTTGTCTAGGCAATGGAAGGTGGCAGCACTAGTGGCGTTTTAATGGGGATCCAGTCAGTAAAGTACGTCCGACTACGTCGAACGTGACCGAACTGAAAGGGAACGTCTCAGTTACGTATGTAACCCTCGTTCCCTGAATGAGTGAATGAAGACGTAGTCCTGTCGCCACTACTGCTGGACCACCACTGACTCCGGGCTCTGCTCAGCTCCTCAGCGAAAAACAAGTGCTGTGCATCCGCTTCTGTGTTTATACCCACACTGTGGGGCGGAGCGCGAAATGCAAATCTCGCACGGCAGTGTGCATTGGCTCATTTTATCAATACTCGAAGACGACAGGCTCCCTAAGCGTGATCCCTAATTGATCCCAATCAGTACGGTACGTCCGACTACGTCTCCTTTCCTTCCTTCAGGGAACGAAGAAAGTCAGGTGTTGGACTTCAATCTCCACTTTTCTAAGTGGCCTTTATTGAACAACCCTCTGCACCAGTGATCATCATATTACACCAAGCTAAGTCACAGTGCAACTGCTTGAATTTCACGTTCACCCTTCCATCGACCAGTGTTTGTTCCCTGTATCCTATTAATAAACGTTGTTTATATGATCACCTGTCTGTTCTCTTTTGTTGTGTGACAGTATTCATGTAAACCATAATTCACACTTTGCTTCTTGAAGTCCAAAGATGTCATTGTGTATAATAGTGCCTCTTCTAGCTTTTATCTAACAAACAATGTTTTTTTTTTTGTGTGGAGTACCTCTAAGAACTTTTTATTAGATTATTGTTAGTTTTCTTGTTTGAATATTTATAGCCAATCAGTTGACCAAATATTTTTTAAATATTTAAAGAGACACTATTTTATGGAGTCGGATCAATACGAATTACTTGGAGAATTTTCTTCATAGCCTATGCATTTACATCATACTAGCAGTGTAACTTTTTCTTGTATTTTTTTTGTTTCACTCCGCCTTAAAAATAATTGTGAAATATGGTTAAAAAGACTTTGTGTATAGTTGTTTTACTATTAAATTAGCTTTAGTGCTAAGCTCATTATTTAACATTGTACACTTATGTACAGTCAAAGACTTCTAGCTTACAAGCAGGAAATTCCTAAAGCAAACATGAGTGAGTAAATCCTATTACCAGGGCCGGCCCTGACCAATTTGCTGCCCTATATAGGCAAGATTTTACCTGGTGCCCCATGCATCACAGCCCATTTCACCCCGTCATTGTGTTCATGATTATTTAGCATATATATATATATATATATATATATATATATATATATATATATATATATATATATATATATATATATATATATACACACACACACACATATTACAGCCTAAACACAAATACCAAGAGCATTACATAGCATTCAAGTCAAGTCCCCATTATCTTTTATAGCACGTTTTACAATACAGATTTAATGTGAACTTTGCTATTTTGAATAAACCTGTAAATAAATATCATTACTAATTTTGGCAAATAAATTTTAAAAATGCCATATAGTACAGGCCAAAAGTTTGGAAACATTACTATTTTAATGTTTTTGAAAGAAATTTCTTCTGCTCATCAAGCCTGCATTTATTTGATCAAAAATTTATTTTACAAAATTTATTTCTGTGATGTAAAGCTGAATTTTCAGGATCATTACTCCAGTCTATCACATGATCCTTTAGAAATCATTCTAATATGATAATTCATTATCAAAGTTGGAAACAGTTCTGCTGCTTAATATTTTTTCATAACCTGTGATACTTTTTAGGATACTTTGATGAATAAAAAAAAAAAATAAAAAAAAAAAGAAGAAAATGTTTTAAAAATATAAATCTTTTGTAACAACAATAATATACTCTACTGGTCAGTAATTTGGGGTCAGTAATTTTTTTCTTTCTTTTTTTGAAATAAATCAATACTTTTATTCAGCAAGGATGAGTTAATTTGATAAAAAGTGATAGTAAAAATGATTTATATAATTAGAAAATATTTTTTATTTATTTTGAATAAATGCAGTTCTTTTTAACATTTTATTCATCAAATATATTAGGCAGCAGAACTGTTTCCAACACTCATAATAAATCAGAATATTAGAATGATTTCTAAAGGATCATGTGATAGACCGGATGTCACATGTGACACTGAAGACTGGAGTAATGATGCTAAAAATTCAGCATGAAAACCAATTATTTTAAATTGTAATAATATATCACAATATTTATAATTTTTTTCTGTATTTTTGATCAAATAAATGCAGGCTTGATGAGCAGAAGAAACTTCTTTCAAAAACATTAAAAATAGTAATGTTTCCAAACTTTTTGCCTGTACTGTATCCCCCCAAAACTGCACAACTGTAGAGTAAAACATTAATAAAAAAAGTGATAATGAAAAATGCGTCTTAAAACTGACATGATTGTTACAAAATCACACAGTCTGGGGACTCTGGATAACTCAGAACAACTGCTAACATTAAGTTTAAGGTAAAAATAACTGCCATGAAATTATAGTATCTTACTTCTATGCAATAAATTGTTCATTCACTACATCACTTTACCTCTGTCTTTATCCCCTTTTATCCTCTTCTCTTCTTTTTGGCACTGTATCGCAGACTATGCTCATTTATAATGTGTCATGTAAATTCGGCCATCCGTCACAATCAGGAAACTTTCACCGTGTCTAGAACTGGCGCGAGCTGCCAGGCCCGTTTCTACGAGCTGTGTGTGTGTTAACAAAATCAATGCTGTCTACATTGGATGCGGCGTCGCGCACGCTACACAACAAATTACCAACAACTGATCGCGCGCGCGCTCTGTTTCTGACGCACTTCAAGCACTCGATGGGCGGGGGAAGATTGATGAGCCGGACTTTTTTTGCTTTATTTGGTAGTATTTCGAATTAATGGTTTTAAAATAGTATTATAAAAAAAAAAAAAAAAAAATGCACCCGTTCACTCATTCTGGCGCCCCTATGGATGAGTGGCGCCCCGAGCATTTGCCTATTCCGCCTATGCTGCAGGCCGGCCCTTCCTATTACAACTACAAAGCTACTTTAGCAGATCATGCTAATCCTGTCCAGTGGATACTAATATTAAATATTGTTTAAAGAAAACACATCTAATCACAACAATGCCCATCTTTATTTCAGTGTGGTTATCTAATTTGATTTTCAAGAGTGATGATTTTGTGTTGGTTCCACTAAAACTCTGTGATGGAAAAGATTGTAATGCCAAATGCAAAATTGTGCCTTTTTTGTGCACTAGCCTTATAGGCAACAAATGGATAATGGGACATGCTAAAAATGAAAAATTTTGGTTAACATGAATATTGGTTGGTTGTGAAGTACTACATTGTGTGAAATTTGGAAGTTTTTGATATGTGGAAACAAGCTTTTGAATAAGATACTGAAATCTGTATGAATAAATTACACTTAACTGATTCATATGTTGTTTGTTCTGTTCAAAACAAAAACATAATCTGTCACGACTTACCTGAACTAAAGTGCCTCTCAGAAACTTAACACTAAAATACTGTATAGAACTTTTGAGTCAATAAAGATGATCTTTTTTGACCTTCTAATCGAGAATTAATTAATTTACTTAAAATTTGATATTACTGGTGATGACACATGACTCTTCAAAGTCAAACACAAAAAGTAAAAAAAAGTTCCCCATTTATACAACTCTATGTAATCTTCATCTTTATCCACCAGATGGCATAATGGTTTGATTAACATGAAAACGAATGAGAAGGTCAAATAATTAGCATTTATATACAGACTTAAAGTCGTTCAAAATGCGACGTTTGTCGTTTTGTCATAAAGACTGAATTATCAATATTACAAATTACCAAATTAAATATGCCAAAGGCAAGCGAGGAGGTGCACTCGCGCACGCAGCAAACATGTGCCTGTAAATCAAATGGGAGTTATTATTTGAGCATTCATTGTTCTGATTGGTCGAGAACAAGCGAACCACGTTCTCTGATTGGCTACAACTTGACACTGGCGAGTCTCTGGCCATGCGAAGTATTAGATGACAGTCGACAGATGGCGCTGTGGAGACACGTGAGTTGATTGAGTCAAAGGATCGCGGTGCTGTTCCAAAGTAGTGTGTGTCTGCGTGTGCACTGTGTAGTGTTTTTAAGTGTACTTAATACGAAGCATATTTAGCTAAATGTGTCGTTACGCTCTTTTGGATTAATTTTCTGAACAGACCTTCTCAGTTTGTGCATTTGTATCGTCCTAGTTCGTCATTCTCAAAATTCTTCTCAGTCTAATTGACAACAGTTGATCTTAGTCAGGTCCAGCGCGTAGAACCCAATGTAAACAAACCCCGGTCCGCGGTCGAAGATTAGCTGTTTTTATCCGCAAGTTCGCCTGGAATCATCGTCAGTGGCTTTCACTGGCCTTTAAAGTGTGTTGGAGTCAGCGCGAGATGATTTGGCCGCTTTGCCAGGCCTTGGACTGAAGTTAAAGCCATTTATTTGAGTGTCAGAGTGTCAGATTCGTATCGAGGCCTCATATCTGTGGATGAGGAAGTGAACGGACCGAGCTCACCCAGGTGATTAAATGCTCTTTATTTATATGTTTTATTAGGTGACTGCATAACAAAGACATTTTAATCAGATAAGTCTGTAAGATTCTCTCTCTGTCAGCTGTTAAAGCGCGAAGCGGTTCGTTAGCATCCTGGCGCAATGCTAATTTGGCCTAGAGAGCTAAGCGGCTAACTGTGTGTTTATACATATAATATAAGTTCTTCTTAACATTGTGTCGTGCTCCAGACAAGGCTAAATCGGATGCCTAAATGCCATTGTGATCTTAATTATATATCAGCATGTCATCGCATTTGGTTACGTTACTTTGACCTGCCATAGTTTTGACAGGTAACGTTATGCATGCTATCTAACGTTAGTTAGCTTGGTTATTAGCTTTGCGTGCCGTTAGAGTTTTAACTGACTGATTTCCTTTTTACTGTTTGTCATATTATGTATATATTTTTTGGAGCTGCTAATATGTTTTACTCAAATTATCATACATAGTCATAAATGTGGTAAGACAGTCTCTTGACTTATGACATGCACTGATAAGCTATTTATCTAAGCTATTGATGTTTAACTTATTTGCACTTTAGTTGTCTTGAATTTAGGAGTTAAATATAGATATTTATGTGTGTGTAAACGCCTCAGTGTCAGACAAGCTGCTGCCATCCTGTCCTATTCAGTTCAGATTTTGACAGCTGCCTGCTGAAGGACACTAGCTGGGTCTTTTAATGAGAGATTGCGCATATTGAACAATTGTAATTTCTTGTCCTAGACTAAAGCATTGGTTTCTAATGTGCTGCTATATAAAGATTTTTGCTGTTTTGTGGAAACAAAGAACAATATAGTGCCAGTGGTTTCACCAGTCTTAATAGATCGGCAATGGTTTATTGTCACTTAGCACAAATATTTGAATTAATTCATTATTAATTAATGCATTTATTTATGTAATAAATGGATTGTTCTCTTGTACAGGAGAAAGGATCCCATTTCATGGGAGAATCCTCTTTCCTTTACTCCTGGGTGAACCGGTGAACTGTCAAAATGGGTATGTACTCTGTTTGTAAATATTAGAAAAAATACAGTTTTTTTTATTTGTTAGTATTACAAATTATGTAATGTCTTTAACTGCTATATATTTGCATCTACTTATTATGTTCATATTTTACTGCAAAAAAGGTTATGGACATGGTTATGGTTAGGTTTAAGGGTGGGTAATCTGTAATTACAAGTAGGAATTTTTAAATATATATGCAATGTAAAACACAAGTGCATTGCATCAAATGATTAATTTAAATATTAGTACAAAGTAGTTAAAGACAATAACTATAAAGTGGGAGCATAAATAATACTTATGAGAATTTGTAATACTTTTACTAATATGTTGCAGATGAACAGGAGGCCTTGAATTCCATCATGCAAGACCTGGTGGTGCTGCATCGGTCCAGTCGACCATCTGGTCTGTCTGACCTGAGCAAACCCAAGGCCTCTTCTCCAAAGAACCAGGTTTGCATTGCTTCTTTTGTAATTCACATCAGCACCAGCTGCTTACAGTGTTTTTTCCCCCAGAGAAATTAGTTGGAGCTAAACTTCAACTAAACATTGCCTAATAAGTCATTACTATTCTCTTATGTCACTTGCACACATGCAAAAGTAAAGATGAAAAACCGCACTCTCAGGTTCTATTTTCATACATTTATTATTACCATGTCCTCACAGACGCGTTTCGGCCTAAGCCATTATCAGTGTGTACTATGAAACACCGAAAAGATTGTTTTTTAAAAAGAAACACCTCACAGGTGAACCTCATTCCGCAAATCATCAGCACCTTCAGGTGCATCAAGTTACCAACATTGTGGAAACACCAGGAATAACACAACATACCATATGTAATATCCACTTGCACACATGCAAACAGAGCATGTACTGTAAATGTGACCACAGCTGAATTAGGGTGGTGATGATATCAGTCAGTGTAAACTGCCAAACCACTTACACATACTATAGCATAGGGTTAAGCCTGGTTTATACTCGCCACGTCCGCATGAGCATATGGTGTGCACTGCAAAAATGACGTCATTGCGGTGTGCGCACGTTGAGTGCACGAGACCCCATTTCACGTGGCACGTGGATGCCATTTTTTTGCATCTTTGTGCGTGGCTCCGCTTCTGAAGATGCACGACATCGAGTCGATTCTGGCCGAGCAAGTGTTTATTATAAGGGGGCAGAATCCAAATCTCATCTCATTACTTTTATATAAGCTACTCTTTTACTCTTTCCTTTGGACAAGTATTTTTTACTCTACTCGCACTACTAATGGTACTTTTACTTGAGTATATTTTTTCAGTGCTCTTTCCACCCCTGAATATCCTCCACAACTGACTGCAAAGTGGCATTCAGATCTGCTTCCAGTTAGTTAACGACACCCAACTTCCTGCGAGACAATCAATAAGTCCCACCCTACGTTTTTCTCATTCCAGAAGCTGTTTCACTCATATACTTCACTATAAGGAGGAAAAGACTATGCCAAATTCCATTTCTTGCTGACTTTAAAATGTCTGTAATTTTCAGCTTTTAAAAAATATGCAATGGTTTTCTCAATATTTATGTACTTTTTTCCATCTGAGGAACTTTTCATTTGAATCAAACGGACTGTGTTGAACAGCCTAAGTAGATTCAAAATGTTTAATGTAAGATGTAAAATACTGAAAATAAATTCAGCAACACAAATTTAATCATTCTGTTCTAATTACACAAACCGGTACAAATCATGGTACTGAACTCGTGATATGAAACTAACTTTTTTATTATGATTACTTTATTGTTCTTAAAGTATTTTTATTATTGTTATTATTTTATTATTGTCAGTGCCCACAAATATTACCCCATTGCATTATTTTACATTATATTCAATATTATAGATAGTAGTTTAATAGAAGGACAGAAATCGAGACACATCGTCGCATTTTATATCGTGATGTCTTGATATAACAGTGTATCATTACACCCTACGACCCTATTCTGTTTCAATCATAATATCCTCTATATATATATATATATATATATATATATATATATTCACCAATTTGAAGTGGCAAATTATCTGATTCTTTTTTTTATTTTAAGTATACTTTTTACAAAAACAAACATTTTAATAATATACCACATAGACATGGACAATTCAAACTGATTTGTGGAAGTTACCTACTTTAATCCCCTTTTTATTCTGAAGTTTCAATAAGAGGCATCATTAAAACATCTTTGTATTTACAGAATTACGGAGTTGTGAGAAAAGGAAGGAATGTGAAACTAATCTAATGATGTAGTCGCAGTGGCTTTCCCAGTTCTATACAGACTGTTGTGAATATGATTAATGTGCATTGAGATGCGTGTAAAACTGTGTTTGCTTCTCCACAGAATGACGTGCGGGTGAAGTTTGAGTACAGAGGAGAGAAGAGGTAATAACCAAGTCCTGCTTCTGCTTTTCTGCTCTCCACTTCCTATTTTTATCACTTCCCTCTTGGGGTTTCTCTTAATTAAACCTGTCCGACCATGCCCTGCAGTCTCTGTGTAATGGATGTTGTTTTAGTTTGTCCAAACCTGCGTTTTTATTCCCAGTCCTTGAGGATCACTTCACACAAGAAGTGTTTTGCTCTAAGCCAAATGAACTAAGGAAATTAGTGATGTAGTTTGATTTTTTCATGTGGTTGTGTGCATCTGGGTTGGTGTATACAAAGGCTAAGAACCTAAAACTGGCAGAAAAGACTCCTTGAGTTGGAATATGAATTATTATACTACAGGGCTGTTGAATGCTTGAATCTGATTGGTTGAAGAACGTTCTAAGGTGTGCATTATTTTCAGGGAAACGCACAGCTAAAGTAGTTCCAGGCAGGTCTTGACCGCATTACAGTTCCATATCACTTCGCGTAGTTAACGGTAATAACGGAAAATAGGATACAATTCATAACAAGAAATAACATGCAGCCCCATGCGCTTGATCTGGAATTTTCAATGTCTAGCTTCACAATCAATGGAAACATGCAGTTTAATTTTAATAAATAAAGTATATAGTCCTAGGCTATCTATAATCAATAGAAAATTAAACTGAAAATAGGCTAAATAAATGGATAGTCCTGCAGCACGAATTTTTATATATAACAAATAAATAATTATTGATAGGTCTACTTGTTAAAGGGGCTTTGTGTTTCATTTATTTGGCTAGTCTACTGTCATCTGTCAATAATAGAAAAAAGAATGAACAAATTAATTATAACGAATTGAATTAATAAATAAATAATAATATTGACGCACATGCTTTTCTGTCTCATTTTTGCAACATCTCTCTATAATAACTGCATTAATAACTGCATAAAGCCGGGGACACACTTTAAGGCCGGTTATGAATGTAATTTGATACTTATGACTGATCATGACCAAACGCGTGTTCAGCGCGTTCAGTCTGTGTTCAAAGTCGGTGTTTAAAATCTGCTGCAGTCGATGAAAACAGTCAGAGAATGTGTCAGCTAGTCGTGTGTCCCAGCATGAGTCTGCTATCAGCGGCTCAAACCTCCGTTACTAACTCTAAAATGACGTTTTGGAATTAGCAACGGAGGCATTGACTAGATGCGTAAGAAATTAGACCTACATACAAGAGCGTTTTAATGACAAAAACTTTACAAACGTCTTGAAATACATAATCTGAACAATGTTTCGAGGTGTGGTAACTGTAGTATAAGCGGAATAATTGACTTCAGGCCGTTGAATTATTAGAAAAATAATGCACACCCGAGGTGAACGGCCACTCCGCTTCGCGTCGTGACCGCATTACCACCTCGGGTGTGCATTATTTTTCTAATAATTCAACGGCCTGTCGTCAATTATTCCTTACATAATGTTCTTTTTTTTTTTCTTTGGAATTCTCACGTAATCACTAAAACTTCAATGCAATGCTAATGATGTAATTATTATAATTACAGAATGCATTTGAAGGAACTTTTTTATTTATTCTGTTAAAGTCGCATATGAGGGTGTGATGATTTATAATTTATTATCTGTTACTCAAGGATCCTGCAGTTCCCTCGACCTGTCAGTCTGGAAGATCTGAGCGCCAAAGCTAAAGTAGCGTTTGGGCAGAGCATGGACCTGCATTACACCAATAATGAGGTAACAGAATCAACAGCTTTATCACATTTAAAATATACTGTATTTATTCGAATATTTTGATATGTGGCTGCCACAGTTCTTGTTTTCCTGACGATTTACCTTTTCTCTTTCCTGTAGCTTGTGATTCCATTGCGTACTCAGGATGATCTGGATAAAGCTGTGGAGCTGTTGGATCGTTCAGTGCATATGAAGAGCCTAAAAATCTTGCTGGTGCTCCCCTCTTGCACTCAGGTCAGTGATCATTATACACCATGCTCAGAGAGAAAGTGTTAGTCTGAGACCTGTGATCTAATATAAAAGCTAAATGCCTTAAATGTAATATAGATGTTTACTACTTGCGCTTTTAGAATTCTGTCTCCAGTAAGGACCTGTTGCCTGCTCATGAGAACTTGGACAACACAGACTTCAGTGCTGCAGATAAAAAGAGCATGCTGGCACTCATAGGTGGGTTGCATTCAGTTTTTCTGAATTGCATCCTTGTCATGAAGTCAACATAAAATCGAAATTTACTTTCTTCATTTTATGTTCTTGCCTTTTGTGCACAATTTATTGGTGAATTTTATTCTGAAGGAAAAAAATGATCCTTTTCTCAGTCAACATAAAATCACAATTGACAATAAAAATTAAGTTCATGTGCCCTCTTAATCAGTAATAATCAAAATTCTCTTCTCTGATGACGTTTTCTGGCTTGAGGGCGGGGCAGCCTGTCACTCACGTGAGATCGCTGCGGTAGCAAACCACACCAATCCAATGAATGATCCAATCATATCCTGATGGACAAAATCAAATCCCGTACTACATTCTTTTCTTTTTTTTTTTTTCTTGGTCGACAAGCGGTGTCACTTGTATATACGTCACAATAGGAAAGAAAAGACTGTTGCAACTTGCGTTTAATGATGACTTAAAAAATCTTTTTTCAAAATATACTGGACTGATACTTTTTCAGTCCCACTGCTCCAAATAACAAAGTATTCTGTTCAGATCATTAAACTACACAAGGTGTTTCTTCAAATAGAACCACAACATAAATTACATTTTCAACAGCATTCTGTCTTTGTCCTCTCCCTCTTCAGGTTCTCAGTCAACCGATCGTAGTTCTCCTCCTCCAGGCTATATTCCTGATGCTCTGCAGCAGGTGGCCAGAAACGGCTCTTTCACCAGCATCAACAGTGAGGGCGAGTTCATACCAGAGAGCATGGACCAGGTACGTAGTCTGATAACACGTCTGGTTCAGTTGATGTGGGTGCACTAAAGCAATAGCATAATCAGTGTCCTGATGGCTTGTTTATCGTTTTCTGTCTTTCTCTCTTTAGATGCTGGACCCTCTGTCTATGAGCAGTCCTGAGAATTCAGCATCAGGCAGCTGTCCTTCCCTGGACAGTCCACTTGATAGGTAAACGACTAACTGATACGTGCCTGCAGCCATAATCAAATTGTTGCAGAAATCAGTGCCTTGTCGATAGGCGTCTTGTATAGGTGCATTACTGTGAATGCAATTTGTGCTTGTTTACAAACTCAAGGATGAGTTAATGTATTTTCGGTGAAATTTTGTTGGTAGATTTGAACTTGTATTAATAGCATTCTTTTAACCTGTGTCAGGATGCCACATGACATGACCAGGCATCCAGTGACAATCACAGAAACTTTTGATCTCACAGACATACCCTACCATTCAAAAGTTTGTGGTCAGTAAGATTTTTTTTTTTTTTTTTTAAGAAATGTATGCTTTTATTCAGCCTAGGTGCATGAAATTGTTCAAAAGTAATAGTTCTACTTATAATGTTACAAAAGATTTCTATTTCAAATAAATGATGTTATTTTTTTAAATGTATCGTGGTTTCCAAAAAAAAAAAAAAAAATTAGCTGCACAACTGATTTCAACATTGATAATTATAAGAAATGTTTCTTAAGCACCAAATCATTATATTAGAATGATTTCTGAAGGATCGTGTGACGCTGCTGAAAATTCAGCTTTGCAATTGCAAATTTTGATATATATTAAAATATTATTTATTTAGAGTTATTTTAAATTGTAATAATATTTCACAATTCTACTGGTTTACTGTATTTTTAATGAAATAAATTCAGGCCACAATCTCACTGACCCCAAATTTTTGAACGGTAGTGTGCAGTTCACATATGTACTTGGATTAATAATACTGAGAATACTGAGTGACTCTTTCACTGCATCTCTTACAGTGAAACCTATCCCAAATCTCGTATGCCTCGAGCCCTGAGCTACCCAGATAACCATCAAGAGTTCCCTGGTAAGCTCTTGCTGACCATTCTGCTTTGATGTCACATGAGAGCTTATGTTAGTTTGAATTCCTCAATCTATCGTGTTTCTGTGCTGCTGTTTCACAGAATACGATATACCAGTGTTTGAAAAAACAGGGAAGGGAGGAACCTATCCTAGGCGATATCACATCTCGTTTGGTTTGCAGGACTACAGCGATGGTGAGGTTATATTGTATAAATGGATGCTTTAGTCGTCTTTCTAAAAAGCAAAACCATGCATCTTCGAACTTGCATGGGCTGTTCCTAAATTAGATCTTCTTTCTCCACTCAGGACGGAAGACCTTTCCAAGGGCGCGGCGGACACAGGCTCATGGTTTCCGTTCTCCGGTGAGCTTCAGTCCTACAGAGCAGCAGAGCCCCAGCACTAGCAGTGGAAGCAGCATCTTCACCCCTGAGCTAGAGGAACCAGGGCGCAGACGCCGTGGCAGCGATATAGAGCCCAGCTCTAACCCTACTCTATCAGTCATGGACATCAGCCCTCCCAGCCGCTGTGAGTGGATTTAGGGCTGAAAGGATTTAGGGCACAGATTGTGTTGTACCAGTTTGCTTTGTATTAACATTGTTCCCATGGTGTTTACATGCTTGAACTTGTCGGCCTGTGATCACAGAGTGATGTTTTTTATAAGCAGATGAAACTTATTCTAGTTCTGATTTGTCAAATGTGACATTACTAATTCTCCTTGAAACACATTTTGCATTTATAATTTGATCAGGAGCAAATTTATTTTGCTTTCCAATAACCCAATCATTTAATGTCTTCTTGTGCACAATGTATACACTCCTATTAAAAAATGTGTGGTCAGTAAGATTTTTTTCAGCAAGGACGCATTAAATTGAACAGTAAAGACATTTGTTCCAAATATTTCTATTTCAAATTAATGCTGTTCTTTTGAGATTTCTATGAATCAGAAAAAAAATATAATGTTAGAAAAATATTTTGTCAAAGTATCATGGGTTTCCACAAATGTACAGCTCTTTGAAATGGAGCAAAATAGTTATTTTAGATTTAAAAAAGAAAAAATCACAATATTGTGTTGTTTTTTTTTTTTTTTTTGCTGCATTTTTGGTCAGCATAAAAGAGACTTCTTCCAAAAAGATTAAAGACATCTTACCAACCCCAAACGTTTTAAATGTGGTGTACATGTGCAACCAACCAGTAATAACTTTGCCTACTTTTTTAGTCCTGTCCTACAAAATTTCTTAACCTACTGTATCAGCTACAAATTACTTTTTGAAAATGTATAGTCTTTTATAAATTACAAATCCAGTAAGCATGGAGAGCTAGAAAAGTCATTTAACTTTTATTTGGTTAAAAAACGGAGGGGAAATATATGTATAGTGTGTTGTTCTTGGTTTAATCTTCTCTCCTCTCTGTGTTTAGCCCCTCGGGCTCCTACAAACTGGCGTCTAGGGAAGCTTTTGGGGCAAGGAGCGTTCGGGCGAGTGTTTCTATGCTACGATGCGGACACAGGCAGAGAACTGGCTGTTAAACAGGTTCAGTTTGACCCGGATAGTCCAGAAACCAGCAAGGTGAACAGTTTTTTCAGGCTTTGTAAGAAAGACACCTTTAAATTTGGTCTCTAGTGAACTTTTGCACTTTGTCTGTGTGTGTGTTCAGGAGGTGAGTGCTCTGGAGTGTGAGATTCAGCTGCTGAAAAATCTTTTCCATGAGCGCATTGTTCAGTACTATGGATGTTTGCGGGACACGCATGAAAGAACGCTTTCTATCTTTATGGAGTACATGCCTGGGGTAAGTTTATGTTAATTCACTGACTTGGAACACACATTCTTGAGCGCTGATTGTTTCCCCTAGAGTTTTTGCCATGTGGAAGCTCCTAAGCTAAACAATATATTTTTAAAATGAAAATATAATTTTGAATGTTTATGTGTAACTATATTAGTGCCTAATTACAATGTTGTTAATCTCAAAAACAGTAAATATACATAACACACTGACAGCTCTTGGTTCTTCACAAGTCGGACATGACTGAAAAGATCAGTAAATGAGATGTTAATTTAACTGCCCCAATAGATTCAGTGAGTTCATTTAGTGAAGGATTTGTGCAACCAGCCAGCCTGTCAAAAACATTTTTTTGTGAGAGAAAGTTTGAAAAGTTACAGTCAGGATGCTAGTAGATACTTTGTCTTATTTATGGAATGTTGAATATTTGTCCATAGGGCTCCATTAAAGACCAGCTAAAGTCGTACGGGGCTCTGACGGAGAATGTCACACGAAAATATACACGGCAGATACTAGAAGGCGTGTGCTACCTGCACAGTAACATGATTGTACATAGAGACATCAAAGGTGAGCCAACTGCATGCCCTGCTGTTGTGAGTTATGACAAGCTGAATTGCATATTCTGCAATAATGAAAATGGTTTCTGCAATAATGAAAGTATAGCACTCAATCTTGTTTTTAACTAACTAACTAAACTTTCTTTTAATGTTTCAATCTTCCAGTGCTTCTACATTGTACATTAGCAGAATATTCAAAATAATTTTAAAGGGGACCTATTATGCTAAATTAATTTTTATATTGTTTTTGAACATATTTATGAGTCCGCAGTGTGTACACACTACCACCCTATTGGAAAAATCCATCCACTCAGTTTTTTTATTTTCCCCATAAATCTGAAACAAAAATACGACGCTTAAAGTTCAAAGCAAAGGGAGACACTTTCTTTTAAAGAAATTGCTTTTTAAGGACTGCAACAAACGACTGGTAGGGAATACAATGAGCTTCTTAACGAGTTAGTGACATCACTAACCCTAAAATTTACATAAACCCTGCCCCCGAGAACACACAACACTGTTCTATCTTCATGGAGCATATATTCTCTGGCTCTGTATGCATCTTACAACAGTTCCCACACAAGCGATTTACTGATTATCATGACAGAATATGCTAATCAAAGACTTGAAGATAGTTAACTCCACATCAGCAACATAAATTCATCAACTAACCATTCAGAAATGTCCTGTTGCAGCCTACATGTTGTCACTTCTTGAGTCTCTCCATCTTTGTCCGATTTCGGTTTGATCGTAAAAGGCAAAACGTTTTTGAAATTTTCCGTGTCACACAAGCTTTTGAAGCTCCGCCCTCTGTGCCTGGAGCAACAGCTCATTTGCATTTAAAGGGACACACACAAAAACGGCACGTGTTTGCTCACCCTCAAAAAGTGACAATTTTAATATGCTATAAAAACTGATCTGTGGGGTATTTTGAGCTAAAACTTCAAATACACACTCTGGGGACATCAGAGACTTATTTTACATCTTGTAAAAAGGGGCATTATAGAACCCCTTTAAAGCTACTTAAGTTATTCAGTCAAGAGCAGTGAGTGATTTTCTGTTTTTCTTCTGTTGTTCGAGTCATATTAACAGCATGTATAGCTGTAGGTACTGTACATTCGACTGCTGCCACTTTAATACACAGATCTAATATACACATGCATTTATTTCCCTGCTGTTTACGTTCACATACATGACCGACTGTGTTTGTGAACTTTGTGTGTTTTTGACATGGCCTTGTGTGTATTTGACAATTTGAGCACAATAAGACGCAAAAGAAAAATTTGTTTAATACTCACGGGATGCGGCGTCTGACAGCCAGCTTTCTGTGCACTCATAAAACCATATATCAGAAGTTAAATTTAAATGGCATTAAAACGCATAAACTTTCATGATGAAGAACTGCAAAGTCACGTGGCTGCGATAGAGATTATTATCAAAACCAAACGGATGTTTTGTTACTATTTGGCCGAGTATCCAGGCACGAGGTGTAATGGCACGGGGTGGAGAGCAGCAGCTCATTTGCATTTAAAGATTTTTGCTTTCACTGAAAAAGGTGCATTTGCAACATGGTATAATAAATTATTTGTGGGTTATTTGGGTCACATTCTGGAGGCACCTGAGACTTAGGCCTATATTACATCTTGTAACGGTACTTTTGACATTCTTATAAATATTATATAGTCAGGTCAAGATAACCCCACCCCCCCATAATGATTTTTTTTTCCCCTGTTCTTTTATTCATGTAGGTGCCAATATCCTTCGGGACTCTGCAGGTAATGTGAAGCTGGGTGACTTTGGAGCGAGTCGGCGTCTTCAGACCATCTGCCTGTCCGGTACGGGCATCAAGTCAGTGACAGGTACACCGTACTGGATGAGCCCTGAGGTCATCAGCGGAGAGGGGTATGGCAGGAAAGCTGATATCTGGTAAGCCCTTAAAGTGTGCATGAAAATTCCTCCACATTGTGTTTTCTTTTTCTTTTTTTTAAATGTTATTGTAAACAATTCATCAATACACCTTTCATCTTTTGTGCGTCTCATGTTAATGATGGTAATTCTGCCCTGATTCCAGGAGCATCGGCTGCACCGTGGTGGAGATGTTGACCCAGCGGCCGCCCTGGGCGGAGTACGAAGCAATGGCAGCCATTTTTAAAATTGCCACACAGCCCACCAACCCCACTCTGCCGCCTCACGTGTCGGACCACTGCCGCGATTTCCTTAAACGGATTTTTGTGGAGTCTAAACAGCGTCCCGCTGCTGAGGACCTATTGCGGCACACTTTTGTCTACTAGCCACTCCACCTTCCATCTCTGACCAATCAGAGACTTCCATATAAGTGTCTGTAGGAGCATTACCCTTTTGAGACTCCTCCCAGCAGGCCTAAGAGCCCCCACTGGACCAGAGCGCATAGCGAAGAGGGCAATGGCCTGATCTCACACCTCTGCTGGGGCAGGACGGTGATTTGGAGCAGCTTGATTCCGTACGAAAACATTGCACCTTAATTTCACTCTGGGGTAAGTACCCCTAAGACTAATGGATATCGGTACCCCAAAAGACTAAAGGATGTTGTCTTTTTAAAGACTCTCATTTCTTTGTTTTTAATGTTTTAAAATCCCCCTTGATTGTGAGCCTTGGCTCTGGGGAGTATGGTTGGGTTCTGGATGCACTGGGTTAATGCAGGATGATCTCGGAATGTCAACCCCAGAACAGGTACGCCAATACGCTGCTAAAGGGTAAAAAAAAAAAAAAAAAAAAATGAAATGAAACAGAATAGATGACAGGATGAATGGGACTCTCCTGCTCAGCTTTCATGGCTCCTAAAAGTTCTCATTTTCTTGCACAGTCCTCCTAGAACCTACACACATGAACTCTGATCGAAGATCTTACTGTAGAATATTTACTCACTATGCTGTAAAAACATTTACATTTGCTGAACTCTCTCTCACCTTCCGATAGCAACCACATATACCGGAGTGTATTCACTCTCTCCAGCTCTAGAATTCGTCAGGATCTCTTGTACCCGTTCCTTTCTACCTTCTGCTTCGTTTCTGTTTTTACTGTGTGCCTTTTTACAAACATCTCCTTCCTTTTTTTTTTTTTTTTTTTTTGGTATTCTGCTCTGTCTTAAGTGTCCAATCATTTTTCTAGAATTTTCTAGGTTTAATGCACAGCTACTCACAAGTCTTTCTGACTTTTGGTCTGTACAGGAATTATTTAGAACAGCTCGGCTCTTCATACTGTTTCTAGATCAGCATAAGCAGCTCCGCTCTGCCTTTTCCCCTTTTGGTCCCTCTGCTGGCAAACTGATCTCGGGTCAGATTCACCTGTGCATTCTTTCAACACAGTGCCGTACACTTCAATCTGATCAGGTAGGCAGGTTGAATACACACACACACACACACACACACACACACACACACACACACACACACACACACACACACACACACACACACACTCACCAAAGCGAAAAACCTGAACCACACAGGCAGGGTTTAGTGCCTGGACATTAGTTCACCAACATTTTACAGTACAGTATGAATCGCTCTGATTCCACTATAAATCTCAAGAACATAGAGCGTTAGATTGGAATAGAGAAATGGATTGAAAGTTGAAACTGCAAGTGCACTTCCAGTCAACACAACACAACGTGGATCCTTTCTGCTGATACTTTCCATGCAAGAAGTCTGATGTTGTAATTCATCAGCAGTGTTGTTCTCTTCAGAGTTTCTCACTCTAATGTATTTCTGCAGGTTTCAGAATGTGCAGAATTTCACAGATCATCACAACACTCAGCACTTGACAGTACTTAAAGGTTTGCCTGTAAATTAACCTCGCTATCCCACGATGCCTTGGGACTTGTGAAGCACTTGGTTACACACTCTCTGCTAGTGCATTTAAGTGAGCAGTCACGTTGCTGTTCAAGATCTCTCCTTCACGTAGTGCTGTAGTGCCTGCCTTCATGTAGGTGAATACATGCATTTTTGGGGTTACCCTTGCTCCTCCCATAATCCATTGGGTTTGTCTTCTTTATTCCTCGTCACAAACTGCCGTTCCTATTTCAAAGGTTATAGATTTCCCCTCTCATAAATATGAGAGTATGGTACTTGTAATTTAACATGCGCGTCTGTTAATTTAATCGTCGTCGAACATTTAAAGTTCAAGCAGTGATTTCACATTGCTTGCTCGTAGTGACCTAAGTATGAAAACAAAAACAAGCTCCGTACTTACATGACCCGTTCGAACAGGATACGCTCTTGTGTGTAAATCATTGGTCAAACTTACACATTTGGTTCAGTGACATACGCCATATATTACATTAGCACATACTGTGATGAGAATATTTTCTGAATTAAAATGATTTTGATATATATTTTTTGGAGAATACTATCAAATATGTCAGGGTGGTACAACTATCACATTAAAATAAATGCTTCACTGCTTTTTTAATATTTGAACGGTTGTTCAACGGCTAAATCAAAGTCGTGCTGAAATCAACATGCGCAAAATAAGGAAAGGATATCATGTAGAGGGAGATTTGCCATTTGACCCATGTGTCCACGGATCATTGTTAGTTTTAAAACAATGGACCAATGAGCATGTCTTAAAACACATTCTGTTGTTTTAACACAAGAACGTGTCCTGTATGAACATGAGAGAAACTAGCTTTGCTGTCAGCGGGTACAGCTATAGTAACGGGACTCTGAATTACACTCCAAGCAAACGTTTACAGTTTTGTTTTCTATTGGTGACAAGAGAGTCTACCTCCATAGTGTCGAGTTCATTTGGAATGGTTTCATGCGGCTGTTCCAGATCGTGATATCTGGGAACGAAAAACATGGAAGACCCCCTCACACAATAGACAGCTGAATTAGCAGTTCTCTATTCGAGTCCAGACTTTGGCCTACAGCCATTTAAAAAGGGGCAGGCCCACTTTGTAAGCCCCGTGCAGCTCTTCTTTTTCTCTCTTTCGGTTTTCTTTTATGATGCCATGTGATGCCATGTGTTGCCAACCTTGGGTTGCTGTGGCAGTATTTGAAGGAATTTCTCCGCACCCAGTATAATGAGCAAAATCTCTGCTCTGTATAGGTTTAAAGTGCCAGTTCGTAGAACTAAATCCACATTTATTTTCATTTAAGCAGCGAAAGCATTACTATTTCAAATGGTGTACAGACATACTACAAGAAAAGTAGGCAAGTGTATGTTTGTAATGTATGTACTGTTAATTTCTTTTGATGCTGAAATGTTTGCACATTTTGAGACCATGATTTTTACACTGATTTTAATACTTTTGCCAGTGTTCGTCAGTCATTTTGCGTGTGTGAGTCTGAATGCTTGTTTTCTGTTCAAGAGAATCTGAGAAAACGGTTGCCCTGGTTACCAGCTTTGTTGGCTAAGTTGGTCACATGGTCACTCTCTGATGCTCACGTTTGGCACTTGTCTGTGGTGAACTCATTGCCACCGTAATGCCATTACCCGTTCCACATGCACACACGGTGTCTGGTTCTTTTATGAATTCAGATTTAAATAATGAGAGCCAAATGTCTAAATGCTGACCAGTGCCAAAGAAACTGACTTAGACCAACATGACTGGTACCCTGGTCAGAGGATGGTTTAATGCAAATCGGGAATCTTCCTACTGGAATGTAATGTCAGATTTTTTCCCCACCACTAGGTGGCATCATATGACTATTTCCCTGTATATAAAATGTTGGATTTTTTTTTTTTTCTTCAAAATATCTCTGGACTTAATAGAGTTCCGTAGCTGCAGAATGCATTCTGTTTAATTTATGATAATAAGTAATTACGGGAAGTTCTCCGTCAACTCAAACACGCCACTGCTGCCACTCCAGGGTCATGAATGCACTTTGTATTTGTTTGTGTGGGTGTTATATTGTCTGAGTGTGTGTTTGTCTGTGTTTCAAAGAGACTCCTTTTCTGTGTGCCGATTGAGTGAGATTATTGCCAGCGCACTCAATGCCTTGCGCCTTGTACAACTGATGACAGAAAAGTTATTAAAAAAAAAAGAGAAAAAAAAAAGAAATACAAAAGAAGATAAGAACTCTGAAATGTACGTTTTTGTAGACGGTACACTTATCTGGTACAGAACTTGTATCTGTTGTTTGTTCTCTTTGTCTATTGTATGAGAAAAGCCATGTTTATAATTCAATTTGGTTTGTGACCAATAAGCCTGTTTATATCAAATCTGTATATCAGTGGTACGCATATTTTTTTTATATATATATTTTTATTTTCTCTTTTTTTAACTCAAATTCTACGCATGATTGGCATCTCTGTGGTCTGCTGATGGCAGCACTGATCGGGGTATTTGCAGGATGACATTATGAGATTGTCTATGACGGCTGGCACTTTGTAAAGTGTTGCTAATGATGATGAAAATAAATAATAAAAGATATTTATTTCACATTTCATGGTGCTACATTGATGTTGGTCTTAAGATTATACTGTGCGCTGTGTCTCAATACAATTATTAAGTTTAGTTCTCAATGAAGGGCATGTTTTTGTGCATGTTTCAGCTGTGATGTATTTTTACAGCAAAAAAAACTGTTCAAAAGTTCAGTGAGATATATTTAAAATGTTTTTGAAAAGTCTCATGCTAACACAGGCTGCATTTATTTGATCAAAGATACAGTAAAAACAGTCAAATATTATTACAATTTAAAATAACTATTTTCTGTATTCATATATTTTAAGGTTGAATTATTTTCCTGTGATGCGAAGCTGAATTTTCAGCATCATTACTCTCAGATGTCAGATTACAGTCACATGATCCTTCAGAAATCATTATAATATGCTGATTTGCTGCTCAAGATAGCCTACTGCTTAATATATTTTTTTCTGGAAGCCTTGATACATCTTTTAGGATTCTTTGATGAATAGAAAGTTTCAAAGAACAGCATTTGTTTGAAACATATATATTTTTGTAACACTATACATGTCTTTCCTCTCATTTTTGACCACATTATTCTACGTCATTGATTAAAGAAGTGTTAATTTCTTTTTCTTTTTTTAAACTTACTAGCCGTAAGCAAATATACCTTAGTAGAGTAAACGTCAAACAGTTACGCCTCCAGGTTCTTCATTTTTGGCAGTCACTTACATTGTGTCAGACTCTGTGTTTGTGATCTGGGACTGTCCCAAAACCTAGTGAACTACAACTACCTACTTGGATAACGCGCCTATGATGTCCAAAAACCCTCAAGATGTTGTCTAGGTAGGCAGCTCACTAGGTTTTGAGCCACAGCTGAAAAAAAGAAATCCCGCCCAGTGTTTTGACATGAACTATGTGCTGGTATGCGGTCGACCAGTTTCATATCGCCTTTGCAACACACGCCAAACATGTTGTCTTCTGCGCTAGTTAAAGCTGATCGCATCGCAGTTCATGTTGGTAGAAAATATGCGCCATTTCAGGAACTGATCGCACGGACCATTAAGTCTCAAACAGGCGATGTAGACTTGCAGAGCGCAACAGCTGTGACGGGAAAATACAAAACCATCGATGATCTACCGGGACCCAGTCTGGCCACTACCGCCTACTGGCTCTTCGTTAAAGGATACGCGGATAAAAGTCATGCAATGCAGGTAAAATATTTGTGTGTGTGTGTGTGCAAAATTTGTATGCATTTGTTTTGAATTTGCAAGTAGTTTCGCTCAAACAGCTGCTTAATGTGAACAGATGTTTCTGTGGGGGATGTTTTTAATATGTAAACAGTTATTAATAGATCGAATGTTCATTTTATGAATATTAAATTAGCCTATATAAAGCCAAATAACTGCACAATTACTAGAAATGTGTACCTTGATATTATACAATTTGCATATACAACATTTGTGAAAAAATACACATTTTTTTCACCTCTGACTTTGAACCAATTCTGTAGAATGGCTTTTAATTGTGGTGCCTCAGGAAATCCTGTCTGATACTGACAGCTGATATCCGTGGAAGGAGAAGACATTATGGAAAGCCCTTTAAACATGTATTCCTTAAAACAAACTAATAGACCCATCTAAATTTGTTGCTAGTAGGCTCTTTTTATTTTACCACTAGTAAGTAATCTAAAAGTGATTAGTTACTTTTCCAGTTTCAAATACTAGTAATTATTTAGACAGTCCTAGTATTTAATAATTTCATAGGCTTCTGTGCTTTTGATATCAGCTATTAACATTGCTGGGTAGTAACTGATTATGTAATATGGATTACCAGATTCCAAAAACAAGTGCTTGTAATAAGATTATATTACATTCTAAAATAGGCTACTCATAATCAGACTACAGGTACTTTTTTAGTAATTACACAATTACTTCTTATTCACCAAATGCCAGCAAATTAGTCAGAATTCATTGATTCTCTCCAATTCTTAATTTTTCATCTTTTAAATTAGTTTCTAAAAAAAACTATTACTATCTAAACTATTACTATCTAAACTATTTGAATAGTTACTGGTAGGTATAAAGGCATAAACAAAAGTACTTATCGTTTAATTTAATTCAATGGTGCCTAATATTTAATTTGTCTGTAGTAGCAAAGAAATAAGTTCCAGTATAGTCTGGATTACTTGTTATAGGAATTTAAAAGGTAGTAGTAACATAAAATTAGTAGTTAGTTTTAAGGAATAAAGGTTAAAACAGCTTGCCATAAAGATTACATTTATAGGTAAGATGTTGTATTCAGGCTTGTATTCCAAAGGTTGATTTAAGCTCTGAATTACCACTGGGTCCAATTACCAACTACAGAGCACTCCCAAGTTTCTTTAACGGTTGTTTTCTGAATGCCATTGAACGGATAGAACGTCCCCACTTCCAGATACAAATCACTGTAACAGAGTTTCTGTGAAATGTCCCTTTGTCTCTGTGTGTCAGCCCCTGTAAACAGCAAAAAGAATCTGAATGCGACCCACAGGATTTGGCCAATCAGGAAACTGTTCTGTCAAAACATTGCTTTCTTTGTGGCGTGAGTTCAGGGCACATGCCTGTTTGTAATTTCAACATTCCCTTACATTTGGATGGTACTTGAAATCTTAGTAAAGACGATCAACAACTGGATATTGGATGAAAAAAAAAAGGAGAAACAGAAATTGCATAAAAAAAAAGCAGAAAAGACATACAATGCAATGTTGCAATATAATGTTAGCTGTTACATAAATAACCCACATGTCATTCTAAAGCCATAAGCCTGTTTCATATCAAACCTGAGCAGTTTCTATCCCTCCATTGAAAGGACAGTTAATAAAAACTTAAAGTTAATCCATATTATTTGAGTGGATTTGTCCAAGTCTCGTGAAGAGATATAATCGATTTATATGAAGATGATCTAATTTGATTACTTTTGTTTACATCTAAACAATGATTGACACACACACATACACTCTTAACAATAAAGATTCCAAATGGAGGTTTTCACAGCGATGCCATAAAATAAACCTTTTTGGTTCCCCAAAGAATATTATCATTTTGTCTTAAAACAAGCATTAAAAGTAATTTTAAGTCATCTTGAAGCCCCCTTGGGCATTTGCTGAGTTGGGAACCACTGCATTAAATGGAAAATGGCTATTTAAACATTTTACAGAATGACACACATCATACAGGGGGATTGTCCCTGTATTATTTGTAGCTAAATGTGTATGATAAACAATTGCTGATGTACACACACAATGATCACCCCCCCCCCCCATCTATTATGCAGGTGGAGCATAAGCGCCTGTATGGTCCGATCTGGCGCTCACGCTTTGGGCCGTTTGATGTGGTAAATGTGGCGACGGCAGAACTGCTTGCACAGGTGATCCGACAGGAGGGACGATACCCAGTGCGTACTGATCTGCCTCACTGGAAAGAATACAGAGACATGAGAGGACAAGCATATGGAATTCATGTAGAGTAAGCACACATTGTCTTTCTCTAGACTTTTTCATGGAACACAAAAGGAAAATATATGCAAAAACACCATACCAGTATGATAAAAGTGGTCCATTAGCACCACATCCTCCTAGCGATACAATACCTCTGTGTGCCAAATAGTACAAAGAAACATTATTCACTGATGAGACCTGGATCAGTTCTATTCATGAACAAATCATTCAGTAGTGTTGTGAACCGCATCAGATGATTCATTGAAAAGATTTGACTCCAAACTATTTCTGTCATGACTCTCATAAACTGTGGATCTCAATAATAACAAAATAATTTTTTGGTTTGTTCCTTGCACAAAGCTCTCTTACGACTTTAAAAGATTTTTGAGTTTGACAGCTTCAGTCCCCAAAAAGTTACATTTTTGGGGTGAACTACACTACCGTTCAAAAGTTTGGGGTGAGTAAAGGGGTTTTTAAAAACATTTTTTTTTGTATTTCAGCACAGGCCCTGAGTGGTATCGTATTCGTAGTGCCCTGAACCCTAAGATGCTTAAACTGAAGGAAGTAACGGCATACGCACCCATCATTCACGAGGTTGTGTCTGATCTCCTACAGCGCGTGGAACTCCTGCGTCTGCGCAGTCAAGACCAGGCCACCGTCACTGACCTCGCCTCTGAGCTCTACAAATTTGGCTTTGAGGGTTTGTATGGATGTAAATGGGATACAATATCCTGGAGCTATTCACAGTGACATGTGAGCAAACAGCAGCGTAGTGATTTTGTCTTCCTCACTATGCAGGAATCTCCTCTATCCTGTTCGAAACAAGGCTAGGCTGTTTACAGGAGGAAATTCCCACAGAAACTCTGCGGTTCATATCTGCCGTTAATGACATGTTGGCGCTCTCAGAGACGGTTCTTTTTTTCCCTCGCTGGACCCGTCACATCTTCCCGTTCTGGAAACGGTTTGTCCAGGCTTGGGATGACTTGTATGACGTAGGTATGCTGAAGTTAAATGTCTGCATTTGGGATGCACAATATACAGTGGATATGAAAAGTCTTCACACCCCTTTTTTATGTAAAAAGTTTTATTTAACATAAAAATATGTGTGTATATATATATTAACTCTATCTATCTATCTATCTATCTATCTATATATATATTCAAAATGATTATTGCAAATCAGGTTTATTGGCAAAATTTACAGACTTTAAGCTGTTTGCAATAAGCAAATCAAACCAAAGTAATTGGAAGCTCAACACAGCAAATGTTTCAAGTGGTTTCCTCAAATTCAACTGGAAATTCAACTTTTAATGACTTCTGCAGTCTCAAAATTATTCAACCCCCTGAATAGAATCTTTCACAACAGCACAAATCTGGAAAAACAGGTGTTGTCTCAAACACTATTGATGCAACTAATCAAGGTCTTCATTAGTTGCACCAGGTGTGCTTGAGTACACATGGTACACAATGGTCCAAAAAGTTAAGAGAAGATATCATTGCCCTTCATAAACAAGGAACAGGATTAAAAAATAGCAAAGTCACTAAATGTTCCTAGAGACAGTTGGAAACATAGTTCGCAAGTTCAAAGTTAAAGGAACAGTGGTTACACTGCCTGGACGGGGCAGAAAAAGGAAGCTATCAACGGCTAAATCCAGATTTCTGAGAAGGCATGTTCAGAAAAATCCTCGAGTGACTGCAAAAGTTCTGCCGTAAGACTTGGTGGCAACAGGCACTGAGGTTTCAGCTGCACAGTAAGGAACGTACTTAACGCATACCAGAACTCCGATACGTACACCACTACTGACCCAAATGCACAAGAAAAGTAGGCTCCAGTTTGCTCAAAATCATATGAATAAGCCACAGAAGTTTTGGGATTCTGTTCTGTGGAGCAATGAAACAAAACTGGAACTTTTCGAGCCCTATAGATCAGCGATATGTCTGGAGAAAGAAGAATGAAGCATTTGCTGAAAAGAACATTGCCTACAGTTAAGCATGGTGGGGCTCGTGATGCTCTGGGGCTGCTTTGCATCCTCTGGCACTGGAAATCTGCAGTATGTGGGAGGCAAGATGGATTCATTTTAGTATATCAGGAAATCCTAGGAGAAAATGTCATGCCGTCAGCGAGGAAGCTTAAACTTGGGCATCATTGGACCTTCCAACAGGACAATGATCTCAAGCTTACCTCAAATTCCACCAAGGCTTGTTTGCTGAAGAAGTTGTCCAATCAATGTCCAATCTCTGGTGGAATTTGAAGGTGGCGGTTGCAGCACGCATACCCAAGAGCATTACTGAACTGGAGGCCATTGCTCATGGGGAATGGGCTGAGATTCCAGAAGCTGGTGTCTGGTTATACATCTCATTTGCAGAAGTTCATGACAGCAAAAGTGTGTTCTAATAAGTACTAAAGATGCTTGCCATGAACGGGTTGGAAATTTTGAGATAGCAGAAGCATTTTCAGTTGAATTTGTGGAAACCACTTGAAACATTTCAATTCACAGCTATTTCAATAACTTTTGTTTGATTTCGGTGCGCCTGTAGTCTCTGTCTGACATTTATCTGATATGGTGGAGTTGCTGGACATAAATTATTTTTTGAAACGACAGCGTAACTGATTGGCCTTTCTGTCTGTGTCTGTTGTTCTTTTGTCCAGCCCGACATCTGATTGATAAGAAGGTGAAGCAGATCCATGATCAGGTTGAGCGTGGAGAGGAAGTGGAGGGCATGTATCTCACCTACCTGTTGTCCAGCGATAAACTCAGCTTAGGAGAGGTGTACATCAGCCTCACTGAACTTCTGCTGGGAGGCGTGGACACAGTAAGAATATGTTTATTTGGAACCAGTCAGACAGGAAGTAGATTAAACAATATGATTTGCTATTAGTCAAAAGTTATATTCAGTTGAGGATTTACTATTCAGAAGTTGATTATGTTACAGAAACAATAACCTGCACCACTGGTTCAGCTGTTGTGATAAGGGAGTGTTTTCTATATCTACCTGTCGAAAACAAGAGAGAAATTAAGTTCCTGTAAAAATAAGAAACAAGAGACAAACACACAGGCACAAACTTGAAACTGAATGAAACTATTTATTAACCATACCAGAATTTTAATATTGGTGCATCCCTAGGTGATACTTCCCTTGTGAAAAAGTACACTAGCATACTTTTAAAGAGTGCTTATTACAGAAATATTTTTCAAAAATATTTTTTTCAGACACTTAAATTAAAATGTATTATAGTTTAAAATTGTATGCAATTAGCTGAACTTTACAGTGTTTTTTGACTCCATTAAGTAGGACCGAAGTACATCTTTATATGTCATTTCACAATGATTTCTGTTGTCTTCAAAATATGGTTAAAATGCTGAATGTACTGACAAGCATTTATGGTAAACTTAAATATATTTGGTTACACTTTATTTTAAGGTGATGTTGTTACATTGTACTTACTCAAATAAGTACTGAGTAATTTTAATTAACTACACGTACTTAGTATAGAGTTAGGGTTTGGTTTGAGGTTAGTTACTTAGTTACCATGTTGTAACGCATAATAATTCAGTACATTTAAAATGTTAACTAATGTAATATCAAATGAATCATACAGTTAAAATGATAATAAAGTACTTAACATGTGTTAGCATGTTAGTCAACACATTAAAACAAGTGTACTTTTTAAAATTCTGACAAAAGACTATTAAAACATAATGATTTAAAATGTACTTTAAAGCAAAGCTTTTAATTTTACATTATTACAACCTGTACTTAAGCGTGTTGAGAAACGTAGTCATGAAAGTGTAACCTCTTCAAGACCCTTAAGTGGCCTTTTATTTAATTAAAATGATATTGTCTGTAAGTAAAGTTCTTAAAAATATACTGTTAAGATTTGAAGTGCACTAGAAGTGTACAATAAGGTGGTTTGTCTGAGTAACTAGTCGTTCTTAAGGAAGGCCTGAATGATTAGGGTCCTCCAGACTCAGATCCGATTTCTTAGTGGTGTTCACGCATTTTGAAACGCGTACTTCACTTTTGTGATCCATCTTTGTAGTTACTTTTAATCAGTTGGGGTCAAGGTGAGTTCACACAGGTGTCCTTGCTGAGTAACCTTCACATTAATCACATTAACCATGAACTTACAACAAGAACGTGTTGACCATCCTGCCCATCCCTAACTGATACAATAATGACCTTTAACATGCTGTACTATGCTCCTAATCTCTGTGTAAATGTCTGTCAAGGCTACCGTTTATCGGATTTCCAGAGCTATCTGCTAAATTTTGTCCCACTTTTAGCACCAGACAGGGTTGATAACCTGTGTAGCAGCATTCTTTGCTGATGTCTGATCTGTTTCAGCGACACATAGCTGAGGATTCAGGGTACATTTACATGACAACAATGTACTAAAAAGTTTTTCACGTACAGATGACAATGTTGTCAAAACGATCCCCGTTCACATGGATCTGCAAAAAGGATTAAAAATGCTGTATTATTCATGCCAGGCCAGTAGTTGGTGATGTCACTTTGTAAAGAAACACTACGCACCTATAGACTGAACTCGTGAGACACATTCGCATGATGCCCCCGGTTTCACAAATTTGCGTTTTTGTAGTTAACACGTAGACGATAACGGTATAATTTTCAAAATCTGATCCAAAAAAAAAAACGCTGTTGTCGTGTAAATGAATGGCCAAAATGTATAAGTTTTCCGTTTTTAAAAGGAGAGCACTCTAGCCCACTCTCACCCTCTGGACATAATTAACTTAGCCAATCAGGTGTCTCTATCATAACATCAGCTGAGATCTATGAATGCATTATTGGATAAGATTAAAGTCAATCTTTCTTTTTTCTTTGTCCTTGACAGACGTCTAACACACTATCATGGACCTTGTACCACCTTGCACGTGATGCAGAGGCACAGAACCACCTCTATAACGAGATCGCATCTGTTTGTCCTAATAAAGAGCAGCCGAACGCTGAACACCTGACCAGGATGCCCTACATGAAGGCTGTCATCAAAGAAATTCTCAGGTAGGGGAAATGTGCATTAGGCCAGCCCTGAACACTTTTTGTGGGAAAAACAGTACTAATTTATTGTTCATGCATCTTGAAAGGGGTGAAAGAGACCAGCTGGTTTCTCCATTATGCAGGAGTGGCCGAACATTATTCAGTTTATGCTGAGCACAATAACCTTTGCACAGCCCTTATGTAAACAGTTCAACATCAATAATCTCCTCCACAGTGATTAAACACAGAGACTTCTTCTGGAGAAACAATCAACTTGCAATGAACTTGATACTCAGTCTTTGGAAATGAGTGTGGGTTAGCTTTAGTTAACTCCTTCCCCGCCGTCAATTGTAAGACAATGCTTCCTCGGCGCCATTAATGGAAATTTCCTGTTTTCACTATTATATGCAGTAAGGCCAGGGACAGATTTACCTCATATTGTGACAGGCAAAAGCACATGTTTGCTTTTTTAAAACAGTGATGTCAAATCTGATATTGTGGCTTTATATGTGATCATATACTTGCATGTGTCATTATATTATTAACACTTTACCAAAATCAAGCTCAAATGAATTTAGGAAGTTTTTGTCCAGGGAATGTCATGTTTTTCATCATTAGAACGGCTACATCTTAGGGCAGTCGATCCTCACATCTCGTTTTCATCATCTTAAAGGTTATGAAGATTATTGAAGCTATGTGGGCGCTCGTTATTTTTCCTTTCTTTTTTCTGTAATTTGGCCAAAATCTCACATTATAATGAAGCGCTAAGCAAAGGGTATTTTTGCTGTGACTCAACGACAAATGCAAGACGCTCTTCACCACTCCTCAAATACTTTTATATATAAAAAGAATAAGTACAGCGTTTTCTTTACTTAAGAAACAAAGGAACAGTTCTTTATTTACCCTTGTCTTGCATCGTAAATAAGCAGAGATGCTCCAACTGCTTGTGGCACTTCATTCACGATAGAGATGGGGCGGAGTTATGAGGTTTGACAGACAGTTTGAGGATATGGCAAGCCGTTTTAGCTTAAATTGTACCCAGCGTTACTCGTCGTAATTGCATTTTTACTAGTAAGAATTAAATTTGAGAGCTCTCTAATTCAGTTATTACTAGTAAAAATTACAATTACGGAGCTCTACAATTGAATTGTTACTAGTAACAATTACAATTAGAGAGCTCTCTAATTAAATTCTTACTAGTACTAGTAAGAATTGAATTAAAGAGCTCTGCAATTGCATTCTTAGTAGTAACAATTGAAATAGACAGCTCTATGGCAAGCCGTTTTAGCTTAAATTGTACCCAGCGTTACTCGTCATAATTGCATTTTTACTAGTAAGAATTCAATTAGAGAGCTCTACAATTCATTTCTTACTAGTAGCAATTACAATTTGTAGAGCTCTCTAATTCAATTATAACTAGTAAGAATTACAATTACAGAGCTCTCTAATTCAATTCTTACTAGTAACAATTCCAATTAGAGAGCTCTACAAATGAATTTTTACTAGTCATATGTCTCCATTGACTTCCATTCATTTTTAATTACGGAGCTGTACAATTGAATTGTTACTAGTAAGAATGCAATTGCAGAGCTCTTTAATTTAATTCTTACTAGTAACAATTTAAATAGAGAGCTCTCTAATCCAACTATTACTAGTAACAATTCCAATGAGAGAACTCTCTAATTCAGTTGTTACTAGTAAGAATGTAATTGCAGAGCTCTTTAATTCAATTACAGAGCTCTGCAAATATACATATCTTTAATTTGTTTTTTTTACTAGTAAAAATTCAATTGCATTCTTACTAGTAAGAACTGAATTAGAGAGCTCTCTAATTGTAATTGTTACTAGTAATAATTGAATTGTAGAGCTCTCTAATTGGAATTGTTACAAGTAAGAATTTAATTGTACAGCTCCGTAATTAAAAATGAATGGAAGTCAATGGAGACATATGACTAGTAAAAATTCATTTGTAGAGCTCTCTAATTGGAATTGTTACTAGTAAGAATTGAATTAGAGAGCTCTGTAAATGTAATTCTTACTAGTAATAATTAAATTGTAGAGCTCTCTAATTGTAATTGCTACTAGTAAGAATTGAATTGTAGAGCTCTTGCAATTACGACGAGTAACGCTGGGTACATGCAATTAGTAATGCAATTACGACGAGTAACGCTGGGTACAATTTAAGCTAAAACGGCTTGCCATACTGCTCTCTAATTGTAATTCTTACTAGTAACAATTCAATTGTAGAGCTCCGTAATTAAAAATGAATGGAAGTCAGTGGAGACATATGACTAGTAAAAATTCATTTGTAGAGCTCTCTAATTGTAATTGCTACTAGTAAGAATTGAATTGTAGAGCACTCTAATTGAATTCTTACTAGTAAAAATGCAATTACGACGAGTAACGCTGGGTACAATTTAAGCTAAAACGGCTTTGCCATATGAGGAGGCAATGGAGTTATGAGATTTGGTCACAAGCTCTTTTTAATACTTCTCATTGGTTAAATATTTGCAAAAACCACAGACAGACGTAAAGAGTGACCATAGTAATGATTTATGTTAATATTACGATATTTTAAATTGCTATTACGCATTGTAAGAAACTTTTTCCTTCGTCCAAGCAGAGACCAGGAGACGTTGGGATCGCGTTCAAACAAAAGTTATTCTTTTATTGAGAACTTCACTGTGCGTTGCTGCAGTTCGTCCAACAATCTAACTCAAACAGTATATATTGTAGTTTATATACCTTCCAAGGGGGCGGGACTTTTGGAGGTGGAGACAAATCCAAACAAAGCATGCAAATGTAGGGATGATTTGATTCTATCAAGCGAAAACCGGTTAGGCAGGTTATCTGGCTTGCTCAACAATTCTTCCCAATCATCATAACACTATCATTCAAATGATCCAATCAGCCTCAGGAGGTGCATACAGATAAATGCTAAATTCAGTAACCTAAATTAAACATTTAATAAATTTGTAATCCTACAGCATCTTCTGACAGATTACTGAATCTCCTGTTCAAAACTCAGGCGAAGAAAAAGCAGAAACAAGGGATATCATATGTAAAATAACACGATGATTATCAATAAGCAGCATATAAAACAAAACTGCCTAACGTTACTGAATGAAATGTCGACCCAGGACGAGCTATTGTGAAGCTTTGGGGGTGTTGATGGACTCCATCTCTGTGTTTTGATCATCGTTTTGAATCCCATCCAGACTTAGTCTATGACAAAACGCGTTTTTCTCAGCTTTTCGCTCAAAGTTGCTTTCTTATGAAACTCCCACATTCAAGTGTTGATAAAAAAGGAATGCATGAAGCTACAACCCGAATTCCGGAAAAGTTGGGACGTTTTTTAAATTTGAATAAAATGAAAACTAAAGGAATTTCAAATCACATGAGCCAGTATTTTATTCACAATAGAACATAGATAACATAGCAAATGTTTAAACTGAGAAATTTTACAATTTTATGCACAAAATGAGCTCATTTCAAATTTGATTTCTGCTACAGGTCTCAAAATAGTTGGGACGGGACATGTTTACCATGGCATAGCATCTCCTTTTCTTTTCAAAACAGTTTGAAGACGTCTGGGCATTGAGGCTATGAGTTGCTGGAGTTTCGGTGTTGGAATTTGGTCCCATTCTTGTCTTATATAGATTTCCAGCTGCTGAAGAGTTTGCGGTCGTCTTTGACGTATTTTTCGTTTAATGATGCGCCAAATGTTCTCTATAGGTGAAAGATCTGGACTGCAGGCAGGCCAGTTCAGCACCCGGACTCTTCTACGACGAAGCCATGCTGTTGTAATAGCTGCAGTATGTGGTTTTGCATTGTCCTGCTGAAGTATACAAGGCCTTCCCTGAAATAGACGTCATTTGGAGGGAAGCATATGTTGCTCTAAAACCTTTATATACCTTTCAGCATTCACAGAGCCTTCCAAAACATGCAAGCCACCCATACTGTATGCACTTATGCACCCCCATACCATCAGAGATGCTGGCTTTTGAACTGAACGCTGATAACATGCTGGAAGGTCTCCCTCCTCTTTAGCCCGAAGGACACGGCGTCCATGATTTCCAACAAGAATGTCAAATTTGGACTCGTCTGACCATAGAACACTATTCCACTTTGAAATAGTCCATTTTAAATGAGCCTTGGCCCACAGGACACGACGGCGCTTCTGGACCATGTTCACATATGGCTTCCTTTTTGCATGATAGAGCTTTAGTTGGCATCTGCTGATGGCACGGCGGATTGTGTTTACCGACAGTGGTTTCTGGAAGTATTCCTGGGCCCATTTAGTAATGTAATTGACACAATCATGCCGATGAGTGATGCAGTGTCGTCTGAGGGCCCGAAGACCACGGGCATCCAATAAAGGTCTCCGGCCTTGTCCCTTACGCACAGAGATTTCTCCAGTTTCTCTGAATCTTTTGATGAGGTTATGCACTGTAGATGATGAGATTTGCAAAGCCTTTGCAATTTGACGTTGAGGAACATTGTTTTTAAAGTATTCCACAATCTTTTTACGCAGTCTTTCACAGATTGGAGAGCCTCTGCCCATCTTTACTTCTGAGAGACTCTGCTTCTCTAAGACATACCTTTTATAGCTAATCATGTTACAGACCTGATATCAATTAACTTAATTAGTCACTAGATGTTCTCCCAGCTGAATCTTTTCAAAACTGCTTGCTTTTTTAGCCATTTGTTGCCCCCGTGCCAACTTTTTTGAGACCTGTAGCAGGCATTAAATTTTAAATGAGCTAATTAAGTGGATAAAAGTGTAAAATTTCTCAGTTTAAACATTTGCTATGTTATCTATGTTCTATTGTGAATAAAATATTGGCTCATGTGATTTGAAATTCCTTTAGTTTTCATTTTATTCAAATTTAAAAAACGTCCCAACTTTTCTGGAATTCGGGTTGTAGAATAAAACAGTTTTTTTGATAAGAGCAGAGGGTCTGTTATTTCTGATATGCATGTTCAGATATTCATACAACAAAGTATTCTGGGGGCCATGAAACTTTTGTGAAAATTATTCAAAAAAAATGCTGGTGGTGGCTGGCAGCTTTTTTCAAAAGCGCTCGCGGGAAAGAGTTAACAGTCATTATCATAAATGTCAGCACTGAAAAACAGCCCTGAAGCAGAGTTGGAAAGAGAAATGTTTTTGCTGTCATACAGGGAATATTTATCTTGGAAAGATGCCTTCTAGAGATATTTCCAGAGGAATTCTGTTATGGATTCGTTTTGGTTTGTAGCTGCCAGAAATTGGCCTATGTTTCGATCAACCACTCCTAAACTGTGGGATCCAGTCAAGTCCAGTTCAGTTGCTGCTGGCCTGTTTTTACATATAAGTCCCTATTTAAAGTCTGCATCATGTGGTGGCTTTACAATGCAGTCTGCCTTGAAATGTGCCACTAAAACTTTTCAGGCTGGACTGAAATGTTCAGCGATCTTGTTAAAAAATAAACTTCACTTACAGGATGCTCAGTTCCAAATTGAATTTCTCACAATATGATGCATTTTAATCATAGAATGTATCCTGTTGTCCCTGGTAATGGACGTCTGTCTGTGGATTCGGAAGTAATTGTGGATAAATATTGGTTCCCTAAGAAGGTACCCACACACACAGCTCAAAAATATTAAATCTCTCATTAAATATCTCCATTTAGTTAAACATCTAATAGCCTAATTCCAGTCTTTGTGTGTTTTCTCTCTATTTTTCCTCAGACACAGTTTCATCTCTGTCATTACGCTGTTAGTCACGATGAGAATAATTTCCCTGATCCGGAGCGTTTTGTTCCAGACCGCTGGCTGAGGGCCAGCCCGTCTCGCTCTCAGCATCACCCGTACAGTTCAGTCCCGTTCGGGGTTGGTGTGCGAGCCTGTGTGGGGAAGAGGGTAGCAGAGCTGGAGATGTACTTTGCTCTGAGTAGAGTGAGTTGGATGCTTTCACACTATCTGCTGCTTCAATTGCACACCCATTATATTTATACTATCGCTATCACTCTTTCTTTAACCCTTGACCCTTTTGCCCCACAGCTGATGCAACATTATGAGGTCCGAACAGAGGAGGGGTCCCCATCGATACAGCCCAAAACCCGAACACTGCTCATTCCCTCCCAACCCATCAACCTACAGTTCATCCCTCGAGCCTGACACCAGCCGTCTCCCGTCAATCTCTTTTTCTAATCAAAATGAGGACTCCTGATTCAAATCATTTTGCCTTAAATGCCCGAGGGTCCCTACCCACAAACCAGTTTCTGTGAAATACCGTGTGAGGTCATCTAGGGTAGAAGGTGGAAGGGAGTCATCATTCCAAAGAAATATCAACCGAGCTGAAATATTATAACAGATTTTTACAGCTGAGATGTTCGCGTCGTCTGGGTCGCACTGTTTAATAAGAATTTGCGAACAATCTAAAAAGTCCAAGAGAGCGCTATGTGCATTGAATCTCTGCTTTCCCTTCAAACTCTTAAAGAGCATCAGTAATTTTGCCAGAGGAGAGAGAGAGAGATGGAAACAAAGATCCTCTGTTCATGAACTGGTGGCAATGATTCTGCAGATACAAAGGATGGCTCACTAACTCTATGGCAATCAAGATTTGCATCGAGCAGAAAGAGTGTTCTTTAAAAACATGTTTTCCGACGGTATTATTTTTTTTTTAATATGCTACCTCCCGCTGTTTTTTTATTATATTAATTTAATGTTGATGTCAGGGCATTCGTCCAAACCTTGATCGAAAAGTTTTTTGGGGGGAAATCTACTCCTCCATTTTTATATATTTGTTAATTAACAGACAAAATGAGTGGATTTATGGCCCTTTTGGGCCAGGCTGAAAGCAAATGACAGAATTAACCAGAAATGCTAATTTATGTAAATACACCTGTTGCCAAACCACCCACATATTGACTTCCATCAGTGTTCTTCCTTTCGTTTCAAAAATCATAAACATTTTTACACTGTATACCATTGTAATAGACCTGGAGTTATTATAGATAACTAAAACAAAAAATAAAACCTTAAAAAATGTCATTAATAAAAAAAAAGATTTTAATGTACTAAAATAACTAAAACTGAAATAAAAAGGAATAAAATCAATATAAAAATGACAAAAAAACTTTACTAATAGTAAGAATTACTAAAACCTTAACTAAAATTAAAATGTAAAATAAAAAAACTTCAAGATAATAATAAAAACTATAATAGTTTGTCAATGATACTAATACAACACCAAATAGACCAAATGTAGATAAAGAGCGATTTTAGTGTCTCAGCTGCAGTGCACTATGTATTACAACAGTAATTCTAATCAAGTATGCGGTTCTGTTGCCCAACGGTTCATGTTCGCTTCTGAAACCACTTGGATGAGTGCAAAACTCTTGAGCAACAGATGGTGATTCCTGTCACGTTGTACCAGTGGTACATTCAATTTCACATGTACAAACCTGTGTTGTAAAGGAAGTGTATTCTATTGAAGTGTACTAGACTTTGCTCTGACCTTTCAAGGTCTGGCACTTTATTAATTATTTATATCATTATTATTTTTTTCAATGACAACTAAATTGACAGGCAGGAGGGAAGTAAAATGCTAAAACCATCGCTCAGTGAGGGATTGAGAGTTAGCTTACATGAGGATAACAACTCAGAGGTGTCTTTTCCCCATATTTAAAAATAAAATCTTGATATTTTATTATTTATGTGTGTAATATTGTATCCAGTACACCCAGAAATATTACAGCAAATAAAAGCAAGTGATACATAATGTTTAGAGCATTTTTATATAATAGTTTTACACTGCGTGCTGAAAATTTGAAAGAAATGGCTTCTATTAAAACTTGCTTAATCTTGACTCTTTAGATAAATGTGCATTCTTAAGCATTACAGTGTTGCTGCCCCCTCTTGGTCATTTTATTTACTACAGGTACATTTAAGGGTGAAGTCTTTCTACGATTTTAGCGGCACCAAACGTTATTTTGGGGTGATTCTTCAATTGGGGGCAATTTTGCCATCTTACATTTTGATGAATGAAATTTGGTTGAATTTTGTTAGAATTATGTCAAGACAATGTTTACATGCTTTGATGTAAAGATATAATAATGGCCACGACTGAGCTTAAATATAATTTGAGTATTTTATATCTATTTGCCAACTGGCACTGCAAAACGTCATTCCCATCACAACATCAAAAAGTCTCATAATGCAAAGAATGTATCAAGAAGATCATTTAAACTCATTTATCTTGCAAACATTGTTAACCTTCAACAATACGTATACAAAACAAAATGTTTCCATTCAGCGAATTACATATATTTTCTTGTTCTTACCATCAAAATGTGTTTTTCTGTGTTCATCAAAGCACACTTTTGTTTAATTTCTGGAAAATTAATTTTAGATGTTTTTTCTTTGAATAGGTGGATGAGTATTTCATTAGGCTTTTCATGTAGCACTTCAAGATTGAACATAAAACAGTTTTAAAGGCATGTTTGCTGTAAATTAAGCAACGTGGCAGTAATGGCACACTGTTCTGGTAATGACATAGTGTTTTGGTAATGACATAAATGAAAAGTGCACTGATACATAAAGCAAATTTAAAGGCTTAAATAATGACTTCTGGTGAGTGTTGTTGAAAGAAATGGACAGATGTGAGGAGATATATATAAATATGACACAACCATCAACTTGAACATGTTTATTTCAATCATGAAGAAACCATACAATATTTTCTAGAGAATCAATTGTCACAATGGGATAAAACAGCATAAAAATATCCTTCATAAACATTTCATAACTATGACTATTACCATTAGGTGAAATATTATATGTTTGGGTTAAGAACTCATAAAAGTTGCATTGAGTTAAAACTAACAATGCATAATGAAATGCGTTTGCTTTCAAACATGTATTTGAACATTCAAAATGTGAATTAGAGATGATAAAGGGAGATGGATGGGATGTGGAGAGAAAGAGATACTGGGCCCTAGTTTAAATGACAGGCATAGTGTAGTCACTCAATAAGCAAAGTGTCCTGAAGATTAACTCCAGCCATGCCATTGTGTGTCATGTGGGAGTATTGTGGTGACCCAATGTTTTTGTTTAGGATCTTGGTCATGGTATTAAAATAAGCTAATTTAATTTCATAAGAATTGTCCTTGTTATAAAATTAGGTTTTATTTAGAATTTAGACTTTGCACTTTTCCTGCAATTTAAATTAGGGCCCACTTACAGAAAAAGAGGTAGTAAAAAAGTTGAGGGAGAGAGCACACTAGTTGACCTAACATGAATATCCAGAACTCCAGATTACTTTAAGCTTTCCTGTTTCTTTTCTTCTTTTGTATCTTTCCTTTTCTCTGTCAATGTACTGCTGATATTTACAGGATCTTCCTTCAATTTTTTTCTATAATCTCTAAAAAATAAGAAAAAATAGTTTTAGGAAGTAAGGCATCTCACTTAAGTTTCATTGTAAAATCACACTATTATGCTTCTTTAACTTAATTTATAAACACATAATATGATATAGATAGTGACACAGAACATGTCATTACCACCATCACTTGTCATTACCATCACAACAAGTTGTGTGTTGGTAATGACGTGTTGCGGTAATGACATTTTTTATTTATTTCAGGAAAAAAGATGCTAGGTCATGGATTTGCTAACATTGCTAACATGCTAGTACAAAAATAACTTTAAATACACATAAATCATGTGAATATACATATATATTTATCAAAATATTGCTGCTACAGTATTTATGGTAATGACGCTGAATAAGTCTACTCCATGATCAGAAGGAATTCATGATTAAATTACTTACTTTTTCAGACTTCAAATATCACTGTTCTTTCATGGCTGGCATGTGCTCCCCTGCTAGTCTTCATTTCCATGGTTACGGCATAAACAAGTCTTACCCTCAAAAATATCCTTGTTGTAATCATAGACTGTCGCGGTAAGGACAGTATTGTTACTAAATTGTTAAAAATATTCACAAATTGCACAGATATGAACCCGAATTTTGCATCAAGTGCCTTTTTAAGTTTCTGTTTAAACATATATTGTGATTTTTTAATGAACTGATAAACTGATGAACTGACTTTATCACATTTTCAGAGCAGATAAGTTTTAAAGGAGACATATCATGCTTTTAAATCGTTCCTTTTAACATATAAATCATACATTTGTAGTCTATATAAAGCAGAACTGCAATGCTTGGGTCTGAATTCCTCATTATTATAGCTCCACAGGCCCCTTTTTTACCCCTTTTCTGATGTGCGTCTGAGAGCAACTCATTTTGGTGCGGTCTCTTTAAATACAATTGAGACACTTCATACCCCGCCCCCTCTCCAGGTTGCAGAGGTTCAACTCCACCCCGTTCGGCCATTTTTGTAGTTTCATAGCAGAGATACGATTATAGCGGCACAGAAACTTTTTATTCACACGTTATTAACAAAATGTCAACAACGGAAGACTTGTCCAGCCAGCCTTACATGTTCGAGCCAGAGTCGGAGCCGGAGCGAAATGAAAATGAAGACGACGAACCTGCAGAAGAACGTCTTCATATGGATGTATCGCAATGGTGTGTTACTGTATTTACACATGAAACTTTGGTCTTCCGACCTTTTACCACCATGTCGATTTATTTTGATTAATATGTGCGAGGGAGAGAGAGCAAGACAGCGTCTAGTTTGGAGACGGTGTCTTGTTTACACTTTCGCCTGGCTCCGAAGAGAGAGAGAGTGCGTGCGCGCGACCAGGTCTCTCTCTCTCCACTCGTTCTTTCAGTTAAACATGCGCGGCAGTTCATCTACATTAGACGGTGTAATGAAGCGTGTGGGTTACTACATCCAACAACCGAACATTTTAACTTACCCTCTCGTAACTTCTGCATCTTTTAGCTTGGACTACAAAATTGCAGCGAGAAATAAAAATGGCGGATTGCTCGAAGTGTTGGGCCGGAAGTCAATGTCCTTATTTGGCAGTTCCGCTGCAATTCTGTGACGTAATAGTTCACAAAACGTCATAGATAACAGAAAAATCGGAACAGGTTGAAAAATAAGGCCAAAACTGAATATAAAGATATCAACGAAGCACCTGAAGAGAATAATTTCAACTTTTCTGTACTTCTAAACACTCCAAATATACAACAAAATGCATTTAAGGGATAAAAAAGTGGATTTAGCATGATATGTCCCCTTGTCTGGGTTGGGGACAAGGCCTGAGTAGCAAAATATTAGTGATGAAAACATTTTTAAAAATGGAAATCATACTGATTTTAGTGTATAACATTTTTTGGTGGTGCAATAAATATTATTTGAAATAACTAAACTATTTATTTTATAATATAGTATTTTTAACATGAATGTATAACCTGGGGACATAAAAGTTCCCCTAATTGAAGAATCACCCTTTTATTTTTATTTTATTTTAATTAATTTTTTAATGATAGGGTGGGAGTGTTTTGTTCTTTTTAGGAATTAGTTTTAGGAAATAATTTACATCAATAAAATTTTAACGCAGTGTTTTCAAATCATGCATAATTACAAGTAACTAACCCTAAACCAAACCCTAACCGCAACTCTATACTAAGTACATGTAGTTAATTAATATTACTCAGTACGTACGTAAGTAAAATACTACGTCACCGTAAAAATAAAGTAACCTATTGTAGCATTACTAAATGGTGAAAAAAAGAGAGGGTTAGGTTTTATTTTAGGGTGCCTTTGCTACAGTGTGATTATACAAATAAGTATTAGTATTAATTAATAGTATTAGCATTGATTAACAATATGTATTCATTTTATAATTAGGTTTAGGGTTGGTTCGGGGTTATTTGTTTGTGCAGTTACCTACTATAGTAAGTAGCTACATAAGATGTGTAACAGGGACACTGTAAAATAAAGTGTTACCAACATTTGCAACTTTCATCAATCTCCAATCTCATTAATGAAGAGAGATCCTATAGCAGATCTGTGGATTTTATAATATCCACAGACAATACCTCAATGGATAGAAGTGGACACACGTCTCTTTGTTTTCTGTTGAGGTAACAGTAAATATTTCATAGTTTTGTCTTGTAGCCTATTTAACCATCTGATGCATGAATTATTAACCCAAAGGATAAAGAAATCTTACTGTTTCTTTTTACTTAAAATAAATAATCCCCAATCTTTTTAATTATGTATTTTTGAGAGTTACATAAAGAATATGTGGCCTGTTATTCTATAACTGTATTATTGTGTATAGGTGCTGTATATGCAACAATCATGCCTGATGGTTCGGACAGAGATTGTTTTATGATTGTTATTAAAGCGACTTAGTTTGGATGAATGGCAGCCATCTTGAGCTTAAACTGACACCTAGTGGTTTGGATGCCGCATCACAAAAACGGGAAAGTTTTCACTTACTAATGAAATATGCTTATCCAGGATTAAATTAATACGTGTACTTTTTATTGTTATTAGAATAAAGTTTCCAATAACAGCATGGTTACTGAGATAACGAGAACATTCGACTAGTCATGTGACCATGTCAAGCTTTCCTGACAAACCAAAATAATCTTTCATCCCAAATAAAGTCAAATAAATTAGAATAAATTGTGTTGCTATCAATCTTCATCTCATGTCAGTATTATTTCAAACACGTTTCTAAGCATAAAACTTTTCTTTATGTGTAAAACTATTTTACTCGTTACATGTAGTGACTATAACTTGGCCTAGCCTACATTATGCATGCAACTAACGCTAAATCAAACCCTAACCAGTCAGTATTAAAATATATAATTAAAATACTACCGTGAATGACAGCAGTAGCCCGATGTTTGTGTTGTTCATATTTCATATTGTTGTTCCATTGTTCTGCTTTCAGACTGATTCATCAGAAACACAGTTGTCAGTCACACTTTGTTACACTGTTCATGTGTATCATAGTGCATGTAATTGGAAGAACTCACTGTACAAACATACAATACTGTAACACCGAGACGATTTGTATATGCTTGATGTTGATTGCATGAATATTGTTTTTTACTTTTTATATTTACATTTAAAACAATACTGTTTAGATGACAGATGCACAGATGCACAAATGATACAGAACACATTATGTCCAAGATGAAAAATTGCCAGCTTTATTATGAACAACATTCCAGAGTTTAACAAGTGAAATACCTGCTAGAATTAGTTTTTTTTTTGTTTTTTTGTATGTTTATTTACACGTATTTCTGAGATCTGAATGCTGACAGCAGAAACTACTCTTCAGAAATCAACAACATCCATTTTTAATTGACTAATTTGAGTAAACATCTGGTCTGATATGGTTCAGATGATAACTTATTACATACTAAATCTGATGATGTCAAATGTAAAAATCAGAGGGTCAGGTTTTGGAGGCAGTGCTGACTACCAGGATTTCGTTTTTTTTTGTGTGTGTGTGTGTGTGTGTGTTGGTTTTTTAGAGCCTGACAGGAATAGAGGGACCGTTTTCCTCTGCTGTGTATCTATTATGGCAATGTCAAAAATATTATGTACAAATTTAAAATGATACAGAATAATACATTTAAATCTTTAGTTACAAGTACAGTTATGAGCATTGTGACGATTGTGATATTGCACAACTTGTCGTCATTGCGATACTATTTGTTGGAAAAGTGCAGAATACTTTGTACAGAACACTGAACTGGTTGACAGAACTGAAAGAAAAGAATAAATCTGCCACGCCTAACAGCTGTAAAAATAAGACACTTGGGGGAAAAAAACCTTTCCAAAAATAAAAATCTCAGTAAAAGAAAATATACACAGTGTGCAAATGACTTGGCATAGACAGACAGGGGAAAAAGGGGGAGCCCCATTTGAAAACAGTCTGTTGCGCGTAATGGAGCGTGTTGATGAGAAAGGATGACGTTAAGATCCATACACATCCACACGTAATTCACTGACAAATTCACCTCAGTTTCCTCTCTATACAACACAATCATTTTTTTTTTAAATTATTAGCAATATAATATATTTTCTTGAACTTCCTTTTTTCTATTGTTTTCTTTTTTTTTTTTTTTGCCCATATCGACTATGGGGGGTGATGTCGCACCATTTTTCGTAGCGTGCATCTGTAGTCCTCAACTGTACGGCAGAAGGGAAAGGGGCGGGACTTCCTGTTCTGTCCGACCAACAGTAGCTTAACAGGAGGTTGAGTGGCATGTATCAGCAAGCTTTCCCAGAGTAGGCTGGTGAAACTGAAGGGTGAATGTGAGTAGTGGTTTTATTTCGAGGCGTTGAGGGGGCGTGGCTTTACCGAGTCGAGGATAGCACGTGACCCGGTACCCAGCCCTCTGCAGCAGGTGATTGGCTGTTTGCAGGTCGGTAAACCAGGCACATGTTCTGCTGATTGGACGCCAGGATCTGCACCGTCTCACCAACCACCACGCAGATCTCGTCCTCCTTCACGGCATTGTAATCCTGCTGCACTAGCACCGAAGACAGGCCGTTACACTCTCCCTCGTCCAGCTCCTGGAGGACAAAACCACACGCACACAAATGAAACGTTCTCATTATGAATACACAACTGGTCAAAAGTTTGGAATACTTCAGATGTTGTTGAAAAAAGTCTCTTGTACTCACCAGGGCTGCATTTATTTGGTTAAAAAATATAGTAAAAAACAGTATTGCTAAATATTATTACAATTTAAAAGAACTGTTTTCTATTTGAATAGACTGTAATGCATTCCTGTGATCAAAGCTGTATTTTCAGCAGCATTACTCCAGTCTTCAGTGTCACATGATCCTTCTGAAATCATACAATATGCTGATTTGCTGCTCAAGAAACACTTATAATTATTATTATCAATGTAAAAACAAATTGTGCTGATTAATATTTTTGTGGAAACCGTGATACACTACCATTCAAAAGTTTGGGTATAGTAGGACCCTTTTTTTGCTTTTATTCAGCAATGATGCATTAAATTGACCAAAAGTGACAATGTTATATAACATAATTTCAATGTTTCACAAAAATATTAAGCTGTTTTCAAGAACCGTTATTAATAATTAAATACCAATAATAATTGATAAGCACCAAATCAGCATATTACATCATTATATTTCTGAAGGATCATGTGACACTGAAGACTGCATCACAGGAATACATTTTAATATATATTAAAAAAGTTTTTTTAAATTGTAATATTTCGTCTTAAACTGTAATTTTAATCAAATAAATGCAGCTTTGGTAAACATTAGAAAAATACAAAAAAACAATTTGACTGGTAATGTATGCAAATTAAATATGTGGACTTCAAACGTATTTGTCCTTCTTCATACGGCCGAGCGCTTCAGGACAAATCAGAACAAAAGTCTGTTCCTCACTGTCTCCGCCAGTGCCAACCTTGACCTTCTACTGGCATGAGAAATAAATAGCCGGGTGAAAAGCTTAGCTTCGAGACGCTTAAAAATAAAAAGTAGCAAGTGGCTCCTCCAGTCTGGAATTCAGTGATAGTGTGATTTATTAGGGACACAGAATGCAGGGTGTGCCAAGGCCAAGTTACAAGCTCACCAGAGAGAGAGAGAGAGACTGCGGCGAGAAGAAAAGACTGAACGAGAGAAAGTAGAACGGAAGAAAGAGACCCTGCAGAGAGAAGAGAAACAGGTACGGAACACGGGCAGAGCTGGAAAACTAGGCCATTCTCCCCACTAAGAATAACTAGCAGGAACCTCTCCTCCCCTCAAAGACAATTAGACTGGAACTTCACAGCACTGCAGCACGGACACATTCAGCTCAGCGAGGAGACGCATACACACTGCAGAGACTAGTGTACTGTGATCTAATTATGTTTAATTACATCTATCTGGCCTAGATGAGACGCTAATTAAAAAGGTCTGGGAATCTAATTGAATTTGTTAGATAATACACAATCCTATTTAAGCACAGAATGCAATTGAGATAATTGGTCTCCTGTCACACAGGTTGTTTAGGGTGCGTTCACACTAGAGCTTTTGCTGTGGAAGTCAGTTTGACGTCAGAGTTCAGATCGTTTGGTAAGTGTGAGAGTGGTGAGATCGCAGACAGCAACATAGTGTCGGCCCAGATCCGGCCCACATCTGGGCCTGTGTTAGCCTGGGTGCCAGCCCGAACCCCGCCCACAATATTTTTTGGTCGGGAAGTTCGGTCTGGACTCGCTCCGTTGAGGAGCTATTATGCCCGAACAAAAATTGTTCGGACCAATCAAATTGTCAGGGCGGGCTTTATACGATGATGATGGACAGATGAGCAACGGTAACGTAATCACCTACGTCACCAAAGAGTGCTTGATTTGAATTAGTTTACAACAAAGACGAGTGCAGCTGGAGAATTGAGATTTCACGAGTTCACATTTACAAATAAGTCAGATAGAATAAATGCTTATAGCCTATAAGATTTCACGAGTTCACACAAATAAGTCAGATAGACTAAATGCGTATATGACGTGCTGTCCGAGGGCTGTGGGCTCGGTAGCCATACTCCCCCCGTGTTCCTGGTTGTGAGAGAACAAGACAAGAGTGAGGATTCGGGGTGGTGGAGGGATGCTGAAAAACTGTCAAGGACTGTTAGGTAAGTTGACAGAGTGAATATGCTTCCTCATGCTGATATAGGGTAACGTTAGACATGGTATTGTTTGATGACAAGTTGATATTGGATTGATTATTTGTACGTGCTTCTCCCGAACTTTGTTTATGAAACATCATGTGTAGATTCCGCCATCGCGTCTGTTATAGAAGATATATCCACAGCGCATTCATTTTAAATGAGGAACAGAGAGCCGCGACATTTTGTTGGTTGAAAATATGAATGAAGAACATGCGTCATTTACTCCGTTGCTCTGATTGGTTGTAGGTCTATCCAATTGAGTGCAGAGGTTTTTTTTTTTTCCTTGTTCGGTTGAGACACGCCCCATAATCAAATCTCTATGGAGCAGTCTCAGACTCACATTCTGACTAGAATATGAGTATGACGAAGTCAGGCTAGGCCTGTGTACCAGATGTGGGCCAGATCTGGGCTGACACTATGAAATTAACTGTCAAAAAATGCTGTTCTTTTGAACTTCCTATTCATCAAAAAATTCTGAAAATAAATGCATTACGCTTTTCATAGATTTCTGAAGGATCATGTGACACTGAAGACTGGAGGAATGATGCTGAAAATTAATACAGGAATAAATTAAGAGGCTTCTTTCAAAAACATTAAAAAATCGAATTGACCCTCAACCTTTTGAACAGCACGCTCATATTTTTCATAAATAAAAACCTATTCATACTTTGAAAAAAAAATATTATAAATATATGAAAAATACTATCTGGAAAAGATTTACTTGCTATTAAGTTGACTATTAAGTTTATTTTTTTAAAGAATTTGTGATTAATCTCATGATTTCTGAGCAGTGTTTAGAAAGCAGGATGAAACAGTAATGTCAAATTTGGTCATTTAAAATATTTGATATTTTACTTATTTAAAATTGAATTTTTTTTTGAACTTTTCCAGTGATCAGTTATCATGATGGAATTTACCAACATTCAGAGCAATTCAAGCTTGAAGTACCACCTTATGTTTAATGATATGGACATAAAGTAACATAAAAATAACAAAGCCACTTTTTGTCATCTGCCACAATAATGTAACGTCTTGGAAAATCTTCATTTGGGTGCTTTTCTTCAGCAAACATTGATATGTTATCAATTTGATTCATTAATTGCCATATTAATTCAATAATTTGCTTTAAAACATAAAAAATAGCTAACTGATTGACAGCCCTAGTTATTAGTTTACATGTAGATTTGTGTAATATTTTTGAATCATGCTCACCTCTGCATGCTTATTGGGCTTGTGGGCGGGGCTTCCGTTGGGGGCGGTGTTGGGTTTGAGGGGGGTGGAGGGGTGAGAGGATGAGGAACGGCTGCTATTGGACAGCTGCCTGGTCAAAGATCCTCCACTCTCTTTCTTGTGGTATTCCTGTGGGTTCTGAAGAGCTGATCAGAAAAAGATGAGCAGCAGGTTATGAACGATCCCGGAAATAAAAAAATAAATGTAAAAGAAAATAAACAGCACTGAGATCTGTTTGTTTTTTGGTCATAAACCAGCAACTACCAAGATACCAAATTCCACGCCCTGAACCCTTTTATAATGCGCTCACCGGTGAGGAAATTGATCTGCATGTCCAGTAGTTTTTGGATGCTTTGGACCCACTCTTTCTTGATGTCGATGTTGGCGGCCTGTAGCGTCAGTCGTTCAGATGAGCCACGACATAACAGCACAAACTTACAGGGGTCACTGTCCGCATGTTCCTCCAAGCTCAAGAAGTTCACCTGCAAAGGTCAACACACACACACAAAAAGTTGCACAACATAAAAAAAGACTTATTTGTGACCCTGGATCAAGGGTATAATAATATACTCACACGGGTATATTTGTGGGAATAGCCAACAATACAATACATTGTATGGGTCAAAATTATCGATTTTTCTTTTATGCCAAAAATTATTAGGATATTAAGTAAAGATCATGTTCCATGAAGATATTTTGTAAATTGCCTACCATAAATATATAAAAAATAATTTTTTGTACATAAATGTACAACTTTAAAGGCGATTTTCTCAATGTTTAGATTTTTTTGCAACCTCAGATTCCAGATTTTCAAATAGTTGTATTACCATACATCATACATGTATGTATGATGACCATACATGTGTAACCATACATCAATGGAAAGCTCACTTATTCAGCTTTCAGATGATGTATAAATCTCAAAAATTGACCCTTGTGACTGGTTTTGTGGTCCAGGGTCACATTTATTTACTCAACTTGGATCAACTTGTGCTGAATGTACCTTGATGCTCTTTTTAAACTGGTACCCTGGTGTAGACGAGCCTTTCCGAAGCAGCTCGCTGAAGATGACGATCTGTTCGAAGAGGAACACTCTGCGCTCTTTACTGCGGGACAGAACGCCAGAGTCCTGCTCTGTCACAAAGAACGTGTCCTGTTGCAATAACTTTCCCTGAGCTGTCAACTTCCCCTGTGCAAAGAAACACAAGCAATCCTAAGCAATCACCCGAGCACGCACTTCTGTTTCTGTGATCTTCTAGATCAAGTCAAGATACCTGAATTTTTTAGGAGCGGTTGTAGACTGCATTTAGCTGCAGTGTGTACATGGCCTGTGTCTTTGTGACTTTACATGCCATCTTTAGGTAGCAGTTTACTCTCTTTGGATGCAGTTAGTGCAATTTCTCAGAAAATTCCCTCGATATAAAATAACAGCAGTTTTCTGCACCAATTATTTGGAACTTCATTCGTTTGTTAGTCTATTACATCATGTGCTGCACAGCACAAAGTTCAAAACAGTTCAAAGTCAGTTTAGTTGACAGACGCCACATTTCATCACAGTTTTGTTCCTAAACATATGTATACACTTTTGTAGCAATATTTACATGTGTAAAAGTATTTCTTCTAAACTCACATTTTACTAATGGATTTCTGTTGTAAATAAAGTATGCTAAAGTGATAGTTCACCCAAAAATGAAAATTCTGTCATCATTTACATCATTTCTTTCTTCTATTGAACACAAAAGAAGATATTTTGAAGAATGTTGGTAACCAGACAGTTCATGGTAGCCATTGAAGCCATTCTTCATAATATCTTCTTTCATGTTCAACAGAAGAAAGAAACTCATACATGTTTGGAACAACTAGAGGGTGAGTAAATGATGACCGAATTTTCACTTTTAGGTGAACTATCCCTTTAATGTTACTATTACTACTGTATATTACTGAAGTCTAGCCTCAAAGCTTACAGCTGATTGGTCCGTTGTTAGAGAATATTCTAAGTTGTGCTTTAGTGCTTCCAGTTTATAGAGATTCAAGTTTTCACTATGCTTCCAATATAAACCTGATGTTCGCATTATAATAGTACTATATAATTATACTATTAGATGCATCATGCTGATAATAACTGTCAGTGTAAATTTGAAGCATTTATTGCTTCTGCCAGTCAGGCAAAAGTAATTCACCTTTGCAATTACATTTGTAATTATAATAATTACAGTTACAATAAATACAAATTAGCAGTTTATTTTCATGAAGTGTTTTTCTGGTCTCGTGAGAGGTGAGTTTACCTCGTAGCCCTGCAATCGTCCAAGATTCATCATGTCGTTACATTGTTTGGGCACCAGGGACATCAGCTCAACTGCTTTCTTCAGGACAGAAATTACAGACCAGCAATGTCAATACAACACTGGACTCTTCAAACAGAAGCGTATGAGATGTATAGAATTTATTTAGGTTCATAAAGAATTGCTTAGGTCACCTACCTCTAACTCTTTACAGTCCAGACCTGCTTTAGTGCTGTACTTCAAAAAGTCCTTCAAGTCACAAATAAAGCAAAGACAAGAAACTTAAAATAGGATAATAATTTGACCATACAGCAATGTTGTTATTGTTAACCAAAACTAAAAATGCACATTAATTAAAATAAAATAAACGTTAACTTAAATAAAATATTAAAAACTTTACTTCAGATAGCAACATTCATAATTTCTGTTTAGCACTGAAATGACTCAAACTAAAACTGAAATAAAGACATAAAAAAACTAAAAACTAAATTTAAATTTTAATATTAATAGGCAAAGTATTAATAAATGGTATATTAATGATACTAAAATGGTATATTATAATGGTATATTAATGATACTAAAATAACACTGCCATATGGTAAAATAATAATAATAATAATAATAATAATAATAATAATAATAATAATAATAATAATAATAATACTACGAGTAGTAATACCTTTAGAAAAATGTACAATTGTAGTCATAGTTTTGCTTGGGCATTGTGTGAGTCTGTTTTTGCTAAAATCTCTTTTGCCATCTCTCAGACTCTTAAGAAAGGAAGGGGGATAGATAAAACTGACTTTTTTTTTCAAATTACCCATCAAAAAAGAAAAACAGGAACACAGTGCAAACTGTAATAGACTGAATAAAGTGAATTATGAATGCGTAATTGTTCCTTCAGGGCTTGCCGTAGAGAGTATATGTTTATGCGCAGCTTTAGTGAGAAAGGGATTTACACTCAATAAACACACACTGTTCTGACTCTGCCTCTTATTTTATTAGTCACTTAAGTGAATAAGAACCCGACAAAATCCCTCTGTAAACAATAACCATTTGCTAACGCCCACCCGCTGTGCTGAGAGACGTGTGTGTGTGTGTGTACAGACTCCCTGATTCTACAACAATGTAAATGAGGCTTGAAAATCAAAGTGTGATGCTGACATAAGGTTTTCTGGGAGTTTTTAGTGTGCTGCTATGTTGTGGCTAGGGTATTCTGGATTGTTGCTGAGTCAAGTGTCTGTATTATTATGGTTCCTAAATACACAGTCATTTAAAAGTCTGAGGTCAGTAAGGTTTGTTTTTCCAAAGAAATGAATACTTTTATTCAGTAAGGACTCAATAAGCTAATCAAAAGTGACAGACAATAAAATTGTAATAATTTTTTGTTTAATTTTCTGTGCTCCAAAGAAAAAAAAAAGAATCATGGTTTTCACAAAGAAATTAAGCAGCACAACTGTTTTCAACATTAATAATAATGAGAAATGTTTTTTGAGCAGCAAATCAGCATTTTAGCACAATTTCTGAAGGATCAGACTGGAGTGAAGATGCTGAAAATTCAGATTTGCCATTGCGGAAATAAATTAAATGTAAAATATTATTAATATAGAAAACTATAGCTTTTCAAAACCCTGGGTTATTGTCAAGGGGTCGGAACCTTTTTTGGCCAAAGAGCCAATTATTATTTTGTTGGTTAAAGAAAAAAATATTTTTTTTCAATAAAATTTAAATTTAAATTTAGTACATTTATTAGGTCCACACACAACTAAAAACAAACAAATATGCAACAAACAATAAATAAGTTGCAATATGGAATTAATTGTGGAGGGCGTCCACTGTGAGGTTGAGTTACCAACTGAGTTGCATAAATCCTGTTCTTGTGTGAGTGAGTGAGTGAGTGAGTGAGTGAGTGCAGAACAATGCGCAGTACTTACGTCGAATGTGTTTACATGAATACTCACCAAGGCGGGCATTTTGACATATTCTGTAGCTACTATGCTTGTCTGTGTTCTGCTCCCTAGACAGATGTGGGTCCAGATCCGGCCCACATCTGGGCCGTGAGGAATCCACGTGTACCAGATGTGGGCCGGATCGGAGCCGACATTATGTTGCTGCCCGGGTCGGAGCGTGCGCACAGAAAATATCCTGTCAGTAGCAGATTCAGTTTTCTTTTGTGGCTTTTTTATATTTCTTTTTAATATTAATCTTATCCCATTTACTATCTCATTCATCCATGTTCCGATATTAATAACTTCAATTAATAACAGTATCGTCCACTGAAAGATGCGCGAATTATCATAAATTCTACACATTTATAGGACATAAAAGGTCTCTGCAACAAAAACGAATGTAACCAGTAATATATTTCGAAATGTCTCTTGGGACGGCGTTAGCACCGTTTTTGTGCTGTTAACCCCGCACTGCGGTGCCACACTTGGTCGAACTGTGGTCTCCGGCGCGGGAGGCGCGCACGCTAACAAGGACACTAAAGACGCCTAGCATCGTCTGTTACACTCACCCACCTAAACCTTTCTCCCATCCGGGTCACGGCACCAAATGTAACCGGTCCTACTTGATCCGCTAAGAGCGGGATTCGAACTGGCGTCACTGGCGTGGGAGCCGGGCACGCTAACAAGGACGCCAAAGACCGCAGCCACTAGCGTCGGTCACAAGCGTGACTGAGTCACAATTGTCAGTCACAATTTGAGTGACACAAATTTCATTCTTACCTTTATAGTCCAAAAAGTCCATTCAGGACAAACTTGATAGTACAGCTGTCAGAATATAATGAGGTTGGGCAAAGTTAAAGCCTTTGCATAAACATATTGTGTACAGCGTTTGTCCAATCAGTGACACTGACACCGCAAATATGCAAATAAGGACGTTAACCTAAGGTTTATGAATGTACAGTGTGAAACGTCAGTTTATGAATACCAAGGATTAATTGTTAACCTCAGGTAAATTATGAGGATTCCGTTTACCCGGGGTTTAGAATGACCCAGGTCTAACTATTTCAAGTGTGAAAAGCCCTTATGTTTACCATGGTATGTATTGTAAGGATATAAGTCTCATCATGATTGTGTAATTCAGTGGCTAATACCTTGAGCAGGAGCTGGTATTTGGTGATCCTCTGGATGGGTTTGATCAGGTAATCACTGATGGACAGTCTGGAGTTTATCTCCTGCTGCACCTCCTGACAGAAACTCCAAGAACATCAGCAAACGAGCACTTTACTTAAGAGGAAACAGAACTGAGCTGCTCAAATCACACTCACCTCGAAGAATCCGTCATATTCAGCCACAACAAACTCTGAGCGGGGCTTGTTCTGACAGTAGATGACATACATGTGTAACCTTCTCTCCTGCATAACAGAGGATAAGATTTAGAATGAAGTTTACTACAACACTTAGACACACACACACACACACAGAGTTTATTCTGTCGAACTCACATGTTTGATAAACAGCTCGGCCAGTCTGTCGTGGTCCTGCAGACATTTCTCCAGTTCACCGAGGAAGAACCTTTAAAAATAAGAACAGAAAACATTTTGTGACGTGTATAAGCTTCCCTCATTCAAACTGAATAAGATTCCCATCAGAGATTCAGTCCGTTTCCTTCTCCAGTGTGCGTAATTGTTGATATATCAACAAGGAAATTTAATGCATACGTTTTGCATGCTGATTATTTTTATTTGCTATCAAAAATGACAATCTAGAAAAAGACACCATTTTATGGAAATAGTGTGAAAGACAGTGACAACATTGTAGAGTGAATATACATTACAGTTTAAAAGTTTGGGGTCGGTAAGATTTTTTCACTGAACAAAAAAACAGTATAACAGTAATACATCATTACTATTTAAAAGAACTGCATTCTATTTGAATATATTTTAAAATGTAATTTATTCCTGTGATGGCAAAGCAGAATTTTCAGCATCATTACTCCAGTCTTCAGTGTCACATGATCCTTCAGAAATCATTCTAATATGCTGATTTGCTGCACAAGAAACAATTATTATTATCAGTGTTGAAAACAGTTGTGCTGCTTAATAGTTGATGAAGTTATGAATCTTTTCAGGATTCTTTGATGAATAGAAAGATCAAAAGAACAGCATTTAATTAATTTAATAGACATCTTTTGTTATATTATAAATGCATTTATTTATATAAAAAAAAAATTTATAACTTTCCTAAAAAAATCTACTGAAATCTTACTGACCTCAAACTTCTGAACGATAGTTTACCAAATATATCAAATTCTATATATTATATAAATCAACACTCCACAAAAAGGATTTTTTTTGGACTTTGTAGTTATTATTTAATGAGGATATTATCATTTTTTTTCTGTTAGTTCCTTTAAATAAAGCAACAAAACTTCAATGAGTATTTGAGTGGCTTTATTAAATTAAGTTATTAGTTTTTGACCAGCTGCAAAAAATTATTTCTAGCCTAGCATTAGGTTTTGTTTAAGAAAATAGCTGTGGTTTACTCTTTATGCCAGTCGTAGATTTGATGAATGTTCCCGAATACGATCTTATCCTTCCCCGTCATGTCCTCCGGAATACCTTTTTCCCCAATCCTTTTCATAAAGTCCTGGAGATAATGAGAAAAACAGGCATTCGGAAACTATTTAATAATAAATGTTCCTCTGTGGTTTATTGCGGCACCTTAGGAAAAGTCTTATCAATAACCCCTTTGCACTGTATATGGTTCTCTGGAGAAAAAACTGCTCTTGATGTCACATTATACTCTATGTTTTTCAGATCACTGTAATCATTTTTGTCCTGCAAGTAATATATAAGGTGACTAATGCAAATCAGCTGTTATGATTGTGAACAAAAGTATCACAGAGGTTTAACCAAATGTTGAAATGTGCTGTGTCATGACAGGACATCTACATTTGTAACAGATAACATGTGTGTGCACCTTTCTAAATGATTTTGTTGTTATCTGTCACATACCTCAATTATGACACCCAGATCCTTCACATAGTCTCTCTCTGTCTGCACCATTTCATTTAACACAAACCTGTAGATAGTAGAAATATGAGAGATATCAGAATACACCATAACATCAGCATGTTTCAACTGGTATACTAAGATTTGCACCTTTATTTGTTGTTGAATTCATTTGCTCAGGCTTTGAGCAGGTCAGATGAGTACTTACATTCGCCCTCTCATGGCCTTGTTCTTCTGCTCTGTTTCTGGGTCTCTGGGTGTCTGATCAGACGGGGAGACGCTACCCAACACTGGGAAAGAGCCAGGCTCTGGAGTCTGAAAGAGATAAAGTGAAAGACGGCGAGAGAGATAAGAATCAAAACTGAAAGGGAATGCACAAACAATGAGGACAAAGTGTATAAAGAAAAGCTAAACATTTTGTTATTTGCAAACCCAAATTAATTATTTCTTCTATGAACAAGATGTTCAAACTGGTAAGGTGAACTGAATTAAATTATTCATTTAAAAGATCAAAAAAAATGTCATGGGTTGACTGAAGAAAGTTAAGGTTTGTGAATTGATGAAAAGCTAACAAATAATTAAATCATAAAAATTAAAATAAACAGATCATTGTAAACTGTAAAATGAACAATGAGTGACAACCGCATTCTACAACCAAATTAACCCCCGAATAATGCAGGTAATGACTATGCAGTGTGTCCAAAACCAAACTGAACAACTAGTTGTTAATGACTTTTAAGTTTACCCAACTATAACGAGTTCCGCTTCTGAGAAACCCGGAAATGTGAAAAGGCGCTACATTAACATAAATAATTTATGTTAAAAAAGTTTGGCTGACAAAAAAAAAAAAACATGGTTTAGAACAAGATGAGAGTGAGTAAATGATGACAAAGTTTTCATTTTTGGGTAAACTGCTCCTTTACTAAAAAGGATCAAGGATGCAAAAAAAAAAAAAAAAGAAAACAAGAAAAGGAAAGGAAAAAACAACAATAAAAAATTAACGAAAGTCTGTGTTTCACCTTCTCCTCCTGAGCGGAGGAGTCCTTGATGATCTCCATGGGGGGAGGGAGGGGTGTGTGGGGCTCGTCTTCAGCCTCTTCTTCTCCTCCGCTGTTCACTCCTCGTCTTCCTCTCTTTGGAGAAAGAGTCATTCCCATTTAAATAAAAACCGCCACCCTTGAGCCAACAGGAATCTATCATTCATGACTTCTAACAGCAGGCACGCTCCTCATAAAACATGCACCTATACAGGAAGCTCTTTTACATAGATTTGTAGGTTACTACACTAAAATATGTTAGGTGTGGTACCAGATAAAAGGAGAATGCATTTCTACACATTGTTTGGTATGTGGTATTATTACAGTGCTGGAATGTTGAAACACTGCAGTGTAAGTACATTTCCTAAATAGTTTTCATACCTCTTCAGTGCTGTCTTGGTGTGACGGCCCCAGTTCTACACTTTTGCGACCGTCTCGTTTACGTTGCTTATTGTTGGGTTTTTTAGCGTTAGTGTTGTCGCCTTTGCCGTGGCTGAGACGCCGTACGGGGCTGGTGAGCCATTTTTTTAATGTGTTTCCAGTAGTTCCAGAGCGTTTGGGTCCCGGGGAACCGGTAGGCAAAGAGGTCACCGATGTCTGTGGCTGCAGTGATGCGGAGGACTCCGATTTGACCTCTGAACTTCCCACAGGATAGTTTTCTGTTGAATAAAAATGACAGAGAAATTATATAGAGATACTGACCATGCAGAAATCCTACAATGGAATTAATAGACAACCAATAAAAAGTAAACAATTCTGAGTAAGATTTTTTTTTAAATAAACTAAGATTTTTATTCAGCAAGGACACATTAAGTTGATAAAAGTGGCATCAGTGTTATTTTAGTATAATTGATATACTACAGTTTTTGTTTATATATATATATATATATATATATATATATATATATATATATATATATATATATATATATATATATATATATATATATATTCTATTTCAAAGTCTTTGGAACATTTTCTTCATCAAAGAATCCAGAAAAATGTATTACAGTTTCCACAGAAATATTAAACAAATATTTTAATAAACAGACAGCCAATAAAGGCAATCACAATTTTGACATAATATATAACCTAAGAAATCGGCATGTAATATATAACCTCAGAACATTTAGAACAAGCCATTTAACCCCTGAAAAATTTGCATAATATATAGAACATTAAAAAAGGTCTTATACCAGCTCAGCGATGTTCACTGCAGCCGAAACATCAAAAAACCCACAGAACCAAATCCAACAGCTGAAAGCCAAGAAACCTGAGCACAATGTTGGACATCAGCCTCTCTGAGGTGAAAGGAAAAGCAATTGTCTAGTCTATAGGCCACTAGTTGTTATAGCTGACAACTGTAGAGTGACAAAACCAGCTTGACCTGATCTGAGCATAAAGGCCTTCTGTGACTCCACATAGCACACATTACAACAAAGGCAGACTGCACGTCACAGTGAAACGTACTGAGGACTTTACGGCACATGGAATTTAACACAGAAAAATGTACTTATCCTTCAAATTGTAAAATCGAATATTTAGTCATTTAAACTATCATACTGAAGTATATAACAGTTAAACATTTCGTTTTAGCATAAAACTGGTGTAATAGATTTGCTTATCAGACTTGTCTGCGTAAATCCTCATAACTCATGTTATGACTGGCAAAAGAGGTAAAGCCAGTTGCTTTCTTTCACTTGGTATCCAGAATACCACAAAGGCACATGGAAGGGATGTTGGCTAACTACTAGGTGTTTTATTCAGAAAGGACAGCTTAAATTGATCAAAACTGACAGTAAAGACTTTTACATTGTTACAAAAAAAATCCTACTTGAAATAAATGCTGTTTTTCAACATTTCAATAGAAAAGCAATTGGATGGCATTTAAATATCCTGGCTATCCATACCATCCTCAAATTATCCTTCAACATTCTGAGCTCCAAAGCTGCTACAAACTGCTGAGTTGACTGCGGAGCTGCAAACTAAAACCAGGAATTACGTAAGAAACACAAAACAGAACAGAAGTTTATCCTCCTGGACATCTATTCCCTCCTCATAGAGACAATGTAGACAACTTTACAGCTCAAACAACATCCCCCAACATTCATGTTAAGTGCTTTAACTAAATTATGAGCTTTATGTTTGTGCTTTTTAAAACCCACCAGTACCACCGCTAGGTTTCCGCTGTAAGTGCATTGCTGTAAATGCATTTGATCTGTTTTTAGGATCTAAGGGATGAGTCAAAATGATTTTCTGTGCTAATTAACAGCGTCCATAGACATTTCTGTAAGTAGCAAATAACCAGGAATCCTTAGAGGATGGGCTGAGACAACCAACCTGATGCCTCATGCCCACTGCTGTCCGCTTCAGTGCAGATCATTAACTCAATGCTGGTTCAGACACTGCAATACTGAGTTACCGTAGACATTGCGTAAGTGACTTCCCATGGGGTGAGAATGGGACAAAGGTCACTTCCTTATTACGAGTTTCTTCAAAGAGCCATTTACCCCCATCCACCCCTTGAAACTTCCCCGCCAAAACCCCCTCCCAGGTATTGACCAATCAGATCTCACCCTGCTTGTCCTGACAGCCTCAGGGAGGATCCACGCTGATCACGTGCAGGGATAATGCTCCTTTGTTATGCTTAATTTCCTTAAGTTTCACTGCTGTCACTACAACAGGCGCCTGATGGTTAAACATTCCAACATTAGCAACAGACAAACTGAATCTTCATACTGCTACAGTACCTTTTTATCTGAATTTCTCTCTCAATATCAGATAAAACACCCACCTGATATAACCAGTCACCCACACTCATGTGCACAAGTTGCTGATGTTACATTCTATCCAGAACAAAAACAACAAAAAGAAGGACTAAAAGTCCTGTAGAAAATGCAGGAACAAATGTATTGTGTTCACACTTTGTAGGGTGAGCAGCAGTACTGCAGTACTCCAATTATTGTTGGATCTCAAACTAAAAACAAAAACAGGAAAAAACGCATTTTATCAAAATGCAATATTAATCTAATGTTAACATCGACCAATGCTAAAGAATACTTAATTAATGTGACACCGTACATAAATAATGACTATTTTAATATAGTAAGGTTACCTAACAGTGAACAATACAGTTGTTACCGTATTGATTAATCTTGGTTAACATTTGTGAATAAAAATACAAATGTTCACTGTTAGTTCATGTTAGCTCAGGTCCATTAACCCCTTGCTCATCACCCCCAATTTTGGCAAGTGCTGCATACATGAAATGCCCAAAATAAAAAGGTTACTGCTCATAAGTAATTCTGAATAGAAACATAACACACATACATTTAGAAAGCCAACCCTTGAGAGTTTATAGTTCAAGACTCAAAATTAACCAGACTGTTATTAATATTGAGATATATAAGCTCAAACATATTTTGAACTAAAATAATCTGGGATCACCAGTGATCCCTGTCAGGTAAGGGGTTAAATAATATTAACAGATACAAACTCCGCTTCACGTCGGGGTCCTGATCACCCTGTCGGGGTTTATTCTGCGATAACAACCAGTTGGATGTACATTATCCATTCCATATATCTATGCAATATCTATGCAATGTATGTAAATACATTGATATGGCATTATTCACATTATAACCCAGGCATAAAATCTGATACAAAAGTCAGTCAATAAGTGTACAGTGTCATCAATCTGTCCACTAAGAGGTTCTTGTTAAAAAAAAAAGTTCGAAGACCCCTGATCCTAATTCACACAGCCAATTGCTAAGAGCCAAAATGTGCAGAATCTTCAAAGAGCGTGTTATTCTTCAAGAAAAAAAGGGTAAGAAATGATCAAACAGAGCAGAGAACTTGATTTGAGCTTCAAAGCTGAGGGAACAGCAGACACATTGGTTTGTTGATGGTGAAATTAGGTTACAGGAAAACAGAGAAGCTTGAGGGGGCAGTATCGCTCACACACACACAGCTTTCCTATTTTTTTCCATTAATTATGCTTTAAAAAAGCAAAACACAGTAGACATGAAAAAGGGAAAAAAGAAAAAGGGATACAATTTAAATTTGAATGATATATTTATGAATAACAAATCACCTTATAACGTAAAAAAAAATAGGTAACCGCTAAATTATCTGTTTTTATTCATGTCAAAATTCCTATTTTCGATAATACAACTGCAAGCTGACTACATGAGATTAAACCTCAATGTTTATGAATGAATGTCAGAAAAGTCATTTCGAAGGGTAAGATGGGTAAAAAAAACCTCTTGAGGTGTTCCTGTAGCGCAATCCATAGAACATGGTGCTAGCAACACCAAGGACATGGGTTACATTTTTAAGCAATACATGGACTTATGGAAAATATATACACTAATTGCACTTAGTTGCTTTTGACAATGTAAATGCTTGTCGACCTCCAAAAAAAACAAGATTGCTGAAAGAAAAATCAGCAATGCTTTTGCATTAAACACGAAACCCTGTTATCTGTAAATAATTGTTAGTTGAATCACTCAAAACACCCTTGAGCTCGTCTGAGATCTCCAGGATTCAGATCAGTGAACCGTTACATTAAATACCAGAGTTCAGATGAAAAGATGCACATACACCAACAACAAATTCCATTAAACACACAAAACTCAATCATAATCATTAACCCAGACACACAACACTCAACTCCCACAGGGCATGAACAGACACACACTGTGAAAAGAAATTCAACTGAATGCATCTGCATACATTCCACAAGCAAACAGACTGTGTTGACTTACGCACCTGCGCCATCACAACAGCAAATCTTTCCCAAAATCCAACTGAGACAAACTCCACAAGAGCAACACGACCTCCCACTCCGCATGCTGCTCGGTCACCGTCTCATATGTGCGTCCAGAGACAGGTGAGAGACAGAGAGGAGGAGAAAGGGAGAAGGGCGGTATAGGAGGTGGAGGACGCTTTGACTCAGCCCGCTTTAATACTGAAGCTAAGCTGGAAGTTCAACGCTACTCTTTTTCACAATAAAGAGGAGGGGCCAGGGGGCGGGGCCAGGGGCCACTGAGACACACACACACACACACACACACACACACACACACACACACACACACACACACACACATTCAGAGGGATACAGGAAGACTCCACTGAATTCATTGAGGTCTGCAAAATCCAATATGCAAAAATAGTTTTTTTCTCCTCAAACGACACTGGAGGAAAAAAAGCAGAAGTCACAGTTTTTGAGTTGTTCCATGGAAAGACAAAGTAGTATTGTAAGTGTAGTTCATTTGTGTGTGTGTGTCTGTGTGTGTGTGTGTGTGAATCCTTACATCAGCTACGTCTGCATGCTGCAGTGGCCCATTTTTGAAAGGGTGTGTCTATATCACAAGATCTCCATCCCCACTACAGCAGTTTCAGGAACACAAACATACATACAACTAAATGGTCATATTATACACATAAGTATCTTAAGCATCAAATAACAGACACATTTAAGATATGCAAACATCAATGAAAAGAAAAGCAAGAAAAGCACTCACGATAATAAGGTAACCTGCGTTTACACTCTTAAAGGTAGGGTAGGCAATTTGCTTTATAAACACTTGGTTGAAACTCTCTTTACATCCTGATAGCAATCAATAATAGAAGTGGTCTAAATATAAAAACATGTACATATATCTTCTGTGGAAGTCTCAGGACCAAAGAATGTTTGTCCGAATGCAATGATAGGATACCTGCCTGTCAACATATGTATTTCCATACCTCTGTGCACCGTCTCTCGTGACGCTTTGCAGACTCTGCTCTGAGATGCCACTGAAGAACCCTTTTTGGTTCTCTAGTCTAAAGAACCTTTCAGTGAGCAGTTCTTAAAATAACCGGTTTCTTCTTACTGTGAAGAACATTTTAATAATTTAAAGAACTTTCTTTTTCACTATAAAAAGCCTTTTGTGTAATGGAAAGGTTCCATGGATGTTAACAGCTCTTCACTGAACCATCAATGGGAATAAAGAATCTTTATTTTTAAGAAAATTATAAAATAAACTGAAGAACTTGCAAGGTTATTCAGTTGATCAATGGAAAAATAGACATTACCTCGTGGTTATTTATTATAAAAAAAGAAATTTCACAATTTATTAAAAATAAAAAATGTATGATTTTTTCTTTTAACTTAGATTCATTGTTTGGTGTTTTTTTACCTTCATTTTTTGCCTTAACTGTCTTTATTGTTTCAATAGCAAGCGGAGCTTCTAACGGCAGCTTCAGTTAAGCGATGACTTTAACAATTAGCGATTGGCTCTTTTAGATAAGGCGGGACTTATTTTGCCATATTTCACATTGCAAGTTTTGTAAAAATATTATTTTAGTCTTTCTTCTTAAAAATTTCACATTTAATTCAGTGTGTTACTTGCCATTTCTTTGTAATTATTTGTGAAATCTGTTTCAACACCAATTTTTTTTCAGTGTATAAGTGAAAATGTGAAACGTTGTGGCAAACTTTCTAAGTACAGCTCAACTGAGGAGAAAGGTATACTATATTTCACATGTTTTAACTATCTCATGGAGGACAGTCAGTATATGCCATTTTCTTTTCTCCAGGTTGGCCCTACTTGGAATTATATACCTACATTGTACAGGTTAACTATGTGACAACCGGCAGGGCAACATTTTGGAAATAAAGTTCCAAGAACATCAACATGACGGTCCAATAATAGGGCTGAAGTTGACAGAATGAGGTGTAGCATAGCGTACAGTTTACTGTCAGGACAGAATCCTTCATGCCGACTAAAGATTTTCCATGCTTCTATGCACTACTTTCTGTTTACTATAACCCTATTGCATCAGATATAGCACACACATACACACACTCCACATACCCACAGCAATGTCACCTACTAACAACAAACAGGCAGAAATGTGAACAGGCATCGAAAAAATCCAAATGATAATTGACCAAGATCATTCCAGATTAAATTCTTTGACAGCATCTAAATTATCAAGGTGCATGAACTTCTGGTTATGTGTTACATATATTAATTCCTGTCGATGAAGTTTACACCATGTAAACATTCATATTCACAGGGCGGTGGACAATTTACAGTTGAGTTGTAGAAAGAGTTAAAAGTTCAAGACAACACAGCTTGTCATAGTTCAGCAGTCATCTTGACCAGTCAGTTCTTCGGTTGATTTCTATTCATTTATTTTTCTTGAAACCTACCTGGAAAAGGTCGACTCCCCCTTTCCTCTGTCTATTCTTAGATCCAGGCCTGAACAGTCATGAGGTCAGGAGGTTCTGGTTGGGATGTTTAGAAATGTGCTCTTCTAAACACAGGAAGTGCAGTGCAGGGAGACAACAGGAAGTAAAGGGACTATACAATACAGAGTGTTCCGCTTCAGACAGTATGGGGCCTTAAAGACATACTTTAACACCACCCTGAACCAAAAACCAAAGCTGGGTGCTTACTTGAAGAATATGGACAATCTAAAAACCCCAATATACTCACAGAGAAGTTCTTTTTAGGGGTAAAAAGAAGTTCAAAATAACTTTGTAGCGGTATACTGTAAGCAAACATCCAGATGCCGCCCACACTGCTGGGATGCAACAGAAAGCAAGCAACTTTACAATATTAAAGTATAACTTCAATTTATACTATGAAGCAGCTCTCCAATGTGTTCATGTTTACTCGCCTCTGACCTCAACGGGCTGAACAGAAGAACTGAACCGGAGAACATTTACACGTCAAAGAAGGGGAGCCCTAGAGCCACACCTAACTATCAAAAATAAAAAGAACCCTCTGATAACAATTGAAAGCTAAATGGTTCTGCATGGTTTCAGTGTGGATCTATTGTGTGAAACATCTCATAAGCCTGTGAGAGTCCCAGGATTGAAGCCCCACCAAACACATACACCAATCCCCTGAGTTGGATCAAAGCAGGACGCAAGCCTTTGGTAGCATTACTAGCACGCTGCTAATTAATGATCAAACCCTATTTGTGCCTCACCCACCGAGAGCAGAACTGGCTCCCCTGGAAGAAGCCAGAACTCATGCTGTTCAGACAGCCATGGGCACGTGTACAACAGCTTAAAGGGACAGATCATCCAAAAATATTAATTCTTATCTTAATTATACTTTATTTGAAATTTGTATGGCTTTTTCCCTGCAGAACATAAAAGTAGCTATTGAACAGAATGTCCAAGTTGCTCTTTTGCATGCGAAGAAGAAAGTACATAGTAACTGAGGCTATCAAAACTACTATAAATCATGTGGTTCTCCTCAACCTTTTGACTCAAACTTCCCAACACAATTTTCAAAGGTCCCTATATAATATAATATTAACATTACTATAACTACAATATATTATTAACATAAACTGGGAGTGTTGATATAGATACAATTATTTTACGCTAAAAAAAAATTTACTGAGGAGGAAAAATAAATTCTATCAGTCATTATTGTATATTTTTTATTACGGTAGAAGGTTTTAATATATTAATAATATTTTTTAATAAATTATTTTTTAGCCATCCTGCATCCCCCCTCGTAAGCTTGCTGAGGACCCCTTGTGGGCCCCGGGCCCCTGGTTAAGAGATTTTTGGATAAGCTATCCATTATTATTTCTGACAAAATCATTATTTTTGCATTATTTTTTATGTTATAACAAATGTTTTGCAATTGACTGATTTTCGTAAAATGGATTTTTGTAAATGTATCAAGCTTTCCTATTTCTCAAATAGTAGAACATGGCACCAGCAACGCTGAAGTCATGGGTTCGATTCCCAGGGAATGCATGATCTGATGAAATTTATATCTTGAATGCAATGTAAGTCGCTTTGGGTAAAAGCATGTCAAAGTTGGGCACAAATATATCAGAAAGTATCTTGTTACAAATTACAAATACTTGATCAACAAATGAATCAAAACATTTATTTGTTAATAAACTGACTGCATTGCAATTCCATATTACTTCACCAAGTGGTGCTTACTGTTGAACTAGTAGAGGCTGCTTTGGCTGTTTCTAAGCAGAATGCGGAATGAGGCCATAAGAAATATGACCTGTGTTTGTGGGCAGTGGATATTTATGTGTGTGTGGCTCACCTTTCCCAGGTGGGAAAAAGCAGTCCATGTCGACACTACTGCGGGAGTGAGACACAGATAGGGTACTGCTGGGAACCAGACCCTCCTGAGGGGGCGAGTGTTCGGTGGTCCGCACTAGACACCAGCCGGGCCGCTCTCCAGACCTCTCCAACAGCTCGACGGTCTGACCCGACTGAATGCTCAACTCACCCACTGAGCCCGCAACAAAGTCCTGCAGAACCACAGTCTGCTCACAGCCACCCGACAACTACAGAGAGAGAGAGAGAGAGAGACAGATGCAGGTTTTTAAAGAAGCCTCTACTATTATCTAGGAAGAAAGTATGTGATGGATGTGCGTTTGTATTATTATCAATGTTGAAAACAGTTTATGAAAACAGTTGTGAAAACCTCGAAACGTTAAGAAAGTCCAAAAGAACAGCATTTATTTGAAATAGAAATCTTTTGTAACATTATAAAAAAATATTACTGGCCCCAAACTTTTGAACAGTCACTTAAATAATTTGGACATACACTACAGGACACAAAAAAGTCTCTTGTGCTCATCAAGGCTGCATTTATCTGATCACAAATACAGTAAAAACAGTAATATTGTAGAAATAAAGAACTGTTTTCTATTTCAATAAATGATTTAAATGTATTTTATTCCTGTGATGGCTGTATTTTCAGTATCATTACTCCAGTCTTCAGTGTCACATGATCCTTCAGAAATCATTCTAATAGGCTGATTTTCTGCTCAAGAAACATTTCTTCTTATTATTATTGTTTAAAACCGTTTTTGCTGCTACCATTTAAAAGTTTGGGAAAAGTAAGAATTAAAAAAAAAAAAAAAAGTTTTATTCAGCAAGGACGCATTAAATGTCATTCATGCAAAATTTCATACAGGAAATGTTCTCAAGAATTTTCTATAACGAATCCGTCCCAGATGAAAAGAAAACCAGGGCAGGCTGAGAGAAATGAAGGATGGTCAGCCTGCAGAGAGCAACCATCACCACCTGAGTCAAACGCACACACTACCAGTGACAGATAATCAGTTCATCTCCTCACACACACATTTACAGACACACAGAAACATGTTCTAATCTCCATCAAGCACACCCACTGAAACAGAAACTCAGCTAAAGATTATGAGAAACAGGATGAGTAAGAGAGGAAAAGGCAGGTCTAAACAGCTGTTCTCTCTCCATCTCTGACCTCCTTCCTGACTACATCCAACTTTTAGACTGAGCTTTTGGGTGTCGACACAGGTTCTGCTCTGACCCAGCGTCCCACCCCAGACAGCGCCGTTCCCTGAATGTAGGTTCTAAGGGGCGAAACACACATTCATCATTCATTGTCTTGAATATCTGTGACGCATACAGTATGTGAGAGTTATTCTTATGAGTGTGAGTGTGTATGTAATTAATTCTGTTCACAAAGCTACAATAGAAATACAAGAAACATAATTCTACATTTCCAACTCTAGAGTCCCTGTAGAGCGAGGCAGAGATGGAGGAGTGTGTGACTGGGTGGAGGAGAGAGATACGCCCTCCTCAGGGGAAATGCAGGGTGTTTTCCCTCCCTGATTCTTTACAGCTGGCCAGGAATTCCCACCATATGGAACAGAGTATTCCATACTGACAGAATTCCCAGCCATGAGGAAAGCATAATCCCCCACAGAGAATGAGACAGGGTGTTACATGTGACATGCTGACACTTTTCCTTTATTCACAACAGACGCCATACAGACTGGATTCGAGGTGTACTAGTAACATATACAGTATATGTGCAATTCTAGTAAAATGATCATATTTTGCACTAGTCACAATAACATAATAATAATAATAATAATAATAATAGGTATCAATTTGATAACTTTGACTATTATAAAGTAATTTAAAATCATGAATACATTATATAATCTGTAAATCAGTATTATCCATTCAAATAATTAGACATTAATTTACATTTTTACACGTTAATTTTGTATATTAACCACTGGTTTATGCATTATATTATATATTTTAAATAATGAATGTATTTTAAATTATCTTTAAAAATATTACTAAAAATATTGTACACTATTATAATATATTTTCTAATGTTGTTTGGTTTTGAAATCAGGAGTCCAGTTATTATTTCTGATACTAATTATAAGATATTAGGTAGGCTTCAGATTTAAAAATCTGACACACACAAACACATGGAGTAAAATATGAACAGCCACTCCCTCCTGAGCAAACCAAAAAACACAGTCCAAATGTGAGCTCATGCTTATGGGACAGAAAACACATACACACACACACACACACACAAACAAACACAGACAGATGTGTAAGTACACTCCTACATTTAAAGTGCAAACTTCAGCAGAGACACATGAAATAATTAGAGAATGATTATGGGGAAAACACAGAGTACTATCACAGTTAAATCAGCGGGCGATCTTAATAGTTGGGTTGAAACTTGGCTAGAGCCTGATTAGACAGCCACTGATGTCTAAAAAGCATTATTAAATATAATTTTTGATACTAAAGCAGTGTTTTCAATTGTAAAACAAGAGGCAATTTAAATGGATCTTGGTAAAAACACACTGTACTGGTAACACACATATGAGAGTCAATCTACAAACAAATTGCTTTATAAATCATTAAAAACATAAATAAACCGTTAAAATTATGCTTTAATCTCTAAGTATATACCAAGTCAAGTTAAGTTTGGCGCTTTTAACAATACAGATTGTTTCAAAGCAGATTTACAGTGATAACAGGAAAATAATGCAACAAAGTTTGTTTCGGCTGTACAGCAAATCCCAAACAATATCGAAAATGACATACTGTCAAATTTCCCTTTAAAACTACCACAAATCCTCATTAAATCCATCAGAAGCATGTGTACTCACAGGTCTGGTTCTGTTGGGTAGTCTGAAACTCCTCCACCTGGGCATGACACTATCTGTACCGCCAATACAACCAACCAGAAGTTAGACTGCCAACCAAATTCACCTTCTGATTGGCTGACACTCAGGTAGAAAATTGTCTAACCCAAGTGCTCGTTCCCAGAGCCTCGCATAGAGCTAGTGACTGCACTCATGCTCAACATTTTCTTAAGAGTACGGAGATATTGAGCTGTCATTTAGATCTGTTGAGAGGGTTCTGCCCATATGGGAGAGACTGAGAGAAAGGGGAGGAAAACAAGCAGAGACTAACAGGACAGACAGAAGTGAGAGAGGAAAAAAATAAATGAAAAGTCGCAACACTCCAAACTAAGCAAGGAAAGAGTGAGGTGTGTGTGTGTGCACACGTTTGTGAGCTGAAGACAGAGAGCATATAATACTACAACACACACACACACACACACACACTGGGTTTCCATGTTTTATGGGGACATTCCATAGACTAAACCTTAAGGCAACAATATTATTGTTATTTTGGAATTAAAAAATAAAAGCAAACATTTGCTATGTTTTTGAATTATTGGAACCTTTGAGGATGACGTCAAAATTGAGGTTTTGTCAGATTTAGCTAACTTCTGGGGACAAATGTCAACATGCCAAACCAGACTACACAGAGACACAAACAAGTCAAGAAATGTCTAGTCTGTGAAAAATAAGCGAAGCCTATATATAGTTCTATATTTGAATGTCCATTGAGCCTCCCACACACGCACATGCACACAAACTCACAAACCTCAAACCACAATGACATAAGAAGGCCTAGCTGTACAATAACTCCAAAGAGAAAGAAAAGAGAGAGGAAAAAAGAAAACAGTATGTGTGTAATTATGACTAATCGCGTGATTTGCAAGTTGCTTTGTTAAGTGACAAAAACTCTTTTGACTAGCAGAGAGTGTTTTTTATATTGCAGCAAATACTGAAAAAATTAATTATACAGAAGGACTGACATATAAAGTGACTGTGATCCGTCAGACTTACTTCTCAAGCACTTGTCTAAGCAATATTTACATGCAGTTGTGCTAAAAATGTCATGTTTATTTATACAAAGTATCTCAAAACTCTTTTCTTTAAAAAAATATGGATGCCATTAACCTCACAAACTACTATACTATACATATTACTATACAATTGTTGCAAATAAACCCACCGCTAAGCAGCCAATCAGATTGGAGCTAGCGGTTACCGCCAACACTCGCCTTTTTGTGTGTAACATGCAGTGTCAGACAGTCAGTGAACGGTCAGGGTGTGCCATCTAAGATGGAGACGAGTCTGTGTCATGATGTAAACCACACAAACCACTGCAAAACAACCAGGAGCGCATGCTTGAAAGAGTGTTTCTAGGAAACAAGCGCTGCTGTTGACTGAGCTTTTTTGTCTGTAATTAGACGGATGAATGAAACAAGAGCGGAGAGACTGCCCTGAGGTTAAGCGCAGGCGCAAGTAATCATAAAATTACAGAGAAATAACAGAGGGAGAGACGAAGAGCAATGATACAGCTTGTGCCACACTGGCATACTGGAAGGAATAACAGCGAATCAGAATCAAATTTAGTTGGACAGGGATAAACATTATATAACAAAAACAAGTCAACAAGGAAGGCGGTAAAAGAAAGCGAGCAAATGAATCATCCTACAGACAAAAATAACTTGGGGAATATTGTAAGTTTCAGTAATGCACTCATACACACACAGACGTGAGACCAATTAAAGGAAGATCTAGGGGAGATTTTGGACCGTTTTCCTGAGATTTTAGACTTAAATTTTGATCATCATCAAAACACCAAATGAGGGAATACAGTATCTTCTGGAAGAATGCTTTTCCTTTTTTAAAGAAATTACTACTTAATTCAGCAAGGATGTAGTAAATTAAGCAAAAGTCACAAAGACATTTACAATGTTAAAAAAAAATCTATTTAAAATAAATGCTGTCCTCTTGAACTTTTTTATTCAACAAAAAATAAAAAGGTGTAACACACAGTGTAATGCTTGCTGTCTAAACAGCGTATGTGTCCACGAGAGAACCAGATTTTCCGTAGGGGAAGTAACTACCATTGGACAGAAATCATTTTTCACACAAACATATTTGAAACCTAATCCTCACACAAACTTTGTGACATGATTACATTTAAATTAAACTTGATTTGTGTTTTTGTCGTGTAGTTCTACCTTGTCACTGTCAACAGTGTTCTGGGAGGTGCGGGAAGCGATGGAGATTGTGTCCGGCTGGCTGCTGGCATCACCCTGACTGTCCGCGTCCTCAGTAGTTTCCCTGAAAGATCAAATAAATACTATTAACCTAATTTCCAATATAATCACATACACAATAGGGATTAGAGCTGTGCATTTTGGGACTACAGATGTATTGATTCTCTTAATACAGATTAGAGAATAATCTGAGCAGGGAATAAAAGAGAGCAGGTGGATGAGGTGAAATACCTCTTGCTGATGCTGCGCTGCCTGGCTGGGGTTTTAGGAGGGTGTATGGGCTCCTTTAGCGCCCCCTTCAGGTGGACCGTTCTCTCCTGGATCACCTCCCTGATGTTTCGGATCCACTCCTGTTTCACTTCTATACTGGAGGCCTTCAGGTGGATGAGACGATGTGTTAGAGACAGAAGAGGAAATGCATGATTTCAGAAGCGAGATTTGAACTTGCATCACCAAACTGAGTACAATGGCTCAAAGCATGTGCACCAGGGTCAGGAATTAGCGTGACAAAAATATTGCTGATATTTGCAAAAAATGTTCAGGTTTTATTCTGTAATTTCTAAAACATTTGATAAATTCTAAACAGGGCTGGCAATTGATTCAAAAATGTAATTGATTAATCTCAATTGTGACTCTTTTTTTGCAGTACTTTCAGACGGTTCAGGATTGATGACAAAATAATAAGCCTTTGTGTAAATCGCATAGGATGAAACAGTTTAGAAATATTATCCTTAATTTAATTAACTGCAAACATTAAGCATTTATTTTGACGGTGCTAATTATCATAATATCGTGTTTCGGGTGTCATGTCTGTTTAGGATTCAGTGTTATAAAAAGTACCCTCATAAAGGCAGAAATATTACTTAGTATGACGTGCACTAGCCACTAAGTAGTCGTTCTGACATCTCTGTAGGTTTATCTGACACTGATACACACAGACATACACATATATACATCTTACCTTAAGAACTGTTTTGTTGTCAGATGTGGGAGTCCGACCGCCCCATAGAGCAAACTTACACGGATCGCCTTCAATGTGTTCGGTGACTCCTAGTTCTGATGTCTGTCAAAACACATTTGAATTCACACTACCACTAGCGACTTACTAATAAAGTGGGAAAAAGTGACTAAAGACCTCATTTTGCTGATGATGTTTACACTTCTTGACAATGTGTCATCCTTACCAACAGCTTGTTCTTGTAAACATATTTGGTGCGTCCAGACGAGTCTTTCATCTCTTTACTGAAAACGAGGGAGATCTCAAAGAGGAAGAGATGTCGGTCCCGGCCCTTGCGGATCAGAGATTTGGGGTCCCACACCTGGAAGGTGTCCTGTAGGATCAGCTCACCCTGTACGGCCAGGTTCTCATCAAAACCTGAAACCACAACAACAATCACACAGATAAACAGATGCATAACTACATCGCAAAATGATCCTGCCACCGATCTGAAATTCAGATTCTGGCTTTTTGGTCAGTGATTTTTTTCATCAAGCAAGAAAATACATAATTAAAAACAAGCGGCAATTTTTTCAAATCGTATTTTCAAATCTTATTCTACAGTCTAATTGTAAAAGAAAAAACCCTTCTGCACACAGTTGCGTTTTCAGCACAGCTGCCGTAATTATCGCTCACCCTCCAGCATGCTGACGTGCATGGCATCATTAGCGCGTTTAGGCACACTAAGCATCACCTCCAAACCCTCCTTTATTTCTCCTTTCCCTTCCTCACAACATGTCAGCAACTCCTGTTCACAAACACACCCATTTAGAGCTGAAAACTGATTCAAAATGTATTTAAAATGACATAATTATTACATCACATCAGACAAAAAAACTGAGTCTCCACCTTCAGCAACAGCTGGTATTTGGTGATTCTCTGAACGGGCTTGATCAGGTACGATGAGATTGAATTGGCCAGCCCATGTCTCCGCTGTATTTCCTGTGAGAAACAGAAGAAAACGACAATAATCCTGTGGCTTTAAAACTGTGGTAATCGCTAAACAAAGATGGTAAGTTGGTAAGTCTAAGATGGTATACAGCTGGTCTAGCTGGTCTTCCACTCTGGTGGTTTGCTGGTTGACCAGCTGGTCTGCCCCCAAAACAAGTACCCAAAATCCTTTAGGACAGGGGTCGGCAACAGGCGGCCCGCGGGCCAAAACTGGGGCTGGATGCCATGGTACAGACATGGCCCCGGCTTCGTCTGTAGACCTTTCCCCTGATCGCTCTGCTCCTGGAAGTTCCAAAGAGGATTTGCCAGGATGGGATTCGTCCTGGCCAGCCCGAGTATGGTTCATGGACCGAATATATCTAAGGGACCTTCTATCACAGGCAGGCAGCACAATCTATCACCCACAGCCGGAGAAGTGGAAGTTGTGGATTTGGCCCCTGAGGGGGATCAACCCCTAAGCTCTTGTCTCTCAACCGAGGTTGTTGAGAGAGTTGACCGCATGAAGAAACTGTACAATTTAAAGTGGAGAGTCTTCACTTTATGGTGCAACTGCCCGATGGCTTCAGTGCTGGAGTTCCTTCAGGATCGTTTTCTGCTGGTTTATCCGCCTCAAGTCAAGTCACCTTTATTTATATAGTGATTTTTTACAATACATATTGTTTCAAAGCAGCTTTACAGTGATAACAGGAAAATAATGCAACAAAGTTTGTTTCGCATGCCTGTGAGCGACTTGCTTCAGCCAATCAGAAGCCGATGTTGCTTTGTTCCGTGTGTCCTTTATAGCTTCAGCAGTATGGCGTCACACGCCTCATAGTGATGTTACGCCAAACAGAAGTGGAATAGTTGCAAACAGGCTACAGATGCAGTCCCACTGAGGCGTTCCCCATACCGTCGTCATCATGACGCAGCGTCTCGTTCCACTCTCAGGGAACCATGGTTACAGTCGTAACCCGAGATGTTTTTTTAAATGTCTTAAAAACGTGGATATGCAAACGTTAAAGGGGGGGTGAAATGCTCATCTTCACTCAATCTCCTGTTAATCTTGAGTACCTATAGAGTAGTATTGCATCCTTCATATCTCCAAAAAGTCTTTAGTTTTATTATATTTATAAAAGAAAGATAAGCTGTACCGAGTCTTTCCGGAAAAAAACGAGCGTCTGGAGGCGGGCCGTGTGGGCGAAGCCAGAGCCATAGAGAGAATCCGTCGATCTGGGCTTTGTTTATAAAACATTCATCGTTGCATCCACTGTTCCTAACGCTGGGTTCTTTGGGAAGCTGAACATGGTAAGCTTTCCCTCACATCCAAAAACACACTTTGGAGACACTATGCAGCGCTGCCGATGATTTCCTGTTGAAGCGCGTTGATGTGCGCGGTCTCGCTCTCCTCTGGTCGACGTGTGCGCGGGCAAGCTTTTCCGGAAGAAATGCTCATATAAGGAGTTCCACTCTGGTCTACGTCATTAGATCCACGGTCGAAAAAAAACCAGCCGAAACTTGTACCAACCCGGAAGTAAGATTTTCGGCACAGAAATTCTCCGTTATTCGTCCAAAATATTTTTTAAAAACTTTGGCCATGTTAAGCATGAGAATCCATCTCTTTAACACTGTAAACAACTCTGAATACATGAAACACCATTGTACCCCCCCTTTAAGAAAACATTCCATTTGTATCATTCTTCAAACAGTATGGGAACATTACTTTTGAATTTTCCATGAACATTCTGTAACAAGTAGTTTAAAAAATATTAGACAAATGTTTTTGTGCTAACATTTTGAGAACATTATTAAAGAACAGATAACTTTGAACGAACATTGTATTAACATTACTGGAAGAACGTTTGTTCATAACTTTGAAAGAACCTTGCCAGAACATTAGCTAAAGTTATGTTCTGAAAACATTCCCTGTTAGCTGGGAGAGTAGTCAGGCTGGGTGACAGCAGCTCTCTAGCACTCCCTGTCTGTGAGTCATCTCTAGCTTCTCACCTCACATGCCACACAAACCTCCAAAATGAACTGAGAGAAAAAAGAGAGCCGACTCACATCGAAGAACCTCCCGGCCTGGCCCTGGATGAGCTGACTGGAGTCGGGCTTGTTTTTGCAGTAAGTGACGTACATGTGAAATTTATCAGCCTTCAGAACAAGGAAAAAAATAAACACATTCACTATTTATGTTGCAAACAACCTCACCGGATTGTGAAAGTACCAGAAGCAACTGCTTATGAACATTAATACTTCACAGCTGAATTGATATTTTAGACCTTTCATGCTTTAAATAATGATCAACAAAATACAGAGTGGGCAAATTTCCTATTTTTACAGCCTCTTAGCACACACTGGTTTTTAAATATTCAAATGGAGTAAAATGATGACGACTTGTCCACACTGGAATCACAATATGTTCTCCTAACAAAGAAAATTTTGAGGAAAAAAGACAGTGATTCATCTGTATCTCACCCATGTGACAAAACAATGGCCCACATCTTCTGGAAGCTGCTCATAGTTTTCCAGCTCTTTAAGAAAAATGCTGCAAAAACAACAAATTATGATAAAACACAACTAGTTTTTTACACTTTCTGAAAAAAAAAATGAATGTGCGTGTCGTCGGAGTGAGTGGTTTCCATGCTGTTGATAGGGTAGTTGTTCCTAGTGAAAGACCAATATTTGGTCATTTTGAGAATATCAGCATTGGCCAATGAACAACACTGATGAAAATGATCATTCTGTTCTTTTGAAAGGATGAAATATTAAATTGCATCTATTAAATATAGTTTGGCACTTTGCATCAGCTAATCTGCTCTTGAGAGTGTTATTATAGTAATATTATACTATTAAAGAATGTATTAATATTTTGAATTTATTTTTATTTTCCCTTTTAATTTAGGAATATTGTTAAGTTAATTATGTTATGTAATTTTAGCTTAAAAAAAAATCAAACGTTTTTTTTTTATTTCAGTTTAGTTATTTGAGTTCAGTTTTAGTAATTTTAGTGGTTTAACTTTGCCAAGGTACCACTTATAATTTTCATTTATGTTTTTTAAGTTTAAGTTTTTCATCTAATATTTCTAATATGTATTTTATTAATATAATATTTTATATTAAATAACAAATATTTATTATATTTTATTAATATTATGTAATTTTTTTAATTAAATAATATTTATTTTATTTCAGCATTGTATCAATTAACAAAAACAATTTTCATATGCTTTTGTTTGAGTTAACAATAACAACACTATTTGAGGTAAAAACTGAGTCTCATGTGCAAAGATGGTAGTGCGTGCCATACTTTAGGGTGGAAATGCACCAGCTAAGCAACTGCCATTGAGAAGAATGGGAATGCTAGATCTCCTTGGCAAGCACTACTAATTACTCACATACTTACACAGACCATCAAAGTTACAGATTTACGAGCCATCAAAATGACAGCTTTACTGCTAAGCTATAGCGCCTATGCAAATCAATGTACATAAACCTGGATGTAAAGCCTGTTTGAAAACATACTTGTTGTGGAATTCATAAATCTCCTGAATATTCCCAAAGATCACATGTTCCTTATTCGCAATTCCAGATGGGATCTCTGCACCGCTCGTCATTTCCCAGTGAAAAGTCTGCGCATAAAAGCACAAGGAAGGTTAGTTTATCCTTAGTTCACAATTCTTGTACAGTATATAACTATGCAGCCTTGGATTATTGTTGCAATCAAAAGCCATGACTGTCTGAGATCACTGAGAAAACCTCTAAAGCTTCTCTTTGGCAGAAGAAACATTCTCACCTCCAAACATTCCTGTAGGTCTCGTACATAAGCTCTTTCTGTCTGGAGCAGTTCAGCCATAATATACCTACAGAGAGACCAAAACGTCCCACTGAAAGCCCAGCAAATTACAGACATTCAAATGCAAAGAACGTCTGAGACAGCACTTCATAACACAAAGCTAATTCCTCAGGAAATGGTTTAGATTAAAAAGGATTTTGTGTGAAGAAGAAGTTATTGATGCTGTGATTTAGTTTGGGACTATCGGCTTAACCTGTGCACAGGAAGCTGGCACGCACCATAAGGATTCTGAGTCATATTTAAAATCTTCATCACTCACTCTTTCTTTCTGGCAGATTTCTTCTTTTCCTCATTAACTTCATGGTCAGGGTCGTTGAGGTTGACCTCTGGGTCAGGGTGGGTCAGGCTGGCTGGAATAATGTCCAGCTCCAGATCTTTATTGTCCTATTGAAGACAGAGCGAATGACAAAGATGTTGATCCAGGAATATGTTGCACACATTCATATTCTGCTACATAGACCAAAAATTGCTTTTTAAACTTTTGAGTCCTCATGATATAAAATTATGATTTATAAATAGGATGCATAAACTGGCTTTGCTTGGCATCTCACCTCAGAACACACTCCCAGCGTTCGATCTAAGGTGCAGCGGTAATGACCCATCCGCATGGAGAAGTCTCGGTACCGTCTGTCCACCGTGGACACCCACCTCTTGAGCTCGGTCACATGGACATGCCCTTTCTCCACTAAACTACCAGCTAGCTGGATCAACAGCTTCACCTTCTCCTGCGTTTGCTGAAAGTGAAGAAGGATATTCTGATTTTATGTTCCAAAAAAGAATTCAAGTTTGAAACAACATGACAGTGAATGAATTTTCAATAATCGTCATCATTGACTGTTGTCAATGTTTTTACCTTAGCGGACACACGGAAATCTTCGTACTCTTTTAGTAGTTCCTGAGCTTTTTCACTGGTGTCACCAGGCGATGTGTGTGTGGATAGAAAATATTCTCCTGACTCCTGTAACCAGTCAATGGCCTGCGTAGAGGACAGGGTTTTAAAAAGTTAAGTCATTTCATGTGTTTATTCACAATCTCTCCTCTCATTGGACAAGCAGATTTCCATTTTGTACTAGATAAAGGTCTAAATAATGGTTTAAACAAAAAGTTCCTAACCCTTGTGAAAAAGAAGTACGTTAATTGTATTGAATGTGCATTTGTACAGTACTTCAAATCTAGTACAGTATTATGATTTTTTAAAAACTGTATTACATTTTTTTTATGAAATAAATGCCACTTAAGTGTACTTAAAGAGAATACACTTTTTTAATGACTAAGTTGCTTAACACTTAAGTTCACTTAAAAAGTGCGCTTTGCAATAAATTAAAATTGTATATTTATTTAATATTTAATATTTAATATATTTTATATTTATACTTTAAAGACATTTGAAATCATTGTGTTTTAAATAATCAATGAATTAATAAATGATATTAAATACTTTCCCATAAATTCTTGTCAGTACATTTGGCAGTACACTATAACCAAGGACAATAAAAGTAATTATGAAATTACATATAAAGATGAAATTAAGACCTACTTAAGTGGGTTAAAAACACTACATTAAGTTTGCACTTAAGTATATTCTTTTATAGTCTTAACTATATTATTTCCGTAACAAATACTATTTTTAAAAGTATGCTGAAGTGTAATTCTTTTTCTTCAATGCTTCAAAACATATGCCTGTATAAAACTCTCTCACTCACCTGTTTAGCGTGTCGTTCAAACAGAACGTACTGTTGGCACTGGTCTAAACGTCTTTTTTTCAGAGTCCAGAAATGAAGGACACGGTTTTCCCTCTGTAGCAGCTCACTCAGAATGGCTAAACATAAAAAAACACACAAGACAACATCAATGCACAATTACAAACATTCAGGCACAATCGCATACAGACCAACTGTATATTTTGCAGGTATAATGCCTTTAAGTAGTCCTGACCTTTGACTTGGGACTCAGTGGCTCGATTGTGGGTGGCGACCCCAGGCATGCTCACATTGTTTCGATGGATGTATTTGAGAAAGACCTCTGCGTTACGACGAGCTAAAGTACACGCCTAGAACCAGAGAAATAAAACATTCCGTAGAGTCAGTGCACATAAGCCTAAACTGTACAGTGACTTCTTCATTTACCATGTTGATAGCAAGTGAGGTTTTAGGAGTGTTGAGGAAATATTTTAGTCAAGGTTTCTTTATTACAAATGAAAATATTTTTTACATGCTGTGACCTATTTTAACTGACACATATGTGGTCACATATGGTGAAATTTTGCTGCAGATGCAGTTTTTAAAAATATAAAAAGGACAAATTGGTGAGAGAGCTGATGAGCTTCTGTTGTTGCAGGTGTTTTTAGTCTGTGTATGTGTAGGTGTGAGGTGTACCTTGAGAAAGGCTTCTTTCTGCTCCAGGTGTTTGTTGATGAGAGGGCTGACGTGGTCAGTCTCTGCCATTGAGCCCAATTTATCATGACCTCCGCACCAGTCCTCCTCTCTCCTGTACTCCAGTTCCAGACTCTCCAACACATTACATACCTGAGGTAGACATACACTATGTTACACACATACAAAGTAGCATCACAAAGCTTAATTTAAGTCTTTGTATGGTTTACAGTGGTCAGTCAGAGAGCAGGGTGGCCAATCACAGATATGATGGTAATAATATATTTAATACAATACAATGTAATGACACTAAAGAGACATATATAAAATTGCCACCATTAAATGAAAAATAAAACATTTGGTAAATATTTATTGCATTCATTGGAGAAAAAACCCCTGATAATAGTGTGTATTTTCGGAAGATGTTGGAACTGACACTAGGGGGAGCTAACATTTCTGTTTAGGTACAAATGAGCATGATTATTGGGCAATAATATCCAAATATCCAAATCAATGAACCTTTAAGGCAAGTCGTTCATCAATGCCAATGGCTCTTTTATCTCAAAGGATCTCATGTGACCCCATGTGAAGTGCCAGCAATGCATATGGGCTCTATCTATGAACTGTATTTTTTAGATTTTTAAAAGCATACTTTATTACCACAGGTTAGACTAATGTACACTACCATTCAAAAGTTTGGGGACAGTAAGATTTTATTGATTGACTGATTGATTGAAATTAATACTTTTATTCAGCAAGGATGCATTAAACTGGCCAAAAGTGACAATAAAGATTTTCAAAAATAAAAAATAAAATTCAAATAAATGCTGTTTCTCTGAACTTTCTTTTCATCAAAGAATCATGGACAAAATGCATCACAGTTTCCACAAAGGAATTAAGCAGCACAACCGTTTTCAACATAATTTTCAAGAAATTATACTTAAGCACCAATTTAACATATTAAATTGTAATAATAATTCACAATATTACTGTTTTATTGTATTTTTGATCAAATAAATGCAGCTACGGTGAGCATAAGAGACTTATTTCAAAACTTATTTTGCTGACACCAAATTTATGAACGGTAGTCTCTAAAATATACAGCTTCTTATGCCCTTAAAATATTACTTTAAATGAAGGCTACAACTCAAAGGTGAACTCAATGTATACTGCAAAAAGAGTCTTGAAATTTTCAAATGAGCTACTAAAAAACCTCACAGGGCATCTTACAAATGCAGCCCTCATGGCGTGAGGCACTGAAAAAAACATGGCATTTACTGCAATGGCCAAAGACATCCATCTGGTTCACATGTACATAACATTTTTTAATCTAAAAAAAGGCTGATAACCCATTTAAATTGAAATTTACAGGTTTATTACTAGTTCAACCACAATCTCGGCCACTAACACTTGTTGATATTGATGGTAACCATGACATACTCCATTACAACCTACCTGTTCAGATGTCTTGTAGAAGGCCACAGAGGCATTAACCAGCTTTAATCTGTCCTCCATCTTCAGCATGAGGGTTTGCCAGTGCAGGGCCACGGTCTCGGCGCAGGCCCGGACGGCGTCTGGGTCATAATGACCGGCCTGCAACAGCAGCTCCGCTCTCTGCTGGAGCTGCAGGGCGCTCTGGTGGGTGCGCTGGAGGGAGTCGGCGTGGAGCAGAGACTGTGGGCAAAGAGAGGGACTTTCAAGTAGGGCTAAATAATTAACAATATTTAACTATGTGGAAGCTGACACTAAAAATGTCACTCACTTTGCAAAAAAACAACAAAATAAACTAAAAAAGCTAAGACCTGTCTAGAGTTCACACGTTCACTTACTGATGTAGCCTAGTAGAATGTAATTAGAATGAAAATCAATATATGGGGGTCTTATCTTTCTGTAATATACCATAGTTAAGCAATATCACACAAACAAGCATGCTAGTTTTTCAGAATATCAACACGATTGCAAATTAGATATTGATTTTTTTTTTAAAAAACAGTTCAATAAACAAGAAGTAAATATTGTGTTACATTTTAGACACTCTGGTTTTTGCTCAATTTAAAATAATACCAAACTGAGTTTCACAGCGAAACTTCTGTGCGTCTTCCAAGCAACACACAGTGGCACTTTGTTGCTGAATGAATCAGCACATTTGAACAAATCATTGATTCAATGATCCATTTATGATGATCCAACAGGCTGTGTCTGAAATCACAGCTGAAATCACAGCTCTCTTCAATAGGGCACTATTTGAGGGGGCAGCCATTTGCAGTGGTGTCCGAAACCATAGTGGAAATTATCGAGTGCACTCTTTCAATCCCATAATGCACCGCAACCGACCGATGTATGCTCAATGGCTAGAGAATACCCATAATGCACTGTGAGGGTCATGCCGAATGAATTCTTGTTCTCGCCAGAAGATTGCGTTCGCGACTGAAACATCCATCCATCTATTTTCCAAACCGCTGGTCTAATGTGGGTACAGCGTAATATCATACAGGTATAAATTCCTTTTTAATTGATTATTAAATTGTTTAATTAAGGTTTATACATGCTAGTTTACATGACAGAGCTCAAGATAAATCTTTCATTACTATTGGAGCTGCCAGTTTGCTAAGTTTAAAATGATTATTAAAAGACAAATACAAACTATGCAAAAGCGGCAGCCCTTCCGACGCACTCAGTGTCTGAATTCACTCACTCGTTTTCATTCACTCCTTAAAGTGGACTATATTAGTGGAGTAATGTAGGGAATAGTGAATATGGGTATAGGGGGCGATTTCGAACACAGCCACAGTCACTTGCTGAATGAATCAGCCATTTGAGCAAATTGGTTGAATAAATGACTCACTCATTAAGACTGTGACCTTAGAATTAGATCTCTGCAGTGTATTATAATAATTTAATTTATTGATTAAATGAAAGAATTTGACATAAGATGATGCATGCATACATCTAATAAGCAAATATGTAAATAAATAAAATTGGCAAATTGTCGTTGTTCCAGAAAATATAGAACTTTTTTTTTCTCAAAATTGCACACCCTTACTTTCAAGAAGGGGCTCGTTTTAATTCTTGAGGTGTACTTAAATTAATTTTGTTAACTGCCAGGACCGCAGAAGAGGCGGGTAAGGTCACAGAGGGGCTCCTTAGGAGGGCAATTAAGACACATTCAGTTAGACGTCCTGCCGTTCAAAGCCAAAACAATCAGTGGTGAAGCACAGTCTGATTCTTTCACAAGAGCACATGCTGGATGAATAAAACTAGCAGCCTAAATTCGCACATTTGTTTGGCATCGCAAATATGAGTTGATGAAAAGTGGTACTTGGCCTGAAAAGTTTGAGAACCATTGCTGTAGATGATTAAAACATATATTTGGCGAAAGGGAAAATTTGGCCAATACTCAGCACTGACTTCCTTTGATTTAGAGAGGCTGTCGTTAGTGGAGAATTATACGCAGCAATTTGCTGAATTAAAACTCGGTCTTCATTTTGGACTAATGTGCTTCTTACTTCATAAATTTGCTGAGTAATTGTTGTTTTTTTCTAAACTCAGAAAAAATCAACTCAGCTGTTTGGTATTCCATGACTTTGATGAATATAACGAAGGGAGGCATTATAATTTATAGATCAATTTATCTTCTGTTTATATTGAGAACAATGAGAACCCATACTAACATTCCCCAAAATGTGTTTATTACCACCTGCAGGGTTAAATAAATAATCTGTTTTCTATTAGCAGAATTTTTGTTTCCTAATTGCATGTAATAATGTACACAAGGTTTAATATTTAATATTAATGTTCATATTATAGTATATTATAGCAGATTCATCTGCCCCCTGCTGAATCTATTAAGCAAAATATGTGTGTGTGTGTGTGTGTGTGTGTGTGTGTGTGTGTGGACATGTTTTTCTACACCGGTGGGGACTTAAACCTGAATGCACACAGACTCATGGGGACTCGTGTCACCGTGGGGACCTAAATCGAGGTCCCCATGGGTACAAAAGCTTATAAATCATACAGAATTAGTTTTTTTGAAAATGTAAAAATGCAGAATGTCTCCTGTGATGGGTAGGTTTAGGGATAGGGGCAGTGTAAGGGGATAGAATATACAGTTTGTACAGTATAAAAACCATTACGTCTATGGAGAGTCCCCACAAAGATAGTGCACCAGACAAGTGTGTGTGTGTGTGTGTGTGTGTGTACCTCGATGGCGAGCTGAAACTGTTCATGCTCTCTCTGAAGTTGTTCCGCCTCAGACAGGGAACCAGCATTCGTTGTGCTCGCCGTCAGCATGGATTCACCATTACGGATCCAACCCAGCACCTGCACAGACCATCACACGCATGTAAATGATCATGCGCGTGTATGCAAATGCACACACACACGGCCATGTGACAAAACAGGCTACAGAAGTGAAACATGAGAGGCGATGAATTATTTTGGATTAATCTGTTAACATATTCAGAGGTATTCATTTAGGGTTTGGTGTAGCCTCCTGCTTTTTCCCTTTTCTGACAAAAATTTTGAAATGTGTTTTCCTTGCTGTAACTCAAAGTCCCAACACTGTCAGATACAGAAATAATGTGCCATGTCAAATAATAAATATTTGCAAATCTAGCATTCAACTATAAATTTACAATATAAGATGGCTCCCAACCGATTTTCAGCTCCATCTATTGAATTGTTGCTACTGTCAGCAGCTAATTTGTTTAAAGGTCCCATTCCATGGATTATTTTTATTATTTTATAATGTTTCCAGGGGTGCCCTTATAATGTTAGTATGTTTTTTAGATCAAAAATTGTTATAATTTAGAAATAAAAGGCATATTTCCTAGCCTGATTTCATTCCCTGGTTTGAACACTCTGTTTGAAGGGGCGTGTCTGCTGTGAGACTTCAATGTAAACGCCCTCTGCTGTGATTGGCTGACATGCTTGCATATGAAATATCTGGCATTACATGTGGAACTATCTGGAAAACTTTTACTATTACAGCTATTATACGTTTTTACTATTACAGCTATCGGGATTAACGAATCATGAGAAGTTTTTTAAGTATTTAGATTTATTACAATCACATAAAAGGTTGCAGTGATGATGAGCACTGAGCAGATGACAGTCTGTTGATCGCGTGAAAGATCTTATCATTGCAACGCAGTTTCTGCACTCTCACTAATGATTTCACCAATGCAAACATGAGGTATATAAATACAGTAAGAGATTCGTTGTGCAGTGTAACAGCGTCATTGATTTCATAACGAGTTTTGGCAAGAGTCCAGATAAACTCGCGCTGTGTCACCGACAGCAGGCTTGGGCGATTGGAAAGGGATTGTTCTTTGATCGCTTTCTGTATATTAATCACAGTTTAAGTAAGATTATTTTCATCCTACTAAGAGAAACGAACGATGTGAAGAGTGATCGCTACTTCCATATTAAATCACTACTTACCGCTTGCTGGAATATAGTTGAAATTGCCCCCTTCGTCAGTATGAAACGCTGAGAGAAGCCTGCTTGATATTATTCCAGGTTAGAAAAACAGTCCGTGGTGAAATGGACAGAGCAAACTAACAACTTCGAATTAAACTTTTGCGGTATCCGATTATAGATAAACATCAACCACGTCTGTTGACATTTCGCCATCAATACGCCTGTGTTCCTGTGGGCGGAGGTTACGGTTCTAGTGATATCACTAAAGAAGGATGTAGAGGGGTGTAGTCCAATCCAGCCGTTTTTTGTAGTCAACTTCTGTTAAATAAAATATCTCGCTTGGCATTGAACTTTGAGCTTTATAATTTTACAGATATTATTTATACTCTAACAACAACATTACACACTAACTAAAGTTTGAAACATGGGATCACATAGAACGGGACCTTTAACTGGTGCTGTTAGCTACTAATTAGACACACGTATATGTATACATATGTATATGTATGCCTAATTTTAAGTATGTCTAATTAGTAGCTATATTTATATATATAAATACACACTGTATATATACAGGTGCTGGTCATAAAATTAGAATATCATCAAAAAGTTGATTTATTTCAAGAATTCAACTTAACAGGTGAAACTCATCTATTATATAGACTCATTACATGCAAAGTGAGATATTTCAAGCCTTTATTTGTTATAATTTTGATGATTATGGCTTACATCTTATGAAACCCACGAAATCAAAATCCCAGAAAATTAGAATATTACATGAAATCACACAGTAATTACACAGTGATACCATGGTCATTGAACCAGGTTTTGGTTCTTTTGGCAGTGTGGGCCGGTGCAAATCCTGCTGGAAAATGAAGTCAGCATCTCCATAAAGCTTGTCTGCTGAAGGAAGCATGAAGTGCTCTGAAAATGTCCTGGTAGACGGCTGCGTTGAGTGGACAGCACAGTGGACCAACACCAGCCGATGACATGGCTCCCCAAACCAACACAGACTGTGGAAACTTCACACTGGACTTCAAGCATCTTGGATTGTGTGCCTCTCCATTCTTCCTCCAGACTCTGGGACCTTGGTTTCCAAATGAGACGCAAAATTTGCTCTCATCAGAAAAGAGGACTTTGGTCCACTGTGCTTTATTAAATCCAGAGTCAACGCAGCCGTCTACCAGGACATTTTCAGAGCACTTCATGCTTCCTTCATTTTCCAGCAGGATTTGCACCTGCCCACACTGCCAAAATAACCAAAACCTGGTTCAATGACCATGGTGTTACTGTGTAATTACTGTGTGATTTCATGTAATATTCTAATTTTCTGGGATTTTGATTTTGTGGGTTTCATAAGCTGTAAGCCATAATCATCAAAATTATAACAAATAAAGGCTTGAAATATCTCACTTTTCATGTAATGAGTCTATATATTAGTTTCACCTGTTAAGTTGAATTCTTGAAATAAATCAACTTTTTGATGATATTCTAATTTTATGACCAGCACCTGTATATAATAATAATGTATAGTGAAAAAATTAAGTTGTGTGGAATTGTCAAGTTCACATAACTTAATTTTTTCAATTACACATGAAGTTTATTTACTTAAGGCAACAGGTTTTCTCACTTTTTTTTAAGTTAAGTCAACTGATCACATTTTACAGTGTGTATGTATGTGTATATGTATATATGTGTGTGTGTGTGTATGTTTGTTACACTGAAGACTGGAGTATTTTGAACAGACTTATGACATGACTTGTGCAAAATATAAACATGGTGGTTTAAATAAAATGCAAATTCTAATCCAAATCTAATCCAAAACTATTACTGGTTTTACAATTTGGGTTTTTTAATGACCCTTTTCCTTCTCTCAGGACTATTTAGTACGTCTACTTTTGTTCATTTTATTGTACTTTTTATTTATTTCAAATATTTATTGACGATATGAGGTCAGTAAGTAAGATGATTTGTTTAAAGAACATTCTAGTTAACATCTCTGATTCATAGTAAAGTGGAAATGCTGCCATTTTCAAAACTAATGGCAAATTGTTCAATGTTTCGTTCCATTTCTCAAGAATCAGTGAAATGTGCAGAAACATTAAGGGTGCAGAAACATTAAAGCTGAGCTGGAGGGAGTCCCCACTCCCACATTATGTAACACCCTGCCTACATTTACATTCATGTTCTAACCAAACTGATGTGCAAGAAAGTACATATAGAAATAAGATACAATATAATCAATTAAAGAGCAAAGATAAAGCTGAGAGGTCCCGAGATGACAGCACTGCCAGTAAGAAAGCAATGCTGTCTATGAAATACTGCAAGTGAATTGATTGATTCATTTTTCTGAAATGCAGGGCTGCAGTCTGCACCCACGCACTGCCAGAGTCTGGATATGAGCGACAGTGTTTGTGTGTGTGTGTGTGCGAGCTCAAAGTGTCAACGATAAAGGCAATTAGCTGGGCACTCAGTACTAATGGCATCAGTCAGAATCTCGGACATTAGCACAGCACAGGCTTTTTTCCTGAAATCAGGTGACTTCAAGTAGGGTCCCAAAATGTGAGCATGAGCTGAGATGTAGCAATTGATTTTAAACACACACCTGTTTGACCTCCGCCTGAAGGTGTCGTAGCTGCAAGCACTGCTCCAGACGTTTGTGTGTGTGTTCTGCGCTCACTTCCAGCTCATGCTGCTTTTCATTCAAGAACTCCAGCAGCTCTTGAATTTTTGCCGCCAAATCAACATCTTTTTCTCCGGTGAGTTCCACACCTGAAAAATACACATACATATTTACTCGGAGTGATTTACATCAACTCTGAGTGAACTCTCTGCTCCTCACCACGGGGCTTCTCAGGTACTCCGAACAAATCACTCCGCCCAAGTAGCAGTGCTTCGCCTTCTGAGAATATAGTTCCCAGTATGTATACGGTTAGAAGATGGCTGTGTCTCATCATGTGACCTTGTTATTTGTACACGCTGTGACTATACAAATCACAATATGTAAATAGGAAAATGTTGGCGTTATTTTTTCACTTATTGGGAGCAGTATGCTAGCTGGAGCCATTTACCTCTGGTATTTGTGCTAAGCTAGGCTAGCGGTGGGTGCGTCAGACAGAGTTACGGCACACAAGGAGATGAGAAGGGTATGTATGGACTTATCTAACTCTGGGGGATACGGTGAATAAGCTAAAGTCCCAAAAAGTCGGCGTGTTCCTTTAAATTAGTTAATTTCATCTATAAAGCAATGATGTCATTTTCCAGCTCAGTTCAGATCTCACACAGCAGCGTCAGTACAGTCAGGTCAATAATATTGTTGAATATTAAAGAGTCCCCAACTAAGCATTCCAGAGACGACAGTGACAAGGAACCCAAACTCCATCAGGTGACAGAATGGAGAAAAAAAGTAGTCATGGAGTGAATATGATTCACTAATAATCAATAATAAAATATCAATCTAAGTAGCATGTGTAAACAAATTATGCTGTTTTTTAAAAAATATTATGTTCCACAAACATTTGACAACAAGAAAGTCTCCAAATACTGTTTGTGTTCTTTATGAGCTGTATGTTTGTACTATCATTTCATCTTTATCATCACCAAACTAACTTTTTTTTGTAAAATGTTTTGCTTGAAAAGTGCTATACTTGTTCAGTGTTGAGTCCAAGTCTGAGTCCAAGACCATATTTTTGAGACTTGAGACAAACTTAAGTCTGATTCCGGTCTTGTTCAGACTCAAGTATTGCAAGTATTTACTTATTCCACCAAAGGAAGCGTTGCACTTTTTCCCATTCAAAACAATGTGAGTGCCGCGTCTTGTGTTATTCTATAGTCTTTGGCTGTAGTCACCTAGTTGACTAAACGGCAGTGTCAGCAAGAAGATTAAAAAATATGGACATTTTCAGAGACAGGTATTTCAGAAACTCAACAGATATGAAATATGATCAGTAGAGAAAAACGCTGTTAATGAAAAGATGAGCACTGGACTGCTGCAGGTTAGTGGGGAAAATACATTTATTTATTATTATTTCATTATGCACAGTTGGAAAGAAAATATATTTATAGGAACATTTCAGCAGGTTCAAGATAATTCATGTTAATGCAGAGAACATGATTCAATGTTTTAATCAATTGACAGCGATAGTACTAATCTGCGCTCTCAGTCTCATGTATGTGCGCTGAACACTGTTAACTGAGTTGTCATAAGTATAATGTGGAAGCAATAGTTCATTTTCTTTCCTCTGTCCAGCAGGGTGCGCTGTGCTGTGAACAACTATGTCTCAGGCCTCCTCTGAAGGTCTCCATCTCAGCGAGGAGTTATTATGGCATGTGAGCAGGGAACGTGTCAGGTGAGTTGTGTGATGGAATGTCCCAGCTGCCCAGCAGAGCGTCAAATGCATGGCATCGATCATATGCGCGTGTCTGTAACTGCATTAGTGCGTGACAGACAACCAGCGTCTGTGTAAGTGCTTGTGAGACTCCTCTCTGCAGATACAACACAGGGCGTTTTAACCTCCTTCTACTAACCCTTACATCACCCCACTTATCCTCAGCTACCTGCCCGTGGGCTGTCTCCATGACAACCTCACAGCAGGCCACAGGAGTCGGTTCCCATGGGAACGCGATGTGTGAGTGACAGGACGGCCTCTGCAGTATCCCGAGCATCCTCGCGGCAACCCAACAATGAGCGATAGAGTGTGTCCGAGGAACCCCAAAGTGACGAGCAAAGGCCCGTCACCATGGAAACCTTGGTATAGGGGATGTAAAGGGGGGTTTCCATAGCAACCTTACCCCTGCATACAGAGTTAATAGTATGAGAGATCCCAGAGCTGTCTGGAGCTCCGTCTCCCTCCACTTCCTCCAATCCATTTCATCTTCTCTTGCTGCCATACACACATTTTCCATCCTTATCTTTCCACCCAATCCTCCGTCCGCTTCTCTCTCTTCCTCTTTCATCACACGTATCTAAGGCAGCCCATAATGTGGGTAGCAGCTTTCTGCTGTTGTGTCCGTGGTAACTGTCAATAAAATACAACAGAGCACGGAGGAGTGAAGCGATGACTGATTCACACTCTTTTATCTCTCCACTGAACACTAACTCATCATCACTCCTGCGTTCTCATCTCTCACTGGCCCTTACAGCAGACATTAGCCAACTGTCTTACTGCCATAAAGGCTGGTTCACACTGACTCAACGAACAGCACATATTTAAACCTTGTAAAGTAGGCTGTTGGATGTAGAGTGTTCACGTTACTCCAACAAGCTTTGTTTTAAAAGGTTATTATTACTGGTGAAACATAAATTATGTTCTCATCACATGGCGTGAGAGAGAAGAAGCTAATAATAAAAGAGAAGCACACTGACATGTGCACAAATAAAAAATGGACAGTGGATGAAGGACAGCAGGTCAGCGATAAAATCATCTGTATGTGCAAGATGTTAAGATCCATAAAGGATGAAGATCCATATCCATAAAGGATATATATATATATATATATATATATTCTTATACTGTATACTGTATATACTATATATATATATATATATATATATATATATGTATATATACATACATGTATATATACATACACAGGTATGTACATATATCAATATGATAAATATACACACACACATATATATACAGTATATATAGTGTGCTATCAATTAAGAAATTAAGTAATTAATCTGTAAAAAAAATCTGTAATTAATCGCATCTAACATTACAGTTTTTAATATATTTTTTTATTGTAATCATTTCACACGGGCATTTTGGCAAAATTTTGTGTTTTTGCGTGCTGTCTGAAACGGCATTCTGTGTGCCTGAGTCACATGTGTGTCACACAGACAGGAGATTCACAGACGCACACCAGTACCACACCAGTTCTCTTTTGTGTCTTGTCTTAATGCGCTTGAATGGTTTAAAAGCATTTGCATGAATAAGAGCATGGACATATAATTGAAACGGTAGCTAAAGGAAGACAGAAAGAAACGGATGCTTTATTAATTGCATTAAATATTTTTAACGCATAAAACTGAGAAAAATTTGCACGTTAATCTTGACAGCCCTATTTTTATATATATATATATATATATATATATATATATATATATATATATATATATATATATATATATATAGTAATAATAAATGGGTTAGTGCTGTCAATTTAAAATAATTTGGTAAATGTAATGCGATTAACTATAGGTAGTTTATTAACTAGTGCAATAAATAATTAATGCAAATATTGTTAACTATAACTGAAACTATTAAACAATGTTTTTGGTAAAGTTAAATAAATCTGAATATATGGAGCAGCCTAATAGGTCTTAACTCAAACTGCTTGCAATCACATCATTCTCTATAGGGCACAGCTGATTGGTTCCTGCTGTATCAGTAGCCAATGAGCTGGTGTGCTCAACCTTCAAATACTTGGTTAGCATTTGCTGTAGCAGTGCAGCACTTTCAGAAACCCTCCACCTCCCCCAGCTCCACCTGTATAGATCTGCTATGGGTAATTCATGTATGCTATATTGTACAGCAGCAGCATGTCTTACTTGCTCACAGCAGCGTGTCGTGTTTGTATTGGCAGTAGCAAGTCCTGTACTTGCTCTGCTGCAGGGCAGCAGATCCATTCCGCCAAGACCAAATATATCAACATTGTCATTCTCATTATCGTGCCAAACACTCAGAGAGTTGTCATGACAGAAATATATAGCCTATACTATATTAAATGAAAATGTAGCCTTGGCAATAAGTAAGCTTAAAGGGTTAGTTCACCCAAAAATGAAAATTCTGTCAGTAATTACTCACCCTCATGTTGTTCCAACCGCGTAAGACCTTCGTTCATCTTCGGAACACAAATTAAGATATTTTTGATGAAATCTGAGCCTTCTCACACTCCTCCGTAGGCTGCTATGTGACCGAAACTTGCTGGCCCAGAAAAGTTATTAAAGAGATCGTTAATATAGTCCAAGTGACTCCAGTGGCTCAATCTTAAGTATATCAAGTGACGAGAATACTTTTTGTGCGCAAAAACAAACAAAAATAACGACTTTATTCCACTTTTCATTTCCTTCTCTCTGGGCCTCGTAGTGTTTTTGCGCTGCGCGTCAGTGTTGCACGTCAGACGCATCACACACATGACCAGCTTCGGCCAATAGTGAGCCTACGTGGTGACGTGTAACACAGACACGCTACGCAAAAACACTACGCGAACCAACTAGAGGCCCAGAGAGAAGGAAATTAAAAGTGGAATAAAGTCGTTATTTTTGTTTGTTTTTGCGCACAAAAAGTATTCTCGTCGCTTGATATACTTAAGATTGAGCCACTGGAGTCACTTGGACTATATTAACGATCTCTTTAATAACTTTTCTGGGCCAGCCAGTTTCGGTCACATAGCAGCCTACGGAGGAGTGATCAGCTCTCAGATTTAATCAAAAATATCTTAATTTGTGTTCCGAAGATGAACGAAGGTCTTACGCGGTTGGAACAACATGAGGGTGAGTAATTACTGACAGAATTTTCATTTTTGGGTGAACTAACCCTTTAAGTTGAACTACAAAAATTAGGCTACTAAAACTAAAACTGAAATAAATGTAAATTAAAAGGTAAAAGAAAATATTTGAAAAAATAATAAAAATTGCAAAATTACAAAAACTAAAATTAAAATGAAAACAATATATGAAAATAAAAGCTAAAATTCAAATTATTAATAAATACTATGATAGTATATAAATAATACTAAAACAACATTGCACAAGACCCATACACAGATCCCAGTATAAGGGGTCTTCTTACCATCAAAGCAAATAAAGCTCAAAGTACCAAGTTCATGTTTTTCTCCACAGGCAACGCGCCTCACAAACCACACTTACAGAGAGCAGACAGCTCAAAATGAGACAGAATGCGGGGTGTTGAGAAGGAATGCAAGAACATGTTCTGTGTGAAGGGCCTTTTGTCTACCGCAGACAGATATGGATTGCTGTGGACTGTACACTTGTGATAGGCTTATGTTCAATTACATGGAAATAAAACAAACAATGCATTGACTTCTAAAGTCGTTTTCTTGTGATGTCTATTCAATGATTTTGCACAATCTGCCACAGTAATGTCTTTAGATTATTTATGAACATCTTCAATATCCATAAATATTGATTCAAGTGATTCATTCCTAATAATTTGAGTAAATAATCAGCATATTACCGGTATGTAATTAATTGAATTAAAATTTTCCTGATAATTTCTGATTAAATGAGATTGTCAAAGATTCCATGACCCGACAAACACAAAGTGAACATCAGTAAACCAAGCGTGAAACCAATGGTGACACCAGCACAGCAACAACTGCCAACAAACACCAAAAGTGTTAAAACGCTGATTCAACAGAACCCAGAAACTGTAGTATGAAACTATTACTCGCTCTCGCACCCTTCACTCAGTCTCTACATCTCTAGTATCTCTGAGCAGCTCCTCACCTGAAGCCTGGACCTCCATGATGTACTGGTGGAGATCCTGTCCCTGCTGTATGACCTCATAGGTCATGTTGTTCATGGCGAGCTTGCGCTCAGTGTGTCTGTGTAGTCTTTGTTCAGCAAGCGTGAGTTCCTCTGTGTTGAAATCAGAAGCTTGTCGCATCAAATCTTGTTTCCATGCGTCCAGCTCACCCATCACCTACGAAACAGACACCATTTATAACCAGTTTACACTCATATTCATGAAATAATAAATAACATATATTCAATATAATGAAAAAAGTGTGTGAAAAGCTCAATTTAATTATCATTAAAGTCCAATATGATTCATGGTGTGTGAGACACATTTTTACTGATCCAGTTCAACGCTTTAAAAAATGTGTTCACAGTGGTTAACAGCTTACTGGAGCAATGCGGAGTAAAATTAAAGTGAATATGAACTAAAACTAAATGCTGTATAAAATTAAACTTTCGGTAATTGAAATAAGGCAGATTTTTATATAAATACGGTAAAGCAAAATAAAAATTATTTAAAAAACAAAAACTGATCAAAATGACAAAATTACCCAAATCTTAAACTAAAAACCATATATATATAAAGATGAAATAAAAACCTATTAATATATTTAATAAATGCTGTAATACGATATTGTAAATAATACTAAAATAACATTGCACAGAAGGCAAAGATTATCAGTAGATACAAACTTTTGTCTGTCACACAAAGCATGCATGGCTTCAGAAGACCAAAGTGAAGACAGTGTATTAGTCAGATTGACCACTGCTGTGATACTGTAATGGTGCATTTGTTTCTTTCTTTTCTTTTTTGAAGCTTGGCAGCCCTAGTCTTCATTTGCTTTCATCATATTGAAAAGAGTAGGCAGGATATTTCCAAAAAAAAAAAAAAAAAAAAATTCACTTTTGGTGTTCCTCAGAAGAAAGTTAGCCAATCAAGTATGGAACAACATGCGGGTGAGTAAATGATGGCAGAATTTTGGGGTGAACTATGAGATAAAGTATATACAGTAAGACAAACAACACTCCTAAATCCAAAAACAATTTTACATAATACACAAACATATATACAGACGTGCAAATGCAAATGGCACAGAAGCATATCTGTTGAAATAAAGTTGCATTAATTAAGGAATGGCCATCAAACACACAAACATATTGACACACCTCCAGGGCGTACTGTTCAAAGATACGGAGCTGCAGGAAGATGTCCAGTTTGATCCTGCGCTCATGAAAAAGCTCCTCCATATGAGCCTGAGCCTCATCCAACTGCTGTAAAACACCCTCGATATGAGCCACGGAGCTGGCATGTGGCAGCTTATTACAGGCCAACGCTGAGTCTCTGTTTGAGCACACACAAACCCACGCCAAAACATCCAAGAGCAAATCAATATCAGTAGAGGGCATGTAAATCCAGAACCAGTATATACCAGCATGCCATCACATGTAAAGGCATGTTCAGAAGTAATCTAAAAAGAATATTATTTACACTTTATTTCAATGGTCCACTTTAGACATTCTACTAACTATAAGTAACTTTGCAACTACAGGTCAACTAACTCTCATTAGAGTAGAGTTAGAGTTAGGTAAGGGTTAGGTGTTAGTAGAATAAGTTGACATGTAGACTATAAGTTACTTATAGTCAGTAGAATGTCTGTTTGGGAGCATCAAAACAAAGAGTTAGCAGATATAAAGCAGACAGTCCACAAATACTTTAATGAAAGTTAGTTGACATGTAGTTACTATAAGTGACATATAGTTAGTAGAATGTCTAAAGTGGACCATCAAAATAAAGCGTTACCGAATATTATTAAAATTGATCTGCAAACCGAAAATTGTTATGGCTGTAGCCTAGTGGTTACCAGATTTGGTCCTGAGACTCAAGTGCTAACCACCTAAGTTATTTTGTGCTAAACCCTGTACTTCACAACTTTGTTACTTTTTCAAGGCTGTTACATGTATCATGTTAGGAATAATTTTGGTAACTTCTGGAATGGAAAATGTGAAAAGACAAGAGTTGGGTTACAATGAAATGCTGTACAATAGGAGCGTGTTGTCTGTCAAACTCACCGCAGATGCTGAATAAGCTCCTCCCCCTCTTTGATGACATTGAGTGTGGCATCCAGAGTGCTGCTCTGCTGCTGCTGAAACAGCCTGATCAGCTCCTGAACAGCATCCACAGACTCAGAGTTCAGCACCGGCTCCACAAGAGTCTTCTGAAAGTCCTCCATCCATGACCACAGCTAGAAACAGACAGGACAGATGGATAGACAGTCACATAAGTCAAACAGATAGTTAAACTGTATGTCCTGGGAATTTGTATCTTTCTATATTGATAGCTGACTGTCATTGTTGCTAGGCAGTTGTTTGGTTACTAGGTTACTAGGGTGCATTCTGGGTAGTTGCTATGGCATTGTTGCAAGGGTGTTGCTAGGCAGTTGCTAAGGTGTTCTGGATATTTTGTCTAGCAACCACCCACAATGCCATAACTGAATCACCTAGAACACTCTAGAAACAGAGTGACTAGGGTGTTGCTAGAGTGTTCTAGGTGGATGTAGGGGTTTTGCTAGGCATTTGTTAGAGTGTTGTGTGGGTTGTTGCTAGGCAGTTGCTACAGTGTTCTAGGTATTTGCTTGAGCACAGATAGGTGGTTGCTAGGCAGTTGCTAAGGTGTTCTGGGTATTTGCTAGGTGGTTGCATAAGTGGTAGCCTCCCTGTGCTAGGTAGGTGGTTGGTAGACAATTGTTCAAAAGTGTTTATTACACTTTGGGGGTTGTTAAGGTGTTGCTAGGTGATTGCAGGTGGCTGTTTATCTACTCCTTTATAGTCAGAAATACTGCTTTCATAAGACGTTGTTAAATAGCATCTCATTATGTTGGCTTTGTCTATTTAGTTTAGTTTTTAATTAGTGCAGTCAGTCAGTAAGTGGAGTTGAGAGCTACTAACAAAATCTCTTACGCATGAACAGAGATCAGTCACAACTAGCTTTTTGGAGAGCACTGTTTAATGTGTGTGGGTGCACTACCTCTTTAGTGTGGGTGTGAAAAGACACTGAGATATCCAGCAGCAGTTTCCTCTGTTCCACCCTCCGTACAAACTCCTGAACTCTGACCTCCAGGTGATGGGCGGCAGCGTAAATCTCTTCTGGATCACACTCTCCCGTCTGAGCCAGCTGCTCAGCTGCTTCCAAGAGCTTATCCGCATTAGTATAAGTGTTCTGGAGTGAAAGAGAGAGAGAGAGAGAGAGAGAGAGAGAGAGAGAGAGAGAGAGAGAGAGAGAGAGAGAGTGAGAGAGAAGTACATTAAAAACATCTTCCATGAATATTAACAGGAATCAATAGCATGAAGAAACGATATCACTGCTAATGCTCATTTGCTCCTCTCTCATCAGGAAAAAAATATATACAAACAACATAAACAGAGTGGGTTCTAACCTGTGCCACCTCCTGAAAGTCATCGTGTCGTTTTTGTAGTGCTCGTGCTCTGTGTACAGACTTCCCAACTCCTGTATGTTTACTGAGGAATGCCTCTCCATGGTTTTCAATCCAGTCCAAGACCTAAGCACACACACACACACACACACACACACACACACACACACACACACACACACACACACACACACACACACACACACACACACACACACACACACCAACATTGGATTGTCTATTCCAAATTTAAAGGAACGTTCCAGATTAAGATATCTCCAGTTCCTCCCTTGTGAAAATGAAGTATGCTTATTTGCATTGAATGTGCACTTGTAGCGTACTTCAAATCTTCTTGACATATAAAAATCAAAGTTTTCTTTAAAAAAAACAAAAACTGGACATCCAGATAATATAACATCAATTAAATAAAATGTCACTTAAGTGTACTTAAAGAGAATAAACTTTAATAACTGTTTCTTAACACACTTAAAGGGGCTATATGCAACTTTTTCCCCAAAATAAACGTAACAATAGCCTTTTTATTTGACCATGTATGACTCAAACATCTCCTGATGAGCATACTGACACCTTGTCAGCTCACAGTGGGTGCACCTATAAGCCTGTATCCTATTTTTCCTATTTTCTGTCGGGTCGGATTTTTCGCGCGCTGTCTCCGGATGTGACGTCAAGCGCGTTCATGTTAAACGTTTCAGATCACTCTGCCACCACCGCTAGTCAGCAAACAAACTTAGTTTCTCAAACAATATATGTATTTGACTGTTCTTACCTCTGTAAACATAATGTTGACTTCTTTGCAGCGGATGACTTGTGTGAAGTGTGCACGTACGAGAGCGAGCAGAAAGGAAGAGCAGTTCCGTTTTTTGGCCACAGGTGTCAGTCGCGAGTTTAAATTTCAGAAAAAAGCATATAGCCCCTTTAAGTACACTTTTAAAAAAGTGCACTTTGTAATCATGTTAAATTTAAAGTACATTGAAGTACAGTATCATTTTTAATAATAATAATAGTTTGTCGTGCTTAAAAGAAATACACTTATTTTAATGTGTTGACTATCATACTAAAGCATATGTAGTACTTGATAACAATTTTAACTGTAGAGTGTTATTTGATTTTATATTTAAATGTAATATTTTAAATGTACTAAATTGTATCGTCATCATTATAAATGTGTAATTACAAATATATTTAAATAAAAGTTTCAATAAAAATGACATTCGGCAGTACACTTTAGAAGTAATTATGAAATGACATAAAAAGACGTATTAAGTTCTAATTAAGTCAAAAAGTTTAACTAATTGCGTTTAATATAAACTTAATATAATATTAACTTTCATTTCATTTTCAAATAATATGCAAAACATTACATTGAGTTAGCACTTTAATTTTTCACTTAAGTATATTATTTCTGTAATAAGTATGCAAAAGTTTACTTCTTTTTCGCATGAGTTGTCTAATTTGTAATGTTTCTTAACTATAGAAACATCTTACACATCCTAAAAGCAAGTCAGAGCTTAAATAATTTGTTGTAAAGAGGCTCAGTTGATTTTGAAAAGGTTCAACAGACTTCATCAGTAAGAAGTCAAAGTTCTTTAGTTCACTGCACAAGCTCAATGCTCGAGTAGGCCTCATTTCTGTCTAAAGAGTCCCTGGAAAGGATCCAGTCACATCAAAGAAACAACACAGTCCTGACAGAGAACCGGTGAAGGTACAACAAAAAGCCCCTGAAGGCGACGGCCACAGGAAGTGGAGTGTATTGTTGGAGGAACTGACTATAGGCCAAGCACAATACTGCCGTCCCTCGAGGATGCTGAGGCAATCTCAGTCAACTCTATGGGTCAGAGTTCGTGTCACTTCCTTGTCACTTCCTCTAATACTCTGTGCAGTTGATATTTGTTCTGCCATAGGAGAAACATCGTTACATGCAAAGATCTAAAACCAGCTACTGAAAGGTTGAGAGTTTAGTTCAAATTTGTCAGATGTTGAATTATGTGAGTATAGTGTACGTGTGTGTGTTGTATGCATGCATGTGCACATATGAGTGCATGCATATCTGAGTGATTTGCATAGTGCATGTGTGCATTTGTATGTGTGGATATGCACATATGTGTGATATACCTGCTGCACGTCTTGTTGAAACACACACAGCTGAAGTCTCTGGTGCAGCCGAAGCTTGCGATGTTGCAGGAGACCCTCCAGTCTGCGATACTGAATAACTACCTCATGGACCATCTCCAGAACCACCCTCACCGCCTGACTATAATCGGCCCCTGCCGTCAGAGACCCTGAGTCAGCCGGGGGCTGAGGCCTCTGCAACACATCCAGTAGGGTCTTTCCTGTCTGACTGACCTGCGATCAGAAATAGAAAATTCATTACTTTGTATTTCATTACTTTGTTACTTTTTGTGTTTTAAAGTACTGGTTACTGCATTACAAAGCATAATATCTTACTTTTTTATTCCTCTACATTTCATAAAATCATAGTTCCTTATCATTTCAAACCTGATGTAGTCGTGTTTCCTCGTGTCATGAACAAATCTTCCCTTTGAATCTTTTCAATGAATCTATAAAATCGCTTCACAAATTGCTCTGGACAATACATTTGCGAATGACTGATCAAGTTGCAGCTGTTCTCAAATCAAATCACTGATTCAATAATTCGTTCGGAGCAAGATTGTGATTAGCAACCAGGGCTTGACATTAACACCCACCAACCTGCCAAATGCGGGTGGATTTCAGCAGTGGCGTGTAACGCAGTCACTTTACTACCCACTTTGGAGGGTTGAATTTTATATATAATATATACATTTTTAATTGTAGTCTTGTAAAAAGGAATCTGAAATAATGAACTAAGTGCAATGTACTGTTGTCAAAAATATAGATTTTTCGATACATATCAGTACTGAAATATCTGAAATGCTTCCGATACTCATTTCCCCAGAATAGATACACAATACCAGCTGCGCTTTCCCACACTCTCATCTCTCCGACAGCGAGTTGACACACAAACCCGCCTCCCCGCACTCACCCGTTTATTTTGCTCCGGATGAATATTGTTGGTGTTATCAATGTTAAAATTGTGGCCAAAAATGCTGAGTGGCTAGCAAATTTGGAAAACCACTAGCCACAGATAATGTAAAAAAAAAGTTAATGTCAAGCCCTGTTAACAAATCACTGAATTGGTCCTGTCAGACTCAAAATGAATCAAGAACCAGAATGAATATGATCCTCGAGCTCGAGTGTGCAGAGGATTTGAGTTATGGCATGAAGAGTTAATTTTAGTATTGTTTATCGTGAATAAAAATCATATTTAGGCTATACAGTACACTACTAAAAGTTGTTTGTGAACTAAATCTGCTCTACAAGGGCAAGCGTTTTAAGCTTATTGTACAGTATGAAATGCATCAATGTATGAAACAATTTTCACTCAGAAATTGCTAGTAAATTTTACAAATAATTAAAGAAACTACAAGTAACACATTGAATTAAATGTGAAATTTTAAAGTAGAAAGACTGAAATAGTATAATATTGCAAAACATACTTAATATGTTTAATTTATAACTTCGACAATTTGTTTTTACAGTGTATGCATGTCCACTTGTATCACCGTCTATGTGGGAGGCTACTTTATGTAACACATCTAAATAATGTAAAAATAGAGCAAATAATTGCCTAATGCCTCTTCTCCACTGTCTTCGCCATTTCAAAAGATATAAAACTACGACAGCCCAGATCCACAACATTGCACCAACCAACTCTGAAATGCATTGCCCACAAACATAGTACATAGGCTACATCTCATATTTAAAAAGTTTACATTTTATGTGTCAATGGTCACCTCTGTATATGCTGTGGTGACCTGCTCGTAGAGATTCTGATGGTTGTGAATGGCCATCTCAAGTTCTTGAGTCGCTGTTGGCAATCCGCCCTCACCGCATGACTTCACCCATCCCTCCATGCTGGACAGAAACTAAGAACAGCACAGAGAGTGAACACGCTCTCAAACTTTACAGTGTAAAAGGTCCATGTAATAAAACCAGAGAGGACAGAGGTGCAGAGTCGCACAAACTCATTAAAAACAAGCTCAAACATAATTAAACACAGTTGCTGAAGATCTTACAAATTGGGGTCATAAATCAAAAAGGCATGAAGAAGCTATGTGTGCACATTTAGACAAATGAGTTATTAATGAAGAATCAGACTGAGGCTGATAGAGGATCCTTAAGTACAGTTGCAAATAGAGAAAATCAGGAAATACTTAAAAAGGATCAAATAAATCAAGGAACTGAATTATTGACTGATAACAGAGGAACTATAGGAAATATAACATCAACTAAATAAGCATTAGTTGGATTTTTAAAAGTAGTAACAGTTCTTGGTGTAGCCTAATGCAGTCACAGTTAGAATCAGTGATATTAAATCATATTTTTGACTTAAATAAATCCAGTTTAATCTTCCTGTACCACATTTTAGGTTACCTTTCAAAACAGTTTTACAGTTTAGAAACACACAGGGTAAATCATTACACTAATGGTGTAAAATTGAAATGATGCATCACAATGCATCGATCTGGAAATAAAAATTTAATACATTCATAACAATCATACACATTAAAATATCACTCAAAATACAATACTTGATTTTAGTTGAAAAATTGTTATGAAACAACAAAATAACCAAATCGACCTGAATCAAATCAAATTGAGGCCATATTTCAGATTTCACAAAGCATAACATTGTTTGATAAAGAATAATACTAACATTGTTGTCAGAGCTAATTTTTGCTAATAATGTAAAATAAAATAAAATTAAATAGTATTTAATATAATTAATAATAATAAATTAATTGTTTTAATTTAATAACATTAAAAAATTACTGTCACGAAAAAAAATTTTTCCCTGTCACGAAAAAATTATACTTATGAACTGAAATCTTTTCATTTAATGGAAAAGGACCAATATGTGCAAAAGATTTTAGAATATTTTTAATTTACACATTTTGATTGCTCTTTTAAAATAAACAGAGTTTGACAATGCTCACATTGCAAAGTTCGGTCCCTAGTCCACGAAATATAGAAAATAATCAGCAGAAATGTCTGATTCATTAAGGTGCATTATTACTCATTTCAAAAGCAAAGAGGGTAGTGCATCAAAAATGATCATTTACATAAAGTGTAAAATGTCACTTGTGACACAGACTCCAACTAATCACAGGAGCTGCAACAGATTTACTATTACTATTTTGTTGTAAGAAACAATACATAGCATTTTAGTGATGACCCTAGTCAGGGAAAAAAATATCCCAGAAGTACAAAATATGGTCCTTTTTATAAACAATCACCACCTGACATTATTTTTTTTACAAAAGGTCTGCAAAGTTTTAAAGATCAAAGTGAACAACAAATTAGGGTATTGTCTCCTAAAGACAGAATCGATTCTAAACTACTGAAGCGACTCAATTCCAGTCTCACTTCTTGTTACATGCCAATGTAAATTTACATAGGCATGAACATAGGCAAAAACGAAATCACAAAAATTCAACAAATTTGCATAATGCCATCCTATGGTCTTTATTGGCTGCCCACGAATGATGTCTACTTTGACCCGCTCTCAAACACTGTAGTTGTAGCAGAAGCCTGGAAGAGTTCGGGTCGTGATATCGACATGTTTTCTGTGCAGCGAATCCACTCTGCATACACTACTAAAGCACGAGGAATTGCGCTGGAATTGATATGGAGAAACCGATGCCATCGTTCGTATCACTGTGTATACAAGTGCTGAGGAAGCCTTCGGAGCTGAAATTCAGATTGGCATTGAGTTTCTGACACGCGCTGTAAGTGGTAGACCACAACAGACTGGGCCGTCTGACCAATCAGAGCAGAGAAGGCACGCGGAAAGGAAGAATTTAGAGAGGGCCCTATCTTACACACGGCGCAATGCAGCACCAAGCGCGGCGCAAGTGTTTTTTGCTATTTTCAGTCTGACGCAGTTATCATTTTCACGTCCTACGCCACGATGTTTAAACATGCGCCCATGTTTAAGCCACGCGCCCAAACTGGTCAGAAAACGAGGTGTGTTGCTATACACCTAATAGCATTGCTATTTTGAGGCAACTGAAATAGACAGTATTTTTTTTGTTATTTAAACAGCGCGTTAGTAATGTGCGCCTATAGGCGTGTCCAACTCGCACATACACTCTGCTTATTACACACACAGGTTTGCGCAGCACAAACATGCCAAATATTAAATATAAAAGGATTACATTGTAAAAGATTAATACTGTGTACATAAAGATATGGTGGAGTCTGGCTTGTCCCGTAGATGGTCTGCTTGCGGGCTTTAATCTCGTGCACAAGCAGATCCGTTTGCGCTCTGGAGGCGCGTTTAGTTTCAGTTGCAAATTCCGTCATGTAAATAGCGAGTCCACCATGGTGCGAGCGCACCTGGCTTTTAAAGGGAATGGGAGATGAGAATCTGGTTGGTTTATTTCACATTACGCCCAAAACACACCCATTACTCATTAAGAGAATAGGGACAACCGTTTTAGACCATGCGCCTGGTGCGCCGACCATTTTCCCCGTTGTTAAACTAGCAAAAGTGGATTCGGACCCGCCCTAAGTGCACTTGCGCCTTGCACTTTAGACCATGCGCTTATGTCGTTAAAATAGGGCCCTAAATCTTTAAACTTACCTTTTTCAGATTCTTTGACAAATGAAGTGATGTGCAATGTATATTATTAGAAAATTAAAGTGTTTTTTGACCTTGAATGCATGTAAACCTGTTGTAAGAGAGCAGCAAAACAAAATGAAAAAAGCATAATAGTGGAAAATTGGATAAGCTTCACAGGCATCAACAAATAATTTCTAAAATCAAAAATCTGATTTTGATAAACGTGTTCTTAAAAACAATAAGCTACCAAACAGCCCAGTTTTACCTGTTCGGTTTTTTGGTGGAACACCGAGGACATGGCCAAGATGGCACTGCGCTCCTCCAGTGCCGAGGCAAAGCTCTTCCAGTCCTGATCCAACTGACCCGAGATCTGCTGTATCTGAGCGGCGGCGTAATGACCGGCCTCACAGAGCCGTGTCGCCACCGAGACGATTCGCGAGATATTCACATATGCATTCTGAAAAGAGAGACAGGATGCCAGAGGATGACACCATTAAATGAGTAACAAGAAGACACAAAGGCTGTCTCATTTTGTCTAGTGAGAGTGTATCAAGGCGGCTCTCTTGTACAATTTCCCCATCGTACCATTGAGTTCATGGCAAAGTGGTCATGCTGGGTCTGTAGATCTGCTGCATGCTGGTAGCTCACTCCAATGTCTGTGTGTGTCTGCAGGAACAGCTCTTTATTGTGTCCGATCCATTCAAACATCTACGAAGAGCGAAAAAAAGAGAGAGAGAGAAATGCTGCATTCACAGACGGTTTGGGGGAAAAAACTCTTAGACACACACATTAAGTAGCAAACTATGACCACAGGCTGAAGATTACCATACTGGACCAATCAAGATGGATATTTCTCCATAAATATTTACAAAGGCCCAGGCAAATTTGCTTGACAGTCATTCTAGGGCTTTGGGTGATTCGACTCCCTGCTAGTGTTCTTGTGATCTACACGTGAACCTTAATATACACAGATTTTCTCTTTGGCTGCTGTACAAGCAATAGCCCTTAGTGCTCTGGCGCTTGTGGAGCACAGATGGGCTCAGTCAGCAGGACCGGGGAGTGTGAGACTGTCTCTCCGTTTGGGCTTAAACGGAACACAAGGCCTCCCGCGGACACCAGGCCACAGAAGGGAGTACAGTGAACATTCCATTATCATTACGATCATTTATTCTTTACACTTTCATATGACCTTCAACTATATTACTCTACTACCGTTAGCTAATTGTTTGTTGAAACATGCTATTAAAATTGAGAGTGGTGTTTACCTGTGCAATATATATATGAGACTATGTACCCGAGGGAACAAATTAGTGCAACATGGCTACTACGATGTTGTGGAAATGAATTCTATTTTTTTCCACAATATTCATTTTTTCTTCCACGTTATGAGGGGGGTCCGTATTTATAAATCTGTTGTCAACAAAAGCTCTTTTATGCCCTGCATTTTTCCATGTCTGGAAGCAAAGAAATCCAGACATAAATTTTAGCATTGTAATTTTTTTACTCCTAATAATAATAATAATATTAATAATTTTAAAATTTACAGTTCAATATTATTCTTACTATAGTAAATTATTCTTTATTAATTTAAATGTCTAATTTAGTAAAATTAATATAAAATGTAAATAATTAAATGATTAATTAAATATTTATTTATTGTTTTTTATAATTGTATTTTTTTGAATAATTTATTGCATAAATTAAATATTATAATTTTCTTAATAATTAAAAAAAAAATTATTATAATAATAAATTATTATAAATAATAATAATAATTATTACTATTATTGTTGTTGTTGTATAGTCATTATCACATCATGGTTAAACATTGTAAAAAAAAATTGATTGTCATTGTATATCATTATTTTTCCTTGTTTGATCATCCCTGACAGCTCTTCCCAATTTTCCTTAGCATTATTTGCCCTTCTACATATGTCATGCTGATCCTATGCTCTAACCTTTTCTGCATCCTGCTCGTACAGCCGTAACTGAAAACACTGGTCCAGCTGTTGTTTGCGGTTGAGCCAGGCCTGCAGAAGGAGCTGCCGTGTAACTTGAAGTTTATCCAGCAGGGCGGAAATCTTAGGCACCAAACTCTGGAAGTCGGCCCCACCAGACAGCCTCCCGTCTCCTCCGTCCCTGATCTTCTGAAGGAGTCGCTGTCCTTCATGGTCTAACTCATCCACTGGTGCTTTCGTCATAGTCTTCCTCAGTCGAGCGTGCTCCTCCAAGAGTTTCCGCGCTTCCTCTGCGTTAGTGGCCAGCTCTTGGCAGGAAAGCACCTCCTGGAGCTCCTCCAGCCGGGAAAGGAGGTGAAGAGCGCCTCCGGTGAACTCCTCAAGAGAAACGCGGAGCTCAGTCCATTCCACGTGGTCGTACTCCAGGGTCCCCTCAAGATCTGCCGTCAGCTGAGATGGGTCCACCAACTTAGTCAGACCTTCCACTGAAACCATACTGGTCTAAGAGAAGAAAAGAGCCTAAGAGAGTGATCGACTGCACATTGTAAAACTAATTTACAAATAAATACACAACATTGTTACATGTAACATGCGGTTATTATAGTAATAACTATAAATTATGCATAATTACATGCAACTAACCCTAACCCTAAACCATACCAAAACCTAATCTTAACCCTATAGTACTAAGTACATGTAGTTCATTAATATTACTCAGTACTTAAATGTATAATTACATTGTAAAAAAGACACTTTAAAATAAAGTGTAACCAACATTTATATTTCAAATAAATGTTGCTGTTTTCGTGCTTTGTTCTTTCTCTTCATCAAAGGAAAAATTATGATTATTTAGACAAAAATATTAAGCATCGTAACCATTTTCAACTTTGATATTATTATGAAATGTTTCTTGAGCAGCAAATCAGCATATTAGAATGATTTCTGAAGGATCATGTGACACTGAAGACTGGAGTGATGCTGACAATTCAGCTTTGCATCAGGAATAAACTACATTTTTAAACAAATTAAAATAGTGCAATGCAAATCAAAAAGTCGGAAAAGTCAAAAACAGACACAATGGAGGCTCTGTACTAGCAAATCAAAACATTTTGTCAGTCTTTGGACCTTAACAATAAAAAAAATAAAAAAAATCTACATGAAAGTAAATCAAATGGCAGATGTAGTTTTCTGTGGGTTTCTTATTTGACAAAATTCCATTCCTATACCTCAAAGGTGAATTTGGCACTGCCAAAGTTGGTCTTCTGCTTCTGCCAGAAGTTGTCTGGTTTGATAATGAGAGCGACACAGATCTCAGCTGGAAATGACTCCTGTAGCGTCTTCAGCAACGGCTTGATTAGATCCCATTTAGACCCACGCATGTCTACGATCACTGTAAATCCTCGCTTACTTACATCCTCACTGCACAGGAAACAGGGATTGAAAATGTTAGAGGAAGGCCAACAACTTAAGGCCATCCAGGAAAATTTGGATACAAATCTGTGCATATCTTTTGCACAACTGCTTAAGTTTGCAGAGTTATACATCAATGAACCTAGCTAACACAAATATGTTCTAAGAACATTTTGCTAACGTTGTGTGAACGTTAAGGGAACATTCCATTTAATTATTTTTCAAACATTATGGTAATGTTACTTTTGAATGTTCTCTGACTATTCTGAATCAAGTACTGTAGTAGCATTTCAAGACCAGATAACTTAGAACGAACATTCGATTAACGTTAATGGATTAACGTTTGTTCATAACTTTGCGAGAACCTTGCCAGAGCGTTCTGAAAGTTCTGTCTGTTCTGTAAAATCTATATGATTTTAGACTTGCATCACATTGCATCAGAATGCCCTAAAGATCAAAAAGATGCTCTAATCAAACGCTTTAAATGCATCCACTTCATCCTTTATGTCACAAACTTTAGCAATTATATTATGATAAAGTGTAGAGGTGCTGAAAGCAATTTGAGCTGTTTTGATAAGGTTTTTGAAGCACAAGCAAGCCTTTTTTTGCTGTTTACAGAGTCTAGGGCTATCACAGAGACGCTTTCTCAGGACACTTTTCTTCAGGGATATCTTTCAGGGACATTTTAACAAATAAATGTTGGAATTTTATAACCTGGGCACAGTGGAGAGGTAGGTCACCAGTTTGCGCAAGTCTTCTTGCTTTATTCTGTCGTGATTACTTCGTGCAGGGAAGGTAAGGATGGGTCCCCCTCTCTTGTCTCTTCCTCCTGAAAAGAAGAGGATCATTTTATTACTAATTTTACTCAAAGCACTTTAATGGCCCTAATTATGGTAATACCCATGAGTCTGTGTGTGTGCATGCTTAAGAGGGTGGTGAGACAAAGCTGTTCCACGGTGAATTAATGTGTGAGTGTGTGTGTGTGTTTACAATGCAATTATACATTTCCCACCTGAGACAAAGGCAACCTTCTCTCTTAAAACTGTTAGAACATCAGCCGCCTTTATTCCATCATTCCTAAGAGATCCTGATGAGAAAGACGGAACTGAGAGAAAGAAAAAAGAAGAGAGATATAAAAGTTATATATAGACTCATGACTGTAACCTAGACAAAGAAGGAAACACACCTGTTCCAATTTAAAGAAGAGTAATTGACTGAGGAGTGTTTTTCAAATGATTCTCATCATTTACTCAACCATATGTCCTTCCATCTAAACCCATAAGATTTCATTTCTTCTGTTTACAGAGATGTTAGACATCATGTTCATGCTGCTCTTTTCCATACAACGAAAATGAATGGCGACCAGGGTCCTGTCAAAACTCCAAAAATAAGAAAATAAATGATACATTAATGTATCATAAAAGTAGTCTCATAATATGGATGTCACGATGGCTGTAATGAGAACAAAAATAGTCTTTAGAATAAAATAATTTTAAAAAGCCACAGAATAAAAAAATACAAAAGGTAATTACAATTTTTTTATTGCACAATTTGGACTTTTTCTCACAATTGCGAGTTCATATCCCGCAATTCAGACATTTTACTCTTTGTGAGATATAAACTTGCAATTGCGTGTTATAAAGTCCATTCTGAAAAGAACTATGAGATAAAAAGTCGTAATTATCTTTTTAATTTTTTATTCAGTGGTGGAAAAAAGCTTCCATATCATAAAGTATTAAAAACATTGGTAACACTTTATTTCAATAGTCCACTTTCGACATTCTAATAACAGCTATATAAGTAACTTTGCAACTACATGTCAACTACCAGTGATTAGAGTATTAGTAGACTATCTGCTTAAGATCGGCTATAAACACTTTATTTTGATACTCCCCCAAAGTAAACTATCGAAATTAAGTGTAACCAAAACATTTGAATATTAGATTTGTGTGAGGACCATTCATTGAAAATATTCCCCTCCATTACGGTTCTCATATTCTATTTCCTCAATTTCAATATGCACATATTCAAACTTGGCAATTTCAATATGCACATATTCAAACTTGGCATTCACAATACATATGAGACAATAACTATTTAAGTTTAACATCATTCTTGATGTTAAACACGGCATGAGATATCTTGATGTGTCATACTTGATATTACACAAATGTGAGCACTTGTGAATACTGACTTAAATTACAGACTTTTTCTCACTCAAAGCTATCATATAACTTTGTAGGCTAGTCTTTATATCGTATGAATGCTACTACTACAACTACTGCATTTTTATGGTTCTTTTAATTGTTTTTGAGACTGACAGCCCCTGGTCACCAATCACTTTCATTGTATGGGAAAGAGCAGAATGAATATTCAGCTAAACTTCTCTGTTTGTGCTCCACAAAAAGAAAACAAACCATTCAGCTTTGAAACGACATGAGGGTGAGCAACCATGTCAGAACTTTCAGTTTTAGGTGAACTATCCCTTTAATTGATTATGATCAGTCCCTACAAATACTGAAAACGTGTTATTTTATGGCATGTGGAAATACTGTAAAAGATGATAGTGTAAAAAGCTAAATACATTATAAAAGAATATAAAACAACACCAAAATATTCAGTGTATATTTATTAAAATAAATGATGCCTTATAGGGACCTTACTTGTCCCAGTGCCTAAAACCCACCCCTACACCCCTACACCCCAAACCATATAAGCCTGCTGATCAATCAAGATGTCCTGAAAGATACAGGAACCATATGAGCTGCATGCACTCATCCGATCAACGCAAGGACACCACATCCAATTTCAATTATAGGCCTATTAAATACCTGTTAAACACTTTATTTCCCACTTTTCTAATATTTTCTTCATTTTCATTAAAAAGAAAAGGAAAAGCGAATTTGAACTTGGGTCAGTCGTGTCAACAACAGTTGGTCGAGTGCAACAGTGTCCACCGCACTTTTTCAGAGGTGTTGGTTCCGGAAATTTTTTCTTCTTTTTTTATCATTCATTTCTCCCATAGGGATTTCAAAAAAGTCTTTGTTAAAGCATTTTAAGCCATGAACCAAGCCAACCTGCTATGAGGTGAATCATAACATTACAAACTTTGAAGTGAAACAATTTTTTTTTTTTTTTAAATAAGACAAAAGTATAAAGGTACAAGACTATACAGTGGGCTGCCAACTTTTGAGTTTAGCTTGGAGTGAGAATAATGGAAGGGGAATGTAAAAAACAAACCTGTAACTATTGTAATTGTCAAAACACTTGGTAACTAAACAGAATTTTATTATGTTTGGTGACAACATGTTACAATGTTTACATGGTACAATAACTGGTAGGCTAGGTTACTGTTTTTATTATTGCTTGAAACAAATTTCACGATTTCAATTCAGTTTAATGCTTATGATTTGATTCCAATCTTGATTCAGAATCGATTAATTTTTATAAATATTACATGTTAATTTTTCACAAGAAAAAAAAATCTCACCTAATGCTGTAAACATACAGAGAGCCCTTTAGGCCTAATGCGTTTTTTATTATAACGTTATATTTTTTTTAATGATATAAGTAAAAATATAATAAACAGGTAATATAGTAGCCTACATATATTTAGCAAAATACTCCTCTCTATAGCACATTTTCTAGACACTAACGTGCTATGCTCATTAAATGGCTTTACTGAGGTAAATGTGACGTTATATGACATATTGTTCTTCAGCAGTTTTGTTGACTCTTCCGCGGATAAAAAACACTGAATGGTCGATATTATGTATGACGAGGCATCTACATTTCGATAAGTTATAGCCTACTGCATCTTTCAACATACCTATTGTTCATTCGTGTTTATTTATTTACTATTAACTAGTAGTAAAGACAAGAGCAAGAAGGATTCACGTGCCGCAGCGATCTGTCACGTCACATTTACAAGCGCCAAAACGGTATTTATTGTTTGAATTTCGAAATAAAATGGACAGAATCTGAAAGCGGAGAATTTCTTTCATATCAAAAGTAACCTGCTCTTTCTTGTCTGTCGGTGTCAGTGTCCTCTTTGCTTCGCGATTTTTCTCTGCGTGAGAAAATGGATGTTTGTGTAGCGTGAGCGTGTGAAAAGTGTCAATTGCGTGAGTCTCACGCCGAATGTGTGAGTTGGCAGTGATAGAAAGAACTACAATTCTATGAAGCATAACGAATAGCATAATTAAAAACTATGGAGAAATATAAAACCACTCATTAAAATGTTCATTATATATATATTCTAAGTTTATTGCAAAATATGCATATATATTCAAATATTTAAGTATTTTCAAACAGTAGGGAGACAGACTTGATTATGTCATTTGGGGTGCTTCATGGGAGTGGGCGGAGTTAACGAGATCTTTTGATGCATTTTGCTCTCTAATTGGTGGAATTTTCTGTACTGGCATCATGGGTTTTGTACAGCATCACCACAAATTTGGCTGTTAAACACACTTATTTTAAAGTCCCCCTGAGGTGAAAATCAAGCTTTTAATGTTGTTTATATGTCTATGTGGTGCTTTTAATATGGTTTAAGACAAACTATGTACAAATGTGGAGTATTTTCTCCTTAAAACTGCAGTGAACGAAAGACAGTCTCAAAAACTTGGTCGTTGGTCAAAAAATCACTGGTGTTTCTGACGTAACAAACTACCCTGTAACCAATCAGGTCAACCTGTGATCGTCGACGAGTGAATCTCTGAGCTGGTGTGAGTGAGTGGAGGCGTGTAATTTGCATATTCATAGAACTGTGTATACTAAATGAGGCAAGGGTGTTACATTCAAGCTATTTTAAGGCATGTAGATTTTTTTTCAAGAAAACGTTTTAATATGTCATTTTGGAGATCAAAGATGAGTTTTAAGGGATAAAATTATTGACTACAGGGGGACTTTAAAACTAAGTTGAAATAATGCAGGCTTACGTCTTCAACTGAAGCAAATACCATCGATTAACAACCTTGTAGCTTATGTTCTGTAAAGGGAACTAAAGTTCCATGGTTACACACGGACTGTTTTGAAGGTAACACATATGTTCCGAGTAAAGGTTCCTGAAACGTTTGAGCTCGCTCTCAGTGTCTTTATTCAGTGCATACACTAGGCATATCTTACAAAACATGGTGTCAGAAGTAAAACGGAGTGGAGGAGGACAGTAGAAAGACGAACTAAACCTGTGAAACAAAACATCGTCCCGAAAAAGGAAGGAAGATGGACGGAGAAGCAACGGCGCAACAGTTAGCTCCACAGCTAGCGCTGCCAGGCAAGTTCAACTTCTCCAATGCTAACGAATGGCCGAGATGGTTTAAGCGCTTTGAACGCTACAGAATAGCATCAGGATTGGATAAACAATCGTCAGAGTTTCAAGTGAACGCCTTTATGTATGCAGCTGGCGACGATGCCGAGGATATTCTAAAAGTGTTACCCCTCACAGACGAACAAAAGAAGTCCTATGATGCGGTTACAGAGGCTTTCACGGCGCACTGTGTTAGTAAGCGGAACGTTATTTTCGAAAGAGCACGTTTCAACAGACGAAACCAAGAGCCCGGTGAGAGTGTTGAGTCCTTTATAACAGCGGTGCACACGCTGGCTGAACATTGTGAATTTGGGGTCTTGAGAGAACAGTTAATAAGGGACCGAATTGTGGTTGGCATTAGTGATGCTAAATTATCAGAAAGTCTACAGTTGGACGCTGATTTGACACTAGCTAAAGCCATGACAAGAGTGAGACAGAGCGCAGCAGTAAAAAAACAGCAGCCAGTGTTACGAGGGACAGAGCAAGCGTCCGCACAGGTTGAAGCAATACAGCAAAAACATACAAAATGGCGGAAAGCGGCCAAAGATAAACCGGAGTCAAAGACATCCGAATGCGGCAGGTGCGGATTTTCAAGGAAACATCTGTGGAAGGACTGCCCCGCCCGTGATGCAGAGTGCAGGAGTTGTCACAAAAAGGGACACTTTGCAAAGAAATGCAGATCGACTGGTGGAGTCCATGAAATCTCAGAGGCACAGAGGGGGAACAAAAACGAAGAGGATTTTGCTTTCCTAGGAGAGGTGGGCTCTGATGGTGAGGACGAGTGGATAGAGACAGTGCAGTTAAATGGAGAAGCAACTGTTTTCAAACTGGATACTGGAGCAAGTGTTACAGCAATTCCAAGCAGCAGCTACTCCATTAAAAAGCATGGGACACTGCAACCGCCACTCAAAGTGCTGTATGGACCAGGAAACTACAGACTGGAAGTAAAAGGACGCTTTAAAGGTGAGCTGAGCCACGATAAGGTAACAACAGAACAAGACATTTATGTTGTTAAAAATTTGACTAAGGCGCTAATGGGCCTTCCTGCTATAAAAGCACTCAAGCTGATAAGGCGTGTCCACACTGTACAAACCCAGCAAGAGGATTTTAAAGCGCAGTACCCTACAGTGTTTTCAGGCTTGGGAAAATTAAAAGAGCCCTACAAAATAGAGCTGGAGCCAGGAGCTGTTCCGTACGCTTTGTCATCCCCACGCCGCGTTCCTCTACCACTGCGAGATAAGGTGCAGGCGGAGCTGAAGCGTATGGAGGACATGGGGGTGATTACAAAGGTGACCCGGCCCACACCCTGGTGCGCAGGCATGGTTGTGGCGCCAAAAGCTCAGCCAGGAAAGATTCGGCTGTGCGTGGACCTGACGCACTTGAACCAGTGGGTGCGGAGAGAGAGACACATTCTCCCAGCAGTAGACCACACACTAGCCATGCTGGCCGGGGCAAAAGTGTTCACGAAGTTGGACGCAACCTCCGGTTTCTGGCAGATCCCGTTGTCGGAGGAGAGCCAGCTCCTCACTACATTCATCACCCCATTCGGGCGATATGCATTCAATCGCCTACCGTTTGGGATCTCATCAGCCCCGGAGCACTTCCAGCGTCGTATGTCACAGATGTTGGAGGGGTGCGACGGAGTGGTGTGTCATGCGGACGACATTGTGGTGTATGGAGAGGATATACAGCAGCACAACGAGAGACTGCACCAGGTGCTGAAGAGACTGAGAGAGGAAGGACTCACACTGAATGAAAAATGTGAGTTTACAAAAGATAACATCATGTTTGTGGGTCATCGTGTCACGGCAGGTGGGGTGACACCGGATCCAGATAAGGTCAGAGCCGTCATGGAGATGCCCGAACCAAAGGGAGTAGAAGACGTGAGGAGAGTGATGGGGATGGTGAACTATCTGGGCAAGTTTTTCCCCCACCTTGCGTCATACACCAGGCCAATTAAAGACCTACTCTGTGAGAAGAATGAGTGGTGCTGGGGAGCACCACAGAGGGAGGCGTTCCAAAGACTTAAAATTGAACTGAGTTCACCACGGGTGCTGGCCTCATATTCAACGACAGCAGAGACGTGTGTGTCGGCAGACGCCTCATCCTTTGGCTTAGGCGCCGTGCTCAGCCAACAACAGAGTGATGGAACATGGAGGCCCATCATGTTCATCTCCAGAGGCCTGTCCGAGGCCGAAAAACATTACGCACAAATTGAAAAGGAGGCTTTGGCTGCGACGTGGGCATGCGAAAGATTGACGCCTTACCTCCTGGGACTGAAGTTCAGGTTAGAGACAGACCATAAACCTCTAGTGCCACTCCTGAGTACCAAGGCGCTAGATGAACTCCCTCCCAGGGTGCTGAGATTCAGGCTGAGACTGATGAAGTTCACGTTCGACATTGTGCATGTGCCAGGCAAGAGTTTAATAACAGCAGACACATTATCAAGAGCCCCTGTAGGACAAACACTCACACAGGAGGAAAAGGATAACGAGGCAGAGGTTAAAGTTTTTGTGGATGCTGTCATCCAAACCCTTCCCGTCACTGAAACAAAACTGCAGGTAATACAAGAAAGACAGAAAACTGACCCCGTGTGTGCAAAACTCATCAGATACTGCAAGACAGGCTGGCCGGAGAAAAATGCCCTTCCGCCAGAGCTGGGGCCATACTGGCCTGAAAGAGCGACACTAACGTTAGCAGGAGAGCTGCTAGTCAGGGGCCAGAGAATCGTCATTCCCCACGACATGAGACAGGACATCCTCAACAACCTCCACAGTGGCCATCAAGGTATTGCCAAGTGCAGAGCGAGAGCACACCAGTCCGTCTGGTGGCCAGGACTGTCAGTACATATCAGTCAGCTGGTGGAGAACTGTAACATATGCTCACAGTACAGGATAGAGCACAGGGAGCCTTTGCTGACCACCCCGGTGCAGGAGAGACCCTGGCAAAGAGTGGGCACGGACTTATTCTTCTGGGAGAAGAAGACTTATCTCCTTGTAGTGGACTACTTCTCACGTTATATTGAAGTTGCCCACCTCAATATTGCCTCAGCCAACACAGTCATTGCAGCTCTGAAAGAAGCATTTAGCCGCCATGGGATACCGGACACAGTTGTGTCTGATAATGGACCACAATACAGCTGTGGGTTGTTCAGAGACTTTTCCACGGAGTATGGGTTTACACACATCACAAGCAGCCCAAGATACCCGCAAGCGAATGGAGAGGCAGAGCGTGCGGTGGCAACCATAAAAGGACTGTGGAAAGGAGGAGGTGAGAAACTAAAAGCTTTGATGGCGTATCGAGCCACACCTCTGGGGTGTGGTTACTCCCCTGCACAACTCCTTATGGGCAGACAGCTATGCACGACCATACCTCAGCTTCCAGCATCCCTGCTTCCTCGCTGGCCAAACATCAGAGGGTTCAAGAAGGCAGAAAAGCGGTCGAAAGAAAGACTACAACTCCGCTACAACCTGTGTCATAGAGCCCGCCCCCTGCGGCCTTTGCAGCCGGGACAAAATGTGTGGCTCCCAAGAGAGGAGAAACGAGGAACAGTCGTTCAGACAGCTACAACACCCAGGTCTTACATCATTCACACAGATGAAGGACAGATCAGGAGAAACCGAACACACCTACGTCCGGTGCACCAACTACAACCTCAGGTGCCGCTGGATAAGACTGTTACAACTACAGAGTCAGACAACCAGGTCACACACCGACATGAGAACGCTGACACAGACAATCACAGACAGACAGCCACACCCAACACCCCGTATGTGACAACCTCAGGAAGAGTGTCACGGCCGCCAGAGCGTCTGGATTTGTGAGAGACTGAAAAAAAAAAAAAAAACCTTATTCTATAAATGTTCTGTTGATAAAGGTTCTGTTTGACAAGAATTTCCCGATAAGTGAGTATTGCTTTTAAGGGCTGTTGTCGGATGTCAGAGGGGGGGGATTCTTACTTAAGAGGGGAGGTGTTCTGTAAAGGGAACTAAAGTTCCATGGTTACACACGGACTGTTTTGAAGGTAACACATATGTTCCGAGTAAAGGTTCCTGAAACGTTTGAGCTCGCTCTCAGTGTCTTTATTCAGTGCATACACTAGGCATATCTTACAAAACAGCTTACAGTAAGGGTGTCTTTAAAAGTCATTGTAAAAAAAATATTTCCCTATGGAGTATTTACTTGACTGTTGTACTATGTTATGTGTGGCTCAACCAGACATTGGCTGGCGGAATTAATCATTGTATTCACTACAGCGCCTTCAAATTCAAATGTGTGCAAATATAACATAAAAACATTACAACAACATTGTTTTTCTTGGTCAATATATAAATAAACAGGATGGTGTGTGGGCGTGCTACTACCATTGCTGCTCTGTACATTTTGTGTAAGGATCACAAGGGACACATGCATTCTGTAAACACTGAATGACAGACAACAGTATTAAGTATAATACTGACTGCATGGAAAATATAGTAGGTCATCGAGCAGGGGGCAGGGATACCCAGCTGTTGGCACGTCTCCTTCTGTTTAGATTCATTAGTGGTGTAATCTGCCTGCTCTGTAATCCCATAGCCGACAGCTGGGCACCGGGGCAGCCGGTGGAGAAAAGTTCAATCACACTTAAACACATATAGACAGCAGAAACATATACAGTATACACACAAGCTGCATGCTCACAGATGTGGCACATGCACTTGATCACACAAACAAATGCACACACACCCCGATACTAAGGTACATCTGTTGAGTCTGTATGAGTCTGCCTAAAAAGGTCTTTACACTGCTTATGTCTGCATTTCATCTCTCTTGCTCGCTCTCGTCTGCAGGCTACATAAACTATTAAACCTGAGTGGAAGAGTATGATGCTGAACATGGCATGTTAAATTTACTGTGAGAACTGACTTTCCGCAGCCCCTGCTAGAGTGGAGACACACACACACACACACACACACACACACACACACACACACACACACACACACATACACATATGAGGACAAGGCTCCTTAAACACTCTTAAACACAGTCAATTCCCATTTACAACTTGATCTAGGCTATTGTGCGCTGACAACGTCTAAAGCTAAACGTCCTCCAACAGCTCACAACAAAATATGATTTACACTACTGTTCAAAAGATTGGGGATGGTAACATTTATTAATGTTTTTTTTTTAAAATAAGTATCTAATGCTCACCAAGGCTGCATTCATTTGATCAAAAATACAATAAAAACAGTGATATTGTAATATTATCACAATTTAAAATAGCTGCTTTCTATTTTGATATAATTTAAAATGTAGTTTATTTCTGTTGGGGGAAGTTACTTTTAAGTAATGCATTAAATATTGAGTTACTCCCTATAAAAGTAACTAATTGTGTTCGTTACTTTTTATGGAAAGTAATAAGTTATGTTACTTTTGCGTTACTCTTTCTCACCTGGGCTGGGCTTGGGGTTTTTTTTTTTTTTTTTTATTTAGGCTATAACAAATAAAAAAGAAAAATCTGTTTTTGCTAAATGTAAAGGCCCTTTCACACCATAAGTGAAATGACACAGTAGAAGAAAGTTTTTACTTCAGGAATAAAAAAAAAAACTGAAACTGTAATGTGTATCTAAAGTCATTTTTGCTTATGTGGTTTAATTGGATCATCAAAGGTCAGGAGCAAAGACATTGAGACAGTGAGATTAATTACATAAAGTATATTTGTCTAATTTAACATGTTTAATTACTGCAGGTTTGTGTGATATTCTGAGTTTGCATTTCACTGGTTTTATTCATTTTGAGGAATACTGAATCTGTTTTTGTGCAAGTGAGATGAGAAAATGCCTGCTCACATTTAGTCTAGAACTACAATTATCATGTTCACACAGCGCACACAATGCCTCTGCACTTACTCACGATTTCTCTCAGTCTATGGGAAAGCAAAGTAGCTTGTGTTAGTTATTTGAAAAAGTAACTCAGATATTTTGTTGTAAATTTAAAAGTAATGCGTTACTTTACATGTTACCTGAAAAAGTAATCTGATTACGTAACTCATGTTGCGTTACCCACAACACTGGTTATGGAAAGCTGATTTTTCAGCATCATTACTCCAGTCTTCAGTGTCACATGATCCTTCATTTTAATATGATGATTTGATACTCAATAAACATTTCCTATTATTATGACCGCCGCTAGCGTAGCTAGCGAAAGCGGTCATATAGGGATTGTCAAAGTTTTTTTTTTTTTTTTTTCCCGTCACCTTACTGAATTTTTCGTCAACGATACCAGGGACACCGAAGCACCGGGGAACATGAAATTTGGTGGGCATGTAGCCCCACTAGACTTCTAAGGAAAAATTTCGTTTGGTCCCCGGGGGCCACTCCCCCCCCGCGCTGGGCCCCCCCAAACCCAAAAAATGCAGTTTTTCCTAAATAACTACCTGAACCGTGGCACCGAGGATGAAGAAATTTTTATGGTATGTTGGTCTACTAGACTTTTACGGAAAAATTTCATTTGGTCCCCGGGGGCCACTTTCCCCCCCGCGCTGGGGCCCCCGTAAATTTTTCGTCAACGATACCAGGGACACCGAAACACCGGGGAACATGAAATTTGGTGGGCATGTAGCCCCACTAGACTTCTACGGAAAAATTTTGTTTGGTCCCCGGGGGCCACTCCCCCCCCGCGCTGGGCCCCCCCAAACCCAAAAAAATGCAGTTTTTCCTAAATAACTACCTGAACCGTGGCACCGAGGATGAAGAAATTTTTATGGTATGTTGGTCTACTAGACTTTTACGGAAAAATTTCGTTTGGTCCCCGGGGGCCACTCACCCCCCGCGCTGGGGCCCCCGTAAATTTTTCGTCAACGATACCAGGGACACCGAAGCACCAGGGAACATGAAATTTGGTGGGCATGTAGCCCCACTAGACTTCTACGGAAAAATTTCGTTTGGTCCCCGGGGGCCACTCCCCCCCGCACTGGGCCCCCCCAAACTAAAAAAAATGCAGTTTTTCCTAAATAACTACCTGAACCGTGGCACCGAGGATGAAGACATTTTTATGGTATGTTGGTCTACTAGACTTTTACGGAAAAATTTTGTTTGGTCCCCGGGGGCCACTTCCCCCCTGCGCTGGGGCCCCCGTAAATTTTTCGTCAACGATACCAGGGACACCGAAACAAAATAAATTTTTATGGTATGTTGCTCTTAAGGGCCCACATCAACCTAGCCCACAATCACTCATTTGTGATTTGCGCCCCTCCCATAAAAAATGAAAATGCAATATTATTCTGCTTTAATCGCCCCTATCTTCAGTGGAGATGTTCAGAACTGCACCATATTTCATGTGTATGATTAACTTGACATCCTCTGGGGGTATCCTCTGCTAAGTTTCGTAGAATTTCATCCATGGGGGGGTATAAAATAAATTCATTTATGTGCACATTTAGTGACTGTACACTCATCGGCCTGTAGATGGTGCTGTTGAGCGAAGGGTTGCTGGTTTAGGATGATACTGTCACACACACACATGCAGGAATACAAACAAACGCAAGCATGCTCACACACTGACATCCACACGCACAGACACACACCCATACACACACATACAAATCCACATGCACAGACACACACACACAAACACACACGCGCACACATGTACGCACACATACATACACGCACAGACACACACACATACACAAACACACACACACACACACACACACACACACACACACACACACACACAGACAGACATGCACATACTACTACTTTTTTTAGGTATATACATAAACACGCAATACAGCCAAATTACTCCACGTCATTTATTTTTGTGGAAAGCCAGTGCAGGCCTGAGCGGCGGTCATATTTTGTACCGCGATGCGGTACATCTAGTTATCATCAATTTTGAAAACAGTTTTGCTGCTTAATATTGTTCCTTAAGTACATGAAATATAAATATTTTGTAACACTATGTCTTTACTGTCAGTTTTGGTTAATTTATTGCATCCTGCTGAACAAAAGTATTAACTTATTTCTTTAAAAAATAAAGAATTACTTTAATGGAACTCAAACATTTTTGATTAATGTTTTGGCCAATATAATGAAAGTTAATGAGGACTGAGGCTAACAAGCTCCCAAAAGATAATGTGTGGAAAAAAAAGAATGCCTTTGATCACAAAAATATCCAAAAAGTAAAAAACAAACAAAGTATTGCAAAAAAAGTGGACCATGCAACTATATTCCAAGTCTTCTAAAGCCATTGAGTTAATTGATCAGGGGCCGAATTCACAAAGCATTTTATCTTACCACGAGGAGTACTCCTAAATCGCACTAAAAGATTTTAGCTAGGAGTTTTCTCTTAAAAGTTATTCACAATGCCTTTCAGACCTACTCTTAGTAAAGAAAAATGACAACTCCTAAACTAAGAGTGAGTCTTCGTTGCTATGGATGACGTCATTACTCATGCACGAGCTTGACTGAAGTGACCACTTTGATTGGCTGATGATTGTAAAGCGGGAATGATTCCAAACACCTCCCCTACGATGATGAGTGACAGGTGACAGGTCTGAGAATGCGTGCGCTACACAAGTAGTGCGAAGGACGGAAGATGATGAATAACTGAATAAATAGCCTAAATGAATAAAGAGTAAGGCAAAACAAATAGCCTAGTAGCCTAATGAAACATATGGATTGATGCAATATCTTTGCAACATTATTGAATTAATCTGTCACTATATGCCTCTGCCTACGTTTGCAAAGAGAAGAACATTTAATTTGATTCACAATGATACGTTACAATTAGTTTACATGCAATGAGTAGCCTAGTTTTGGTTGTTGTTGGTGGCGTTATTGCATCCCTAGTTATGCCTACAATGCAAAATTGTTCCTCGCGAAACATCGCAACGTGAAATGCCATAAAAAGCGGTTTGTGAATAGGTCTTAGTAAGTTAGGAGTCCTCTCGACTTCTTTTAAGCTGTCCCAGCCGGCTTAGGTGCTACTTTTAGGACTAAAATGCTTCGTGAATTACTCTTAGTCAAAAAAAATTAGGAGTCCTAAAGTTACGAGTGACACGCCCATTATTTTTAGGAGTTGCTCCTAAATTCGCCAGTTAGGAGCTACTTTTAGCCTTAAAATTCTTTGTGAATACGGCCCCAGGACATTTGTGTCCCACAGAAAAAAAGAAAGCCATACTGGTTTGGAAAAACATGAAAGTGAGAAAATGAGTGAACTAATACATGAAACTGACATAGAATGTCAGAATTAACAATCCAAGTTAAATACACTTCATCAAACCAAAGTACAACAAAATAAATACAAGTTTTTTCTAATACAGAATAATTGTATTTTTAAATCTCTATTCTCTAGAAAGGGAAAAAAAATATTGGTTATCTGTATTTAGGAAAGATGTGTTTGCATCTGCAAAGATGTGTTTGAAAAGGTCTTGACAAAAAAACTTGCTGTATTTATTTGCAACCCCATATGAGTAATACCTTGCTAACCTTGCTAGGCTAATTGTTTAATGAAAAAAACCAATGCAACGCTGCATCTTGACTCGATTCAAAGGAGTCAGCCCTATGTTCCCACAGGCCTATGTTCCCACGGCCCTATGTTCCCACATTTCTACGAATTTTTTTTTTTTTACGATTTGTCTAAACCCCAGTTACGGGTAGGTTTAGGGGTGGGGTCAGGGGTAGGCCATTTGTGGGAACATTGTCTAAACCCCAGTTACGGGTAGGTTTAGGGGTGGGGTCAGGGGTAGGCCATTTGTGGGAACATAGGGCTGTGGGAACATAGACATGCTCCCAATTCAAATACTACTGTATAGGCCTACATATCCTTAATAGCATGTCAGACTATTAAATGATGTCTCAAATTTAGTTAATGTCATACATTAACATCAATTTTTGCTCAGAATCAGATTATATAATATTTTTGGATTTTAAAGTGTGCATACAGTACGTGAATGTTTTTTGGCCTAGTATTGCCCACAACATCTTGCACAACAAAAGAGGCTCTGTTCCAAAACCTACTGAGCTGCCTCACTGCCTACTGTGAAACTGTTTCTAAAGCAGCATCCAAGCTGAGATGTGACTGATTTGTAATGCTCTGCATAGGGAGGAACACTGTACACCACACAAAAAAGCAAAGTAGACTCTGCTCACAATTGATTTCAATGGAGTTTGACATTAGCATATTGCTAAGCTAAAATGTTAGAGCATCTTTTTTTACACACTTTTATTACCACTGAACTATTCAGTAATTAATACTTTTCAGTATATTTTTTCACATTATTATTCAGTTTTTCAGAATGCACTGCAATTCATTGCATTCTCTTTCAACCTTTTCAACTGCAGACAAATGGCGTTTTTAAAAACCAGTTACAGATTGCATGAATCTAAAAGTTATGCAATAATGAATTTAGCTACATGCTAAGATAGATAGCTAGATAGTCCATAGAAACAAGATGCATGTCTGTCATACATACTCAGCAGTACTTTTCCATCATCAGCAAAGTACTTGTCATGCATAATATAACTATGCAAATTGGGATGCAGCTAATTATTAAACTTGATCGACCATGTTGTTTCAAAATTAAACTCTGAAGCACCTAAACACATCCATGATGTATTCCTACAGCGTCTGAGACGGTTTCTTTTGCACAAAACAAAAAAGAGACTAGTGTTCATAAAATAGAAAATGCTGGATTGCTGTTTTAGCCAGCACTATATACCAGAGACCGTTGCAAGCTTTGTGGATACTGACAGCTTTGTAACATCTAAGACGTCAGATGAAAGCACATGAAATTATCCACTGCATACAAAGTCCTGTATCCATATTTCATAAGCATGCCATGCATGCATTGTTTCCTGCATGTTTTATGAGTGAGTACACTGGGGTACATATTGTATAGGTTTAAGCATGCATGTGATGCAGACTAACTCTGTGTGCATTTTACTTCAACAAAAGAATCACGATTAAAACACAGAGCAGGAAACGTCACCCATACAACCTGACGAGAGGGTTGTGATATGAAGCTTGTGAATTTCCCATGTTACAGGATCAGGGTGTATCCACATAAACAGTTACACAACGCTCATAGAAGAACCAGGAAATAGCCAGCTCTTTGCAATTACTAAATGAAACCAATCCTGCTAAAAAGTTGCCAAACGGCCCCACAGGATCGAATCCTGCCAAGGACTCCAAGAACAGTGACAAGGCCAGTAAAGCTACGTTTATGGCCCTTACAGTCCTGGGAAGTTCGAAACAATGGCTGGCTCTGGCTGAGGTTTGGTGTTAGTATGAACTATTGTGTAAGTCTAAGCTGTGAGATCAGAAACTGGTCCCAGTCCAATAACACTGGCCCGTGATCTCATATAACCCAATTTTATAGGTGCCCGGCTATTCAGGGGAATGTAGGTTTGAATGAGGCAAGAGGGCTATTTTCAGAAGAGTTGCTTTGTGCTTAGAAATACCACCACAAATGGACTACAAGACTAAAAAAACTATTACTTGTAACATCTCATCAAATATCAAATAAATGAAAATCAACTACAAAAAAAGAGAAAAATCTTGGTGAGCAGAAGAGATGAACAGCCTTAATATTTTAAGATGAATCACATTCCAACAAATATCTAAAAATAATCTCTAAAACATTTGTGTAAATCACAGTCTCGCTAAAGCCTGTGATTCAAAGCAGAAATGTGTAATGTGATCAGACAGTCTGCTAGCGTATGATAATATCTTTTAATGGCAGATGGCTTTGAAATATTACATAGATATACAACAATGGTATGTGGTGGGCCTCTGAAATGAAGTCCCATGGGTTTGGCTTTTTTTAGTCCAATGTACATTCATGTTCCATTTCATAATTTTCCATTTTCACAAACAGTTTTTAGGTTAACGGCATGTGGAATAGAATCTACCTTGCATTATCAACAATCAACCAATTCTATAATATGTTTATGTTTAGTATGTTTATATTAAGGGATAGTTTACCCAAAAATGAAAATTTTGTCATAATTTACTCGCCCTCATATCGTTCCAAACCCAAAAGATTTTGTTTAATCTTTGAAACACAAATTAAGATATTTTAATGAAACCTGGGAGGTTTCTGTTCCTCCATTGAAAGTTCATAACCAAAACTTAGAAGACCCAAAAAGGTCATAAAGGTGTCATAAAACAAATCCATCAATCGAGCAGTTTAATCCAAGACTTGTGAAGAGATACGATCACTTTATATGATGAACAGATATAATTTAGGATTTTATTTACATCTTTAAACACACATACATAGTACACATCACATATGGCAAACACAGAAGCTCAAATGTTTGCCAAGCGTGAAACAGGCACAAGATTCTGTGTTTACCATATGTGAAATATACTGTATGTGTGTTTTTATGTGAATAAAAGCTTAAATTAAACTCATCATGAAATCAAAATGGACAATTCTTATATTGCAGTGTTTGTTGTGCATATCATTATTATTATTTTTTATTCATGTGCCCCTTGTTTTCTTAAATCCAAGTAACTTTCCCTCCCTCTTGCAGCGACATCTCTTCTCTCGCTTACTGGCACGAAGGCATGACAACCTATCACTTACATGAGATTGACCAATAGCAAACCACAACCATCTAATCAATTCCCCATGGACAAAAACAAGACCCACCCTACATTTTTTCTTGTTCCAGAAGTCATTTCCCTTTTATATACGTCACAATAGGAGAGAAACATCTGTTTCAATGCGACTTTAAACCTTTATTCAAACCAAGTCACGAGAAGTATTTTTGGATTATATCCATCAGGGCAAACTCAGAGGCACTTTTTTATTAGACTACTTTTACTTCCTGTCATTTTCTCATCACTGCACCAATTGAGACGTTTTCTGTAGAAAATCTTGATGGGACTTCAAGATTGGGACTCCCATCAAGATTTTCTACAGAAAACGTTTCAATTGGTGCAGTGATGACAAATGACAGGAAGTAAAAGTATTTTAATAAAAAAAAGTGCCACTGAGTTTGCCCTGATGGATATAATCCAAAAATACTTCTGAAATTGATTTCATTGTGTCCTGGCCAACATAATCACTGAATGTACCTATTCTGCTCAGAGAACTCCAGTCCTGAGCAGGAATCTTGGCAACAGTTGCTACAGCAACTCCTCTGGCCCTCATTCAGGAGAATGGCCTGCTGAGGATGAAGTGTATGGCGGTAAGTTTGCCTCTCTGAAGACCAAATTTTAAGCACAGTCATCTTCTGAGTGGAACGTGTTGAAAGCAACTCTTGCATCTTGTAAAATCCATATGTTCAGGGATTACAGTAAGCTAAATCATAATAACACAAGATAGGTTGTGGTTTTGATCTAGTTGCACTTTTTAAAATCAGTGCTCAGTGAAATATGTTCATCCTTTTATCTTATAACTCCAGTAACTCCAGTAATTATTTACTGTGCTGTTCATTTTCCCGTAGTTCAATTTCTTTTCAATGAAGTATGTTCAATGTTCAATGTCCAACATTGTTATATGACCCCAAGGTCACGTCATTATCAAGTTCCAACAGATTTCCCGGAAGACGACATCTTATCTCCACTAATTTTCGTACTTGTGTACTATTGCACTCTTGGAAGAGGAGACACGCTTTCTAGTTCAATGTGTGATGACACATCCAGAGGAAGCTGCATGACAAGTTTCCAAGTTCAAGATCCCAAGTTTTTTTCTGGTTGTCTGGCCACAACCTCAACAATGTGTCTCCACAGAACACATTCACAAGCAAAACATCCTGGATTTCATTCCAAAATAAAAGAAAACTTTTACAATTACTCATTTACTGAGGTCACTTAGTCAACAAGATTAGACATGGTGTGATTAGTGGACATTTCTATGTAAACAGACAAAATTTTCACTTAGCAGATGAAAAACTCCCATGGACTTCAATTGAGCAATATCCAGAAACCCAAATATTATAGAGCAGTGTTCTTCAACCCTGCTCCTGAAGGACCCCCAACACTGCACGGTTTCTTTGTCTCCCTAATCAAACACACCTGATTCAACTCATAAGATCATTAACCCATGTGATGATGAGCTGATGAATTGAATCAGGTGTGTTTGATTAGGGAGACAAATGGTGCGTCCCAATTCGCATACTATCCGTCCTAAAAAGAATTCGAAAATAGAATTAGTACATCCCAAATCGTAGTATGTTGAAATGAGTGTTCCAAAGATACCCGGATGGTCTACTATTTCCGGTCAGAATCCGAAGTGCAGATCGATGCCATAGACAGTATAAGAAGTGGACAGAGCCATCTCATTGGAACTCAATTGAGACAAGTGAAGCCCATTTTTAGCGATTTTTTAGGACTTCCGTTCCTGACGCGCAGACTCAAACCGACTCAAACTGAGCTTGACGACGTAGATGTGACGTGAGCAACCCGTCTGTCTTCTAGTAGCTGTGCCGAGAGAAATCTGAATCATTCCCTTCCGAATCTTGCAGAGACGGAGAGTGTGAGTAGAAGGTGTCCATGAGCTTGGAGCAGGAGAAACTTTTGCTAGGTATTCTGATTAATTATTTTGTAATTTTGCCTCCACGTCCCCCCGATTGCCCGCGAGCTTCTCCTCCCGTCCATATGGTAATCTCTCTACTGTGCGACAGAGAGTCACGTGGTTATGACGCAATCGTTAGCCTACTTTTACAAAAACTGCTTCTACGGGGCCATAACATAAGCTACAAGGTAATGGAGCATTTTATACATTGTCGTGTTTCTTTAGAAATAAGTAATGGACAAATGGAGTCTTCAAATGCCTCAGATGTAAAGTTATTCGCTGTCAAAGTGACGCCAAAATGAATGCTAGTCAATGGAATGCTAACAGCAGGTGAAGTTCTGCTACAAGATGGTGGCACGCGGCCGGCTTCAACTTCCGGTCAACTTCCTTCCCGCTTGATAGATGCACACTCTTTAACGGCTAATATTGCCCACAACCCATCGCGCGTTGGACGAGGATTCGGTTAGAACTACAAACATGAGTGAAAAGTGTTAAAAAAACTACAGACATGGAGGACCCGCGAGTCCGGCGGTTATGTAGAGAGGTTTAGATAAAGGGGTTTGAGTGATTCATTATCAGCATCTAACCGGACGAAAATGTATTTATTCAATGTTGTCTACATTATATTGCATCTGCAGATGCATTGTGAACTTTTGTAAAGATACGTTTAGCAATTAACTTTTAAATGCATCATTATATTCATATTGCTGAGGAGAGTCTCCGAATGAAAGACCCACGACTGGCAGATAAACGTGCAAATACATTTCTCTCCAAAACGGTAGGAAATTAAATTAGATTGAATGGAGGATTTTAACTGTGACAAGATGATTGACAGGGCAGTTTGCGGTGACAGGAGGCACGCGACAGATCTGTCCGTTAAGTAGTTTGTCCCAAAGCTTGCCTACTCTTTTGCTACACACTCAAAAGTATGTACTTTTTCTTCACAAAAAGAGTACATACTTTTAGGGCGTAGTATAAGTAGGCGAATTGGGACGCAGCAAAAGAAAACATGCAGTGTTGGGGGTCCTTCAGGAGCAGGGTTGAAGAACACTGTTATAGAGAATAGGATGTGGGCTCTTTTTGACTCAATCCAATAAGCAACCACCTTGAAACACCCTAGCCACGACCATAAACTCCCTAATGCATGCTAAAGACTGTGAGATTTCAGCAATCTTGTAAGATCATTACAAATCACACTGTACAACATGGATCAAATAAACTTGGGTACAACATGTATGTAGAGTAGACTGAACGATGATGACACCTATTGAAGTTAGGTAAAGAAGAATACAACATCATTAGCATGCGCAAGTGGTAAACAAATAGACCAAGATAATTCGCACTTTGGCAATTGTGGTTTTTATGTGCGCTGAAAAAAAGAGGAGGAAGCGAAAGAGGAGAATATGGATGCAGTCATGGTTAGGGAAAAGAGGCCAACTTGGCATGCCAATCTTACAAATGGAGCTTGAGGTGAGTCGTTTTGTTTTAGAGCCATTTTATGTTGCCTTTTTATTGGCTAGTCAGTAGATGAAGGTCACAGCAGCAAACACACTGTGAGATGATCATGCTAAATTTCTGACACTGTCAGAAAATGATCACAGGCTATCTCTGGTTGCAAGAACGTGACAACGGAAAAATGGAAAAAGGTTTCAGATATTGCAGGATAGCATAAATATTTAACTTATAACCGTAGTCATGTAATTTACCAATATACTTGAAGTACCAAAATCTGCTTTTTACCTTAAAATGTACTGATCACCATTATGATAATACAGTTGGTACAACAGTAAGCCACATGATGAATCAGAGTTCAGCGTAAGTGGTCTGTCTACAAAACATGGCCAATACTCGCACATGGTCAAATACCGTCAGGGTAACTTACAACACTAAACAACACTACCGGTAAATAACGTAAAATATTGCACAAAACATTCTAATGAACATTACTGATAACAAAAATGAGACAAATTATTTATATTATTAATTATATGTTATTTATTGCAAAATCATTTATATAAAATATTATTAGCCTATATGTGATGTGTCACAGGCTTCTGGCAATGTCCTTTTACTTACTTTACTTTTACTTGTAAAAAGTGAACAGTTGGATCAACTTAAAAAAATTACTTCAATTGGTAACACCTAAAGAAATTAAGTTTTCTCAACTTAAATTATCACGTTTTTCACGATATAATGTGATAATTTAAGTTAAGGAAACTTAATTTCTTTAGGTGTTACCAATTGAATTTTTTTAAGTTGATCCAACTGTTCACTTTTTACAGTGTACATGCATTTGAAAGTAGCGTAAAATGACATACAATGCAATGTTAAACCATTTTACTGTAACGTAGTGTCCTGATCCCAGCCTGCCCCCTGTCTTGTGTGGACTTTTATGTAATTTCCTCTTCTGTGCCATTTTTTGTAATCCTTTTGTTGATTGGTACCCCATTCATTAGACTTGATTGTTCCCAGGTGTGTCTTATGTTGTTAGCCTTTGTGTATTTAAACCCCTGTGTTTCCTGTGTTCTTTGTCAGGTCCTGTCCTGCTGCATGTTGGTGTGACTCAGTTTTGTTCCTGAAGATTTATTCTGTTCTGTTCCTGGTTCCTGACTATGTGTTTTTATTAATGAGTTCTCCATCATTACAGGTAGCTTGCAAATCAACCAATCAACAGTTTTTTACTGTATCATTTTTACAGGTTTTTTTTCCTGTAAAAAATTACAAAAACGTTTTCAAGTGCAGCTATTACATTTTCACAGTTTTTAAACTGAATGGTGCCCAACAGGAAATGGAAATACTCTTTATCTATGAACTTTGAATGTATGAACATATTATAAGAGCAGTCTTAAATTTAACAGCTGTTTGCTTCACAGTACAAAATATGTTTCTTTAAAGATCCCATATTGTCAAAACTGACATTTCCTGGCTTTTTTCATGATAACAGATGTTTAGGGGCTATGAAACTACCATATAAGTTTCAAAACAGTCAATCCACAGACAAATGCACACAGCCTGCATAAAGTAGCTGTGCCTTTTCACGAGCCGTTGTGACTTCCGTATAAATGTGATGCCAGAACTACTCAGTCACCGCCTTCAGTCTCCCCCCCACCAATGATGGGTCACTCAGAAAACAACAGGCCAATCAGAAGAGAGGCTCATGAATATTAAGTAGACAGGCCAAAATCGACCTGTTCTTGGCAGAGCTCCTGAGAAAGGAGCTGTAAAAATATATTGAGATGGTTTTTGGTACTTATACCTCAAATATATATTCTTAAGGACATCAAAACGTAAAATAAAACTTCAGAAAGGTGTACAATACGGGACCATTAAAATCGGGGTGTTGGAGCTAAGAATTTATTCCACAACGATCTGTGAACATTTGTTCTCTGGCAAATCTCAAACTTTAAATGTCAAAAGACTCTGTGGGTAAGTTACGTTCTGCAAAAAGTTATGCAAAGCATAAACCACCAGAAGCATAATAGCCATTTAAAGGATTAGGAATCATTACGTAATCATTGCATTGAGAGATAAATATCGTCCTCACACATGACCACACATGGTGTGAGGTTTACTAGGCTTACGAGTCCTATGATACTTTCTAAAAATATATTTTTGACTATGATTTCATTGGCCTATATTATCAGAAAGGAGACTGTGGTTTTATCACATTACAGACAAGCGTAACATTTTGGCCATAGCCTAAGCAAGAGAAACCCACAAGCTAAGCAGCTTAAAATGATTCCAGCTATAATACACAAGGGACCTTCTTGGTTTTTAGGCCAACTCTCTGTCAACTCCAGTTACTCTGGGCATTGGCCATATTCAATTACTTTGAAATAAATCAACTTATTTGCCGACTTACATAATTCCAAATAGCACCTATCTATCTATCTATCTATCTATCTATCTATCTATCTATCTATCTATCTATCTATCTATCTATCTATCTATCTATCTATCTATCTATCTATCTATCTATCTATCTATCTATCTATAATCTATCTCCAACCCAATCTCACGGAAAAACGAAGTGGCGATTTCGTATAAAACTGTACAATGTGAATAATACAAAAATGAATGATTTTTAGAAAAAATTAACCATGAAGGACCACTAACCCTTTCCGTCAAAACATACCTGTCACTGGGGTGTAAACAGATCCTTACAAAAAAACATACAATGAGGTTGTATACGGATTCATTAAAAAAAAGCCAATTTGTGCCAATTTGTAACAAATTGTGTTGAGATCTATCTCTCTCTCTCTCTCTCTCTCTCTCTCTCTCTCTCTCTCTCTCTCTCTATCTATCTATCTATATATCTCTTTATCTGTTTCTCTCTCTCTCTCTATCTATCTAATCAATTCGACTCATGTAAGAGGTAATGAGATTATTAATGTTCATAAACCAACATACAGTCTCTGTTTCATTCTGCCCCCCTCTCACACCTCAAACAAGATGAGCATCTGCAGGGATGCTGTGCATGACCGAGACGCTCGTCCCCACACAGTGATTGTGATCTCCCACATTGGCACAGCGGTGTCTGTCTCTACTGCCCTCTCGGTGTCTGACATCCTTGCGGACAAGGGACATCCTGATTCCCAGACGACCAATCCTGTGCATGATTATCCCACCCAGTGTGATCATGCTAATCCGATGAAGAGACCAGAAATACAGGCACTATTAGACTATGTTGGATAACAGCACACGTGCTGGAGAATCTCCATCATAGGAGGAATCACAGGGTGAAGACAAACAGAATTGCTCTGTGCACACACCTCCTGCTAAATGAGATATCAGAGAGACAGACTGACAGTATAGTCTTGAGGGCTACTGATCAACTTTAAGCTTTTGAGTCAAAAGTCCTATTACACGAATGCCTGATTCTAGCAGTGGTTTTGTATGTTGCTTTGAAACCGAAATTGTCTTAAATTAAAATGAGTTTCTTACTCAGCATTTCTTGTTTTCCAGGACAAACATCTACTGTAAGCATTCTTAAATTGAGATACATATGTGACCCTGGATCACAAAACCAGTCTTATGTTGCACGTGTATATTTGTGGCAATAGCCAACAAAACATTGTATGGGTCAAAATTATAGATTTTTCTTTTATGCCAAAAATCATTAGGATATAAAAAAAAGATCATGTTCCATGAAGATATTTTGTAAATTTCCCACCTTAAATATATAAAACATTTATTTTTGTGAATGGATGCAACACTAACGCCAATAGAAATGGACAACTTTAAAGGCGATTTTCTCAATATTTTGATTTTTCTGTACCCTCAGATTCCAGATTTTCAAATAGTTGTATCTCGGCCAAATATTGCCCTATCCTAACAAACCATACATCAATGGAAAGATTATGTATTCAGCTTTCAGATGATGTATAAATCTCAATTTAAAAAAAATTACCCATAAGACTGGTTTTGTGGTCCAGGGTCACATATACTTAATAAGCAAAACGACATAAGATACAATGTTTTTTTCTGAAAAGTATATCAAAATTAAGTGAGTTTATGCTTAAAACAAGAAAAAATATCTGTCTTTTGAAGTTTTTGAATTAAGTTTATTTTTCTTAACCAATGGCAGATATGTTTTTCTTGTTTTAAGTATAAACTCAATTAATTTCGACACATTTTTCAGGATTGTATTTATCTACATTAGTTTATCAAAAAAAAAAAGCTTAATATCTCAACTCATTTTGCTTCTCAAGTAAATGTATTTTGGCTTGATTGTAGCATTTGAAACATGCATTTTCTGTAAAGCATTCTTCAGGTGAATTGAAAAGCACCATTTATAAATGAAATGAAAATTACTTAAAAGGAAAACAAGACTAGAATACTAAGACATGAACATTTTTGTGAATTCTATCTTCTCGATTAAAATTCCAATATAACTTTTTTAGCTTAATAATTGTTTTACAGTTTAAATGCTGAAAAGCCTATAAAATGCTATTTAAAAGCAGGTTCTCATTGTGACAATTTTGCTCAAATCATTTCAACTGCAACTGGGGCATACAATCACTGTATGTTAGTGTACCTGTCCAACAACTGATCAATAGCAAGACTTTGAGGTATGTATAAATATAAGTCCACTCTGAGAAATATTCACAGGGGAGAAAAGTATGACAACTAGCCCCAGAGTCCCCTGTATTCTACACAAACACTCATCCACATATGGCCAGCTCTGATCATATAATAATTATCTAAATTGTAAAATGACAAAAGTATTGGCATGATGTGCAGACACTGATGTAATACAGTGTATGGAGTTCACATAAACAAACCCTGTCTGTGACACATAAGGTTAGATGTGAACAACACAACATTTGTATTCAGAAAACAGCATGTGCACACCATATATGAGGACATAAGCACGCATGACATACATATGCATGTTCACATTCCAACACAGCTTATATAGAATATACATTATTGGCGCATGTTGTCAGGCAAACCAGAAGTGGGTCAGTTTTAAGGGTTACAGACTGTTCATGCTCTGGTAAGTGTCTAGTAAATAAAAGTGAATAAAATCACTGAACCACAACTGGTGGAGGTGTCAGGGTTGACATTAGCAAGGGGTTGGCTGGACGCAGAAGAGTAGATGCCCTTCTTTACTCTCTCCAAGCCAGAAAACGCTTCCCATTCTCACATTAAAGAGCCTTTCTGTTTCTCGCGTAAAGGAAGTACAGTACTGAGACTATATGCTGTTTGTGTGAATCAACAGGCTTCAGGCTCTGAAACATGAATCAATGTCACGACCGACAAAAGGCTGAGCCACTCCCGCGCCCGCCGCGGCGCCGCGCTGCGCGATCCCCGGCGCGTCCGGAGGTGATAGTAACGTAATTAGAGAATGTGTTGAAGGTGTGAGGAAAAAGTGACAGGTGAAGAAGTATCCTATTTACAGGGGGATTCCTTGCTCTTGAGCACAATAACCCAGACACACAATATAAGGGCGTTGAACGTGCCAATAAAAAGCACTGCTATATGAACATCACACTCTGGCTTTTGAGGAATATGGCAGTTTTATCACACATATGCATTGCAGGCTCTACACTGTATGCAATGTGATATCTGTGATGCATATCCAAACCTCTAAATGATGCCATTCAGACAGCTTCTATCCTGTTTAACTCAGTAATGCAACCTCAAGGTGTGTGCACGGATGGTGAGTAAAATAAAATAAACTCATTGACATCCATTGTAACAAAAGCATATAATAAAACTACCTGTTTTGAAAAAAGGCTCCGTATCTGCATCGTTCGGTCCTTCCTCAGCCGCCTCGGCAGAATTCATCATTGCAGAATATGTTTCCACGGATGATGATTATGATGATGGTCAGATTTTACACCTACGGATCTTTATAATCTATGTGTGAAGAACACAAGAGCGCGTGGCCGTCTCCATTGGTGAACGCTCGTAGTAGTGAATGATGATGATGATGATGATGATGATGCCGGAGGTTCTGCGCTCAGCGATACTTTATCCAGCGCTCCACCGGGCGCTATTGTTTAAAGCCTCCCCGCCTCTGCAAGACAACTGCTGGCTGGGGGAACCCCGATAGAGAGAGAGAGAGAGAGAGAGAGAGAGAGAGAGTCGTAAAAAAAGCGCGTGCAATGTTAATGCAGGTCTTTTAAAATCCCTTATTCATTCGTTCCTCCTCCACCCGTAGTATATTCCTCCATTCGTTCGATCTCTCGCACAACCCAGTGGATATAATGGCAGCGCTCCCCTACACTGACCGAACGAACCGCAATTTGCCTCCCACTATTACAGATGAAACAATGCAGCTAATGCAACGACTGTTGTAACGTTAGATATATAGCCAATACAATCGTTCGCGCGAGGGAGGCTCTTTATTGTGGTGCAGCCTGTCTGGAGAACTGGACCAATCTATGCTCCTGATGCGCTCAAGCGCTTCCTAATAATGGGGTGTGTGTATTTTTCAAGAGGCCGGAGAACCCCTACCATCACCATACGGTCCTTTTTAAGGGATGCTTACTTATTAGAACCAATGAATCGCTGTCTGTTAGGACGCTTTTATCATTGGAACCTCCTTTATATTAAAACTTATTTGCACTTCTTACCTTATTTCTTCGCTGAATATCAACTAATATTATTTAAAAAATAATATTGGCCATATTATTACAACAGGATGCTTTGCTTTATATATAATATTTGGCATAATAATGGATATTTTAAATATTAATTTAATAATAATTAATATCAAATTATGTTGTATTTTTAATAAAAAACGCCAGTTTTTTTGTACTTTTAGGTAACAAACGAAAATGGTTGCAAAAAAAGAAACCAAAACTGGTCTGGAATTAATATTTGAGTGGAGCGGAGCCACAGATGTCCCCTCTCAGATCAAAGCGAGCGCGTTCTGAAATCACTCTCCAGCTCGAACTCCACTCCAGGTTTTCCACTTCCCACTCTCTGCTAGCTGGTGAGAGAAACCCTACTCCAAACGCGTGTAGCCTTCGTGAAGTTCGTGCTATAACTTTTAGAAACCATAGAAAGGCATAACCGCACGCTTTTTTTTTTTTAGCGTTGTGATTCCCAATTCGCAAACAAACACGCAATTAAACGTGATGGAAAAGTGATGTCAGCGTTCATGGAATGACAGCCAGCCAATCAAATTAGAGGACCGAACTAACCTGTCTGCCTATGGTAAACAATAATAATAATAATAATAAAAAGATTAGTAATGATTAGTAAAATAGCGTGTTAGAGATTCTCAGTATGGTCTAAGTATAATTGTAACAATATTATTTTTTTGTGTGTGAGAATTTGCCATCACACCCCTTATGAATGAGAATGTTTATTTAGAAATCAAAAGTATGCTTGAATGTGGGTACAATTGTGTTGTTTCTGGAAGTTAAATAGCCCTGTCGACTCTAACCAGGAAATTTAGTCCTTCCTGTGATTCAGATTGTGCACATGGGTGAATTTAACATCTGCGAAAACAAAATGATTGTATACTTAATGATTGTGTTACCACAGTATGACTTGCAGATTACGATAACATTAGAATGATTAAGCATTCTAGTGCATAAACTTAAATTCAATGACTGAGAAATGTTTTCTTAGAGAGAGATTGAGGCTAGAAAAAGGATGGTGAAATGCCGCCCTCTTGAGGAAATGTGGTGTCATACAAATATACAAAGGCTAGTTATTCAGTATTTTGTCTGAAACAGCCACTGAATTCAACAAAGCAAGCACGCAGTGTTTTAGTAGATAGACTTTATTTCTATAAATTTGCTGCTTATTTAAATTAACCTGATTGTTGATTGTTTATTCTTGCTGGTTTTAACTTCCATAATGTCTCTTGCACCAAAGCAGTTGATCATCCCTCCGGAAGGATGTCATCAAATCCCAGCTGGAGAACATCACTGAGTGGGCAGCACTGTGAGGATCAAAACGAACAGCTTCACATCACTTTATGTAGATTTATTTAACCGGCTGAGAAAGCAGAATACAAATCTATACAAGTCATCAAACATTTATAAGGAAGAATAAAAATTCTTGAGGTACTTTAGAGCACTGGTCCAGGGAAACCCCTGCGCACCACTTCTGATTTTGTGAATCTCAAACCTGAACATTTCACTGCTGTGCATGCACAGGTGATCATTGACAGAATTTATGGTTTACATAAAATTCAATAATTTGGTTGAAGGGATGATTGTCTGCAAAATGCTATTGTTGTTAATTGCTTTTGTTTTTATAAAGACATTCAGAAAATGAACAACGATCAGCTCACCTGCATGTTTGGCATTTGAAATGTTCTGTGACCTCTGACATCTCTGCCAGAAGTGGACAGAGAGGTTTTACAGACTCGGGAATCGGGATGACATGGCACTCTTTTACCTGGATGCATAAATGGGAATTAAATCATTTTTCATTTCAGATATCTGTTTCTTATTTGAATATAGGCTATCTCTAATTTTAAACAAAAAAAGTAAAAAAGTGTATTTTACAAATTTCAACTATATAGATAACAGATTATAAACAAGCTAACTATATACAAATGTAGCCTACCTGAACCCTGACTCAATATTTTTGTCCACATAAATCGATTTATCTCTAACTTCTTTCATCACAGGAAGGCATATAATGGCATGATGAGGTGTCTGATTTCATCAGTAGTCCTAAGTGTGTTTGGGATGAGCACATAATGGGAAAAAGAGAGGAAGAGAACAGACTGAAACCTCATCTACCCATTTCCCAGGAGCCTTGAAACACCCCAGTCAAAAAATAGCATTCAGGGTTTTCATCTTTCTTGCTCTGACTCAAGACTGGATGTAATGTAGCGTATTCAGCACTCGAGCTGCTCTGATATGTGGTCAGCAGTATCAGATAAACAAAAACTGTAGACCACTTATTGTGACTGGTTTCATTTCAGTAGAATTGATGAAAACTACTTGAGCTAATAATATTTACTATTGACAAAGAAAATTACTATACATACATACAAAGCAGCAAATTCAAAATAAAAAGTAAGTTCATTCGCCAAGGCAGAGATGAAAACTCGAGTTTGCGATTTTTAAATTTTCATCATTCATCATTGTCTCACCCTTAGGTTGTTCTAAACCTGTATGAATTTCTTTCTTCTGCTGAACACAAAGGAAGATATTTGGAAGAATGTCTGTAACAGTTGTGGGGCACCAGTGACTTCCATAGTATTGTTTCCATAGGCCCATGGGAGTCAATAGTGCCCCACAAATGTTTGGTTACAGAATTTTCATTTTTGGTTGAACTATCCCTTTAAGTCTAAAAAAAAACGACTTGTGACTTTACTTGGACCCAAATATTTGAGACTTGACTTGGCCTTGACTTGACTTCTACATCTATTATCATTTTACAAAACCGCGAAGTTTCAGTTCTTATTATTCTGCCACTCCATCTCCATAGAAACACCTTTTTGGCGTCTGAGCTGAAAGTCTTAATGGGCGTTAGCCAAGTCTGAGGAAACGATTGTCTAGTGTTCATACGACTGACATAGTCTGAGACCAATAGACGCGTACTTCACCAATCAAATCCAGAGATTAAAACGAACTGTTTTTCTATTGGACTACGGCACTCGGTTTCCGTTTTGAACGCAACGATTGCGTAGTGGTAATTGTAACAGAGGCAGTTTGTTTTGCTTTTCATCCATTAGCTTTTAGATTAGGCTACTACAGGTTCATATGTAATTTGGTCTTTACGTTTTTGAAGTTAATTCGCGCAATAAATACAAGAAGCAATGGTAAACCATTATTAGACCCATATGATCATGATAAATACATATTTGCTGCATGTACTGTAGGTGAACGGTGAATTCTGAAAGTTTTATCGAATATACATCACGCATGGCAAGACAGGGAGTATCAAGACCAAAAGTAGCGGTTATAAACGATTAGATATTTTTTAATTATTTTATATATGATACTATGTAAGTTATTATGCTGTATTTTGTTTTAGCATTAAGGCCAATTTTCTTGCAGGTGGTCTCATCAGGCAGACTGACGGGGTCCGGACAGGGACAAATACACAAAAAACGGTAACAAACCGGATAAGAGATATCCTGTCCATACTGAATGAATTTTACAAACATAAACATTTAACAAACATAAATGTTGTCTGGTTTAGTTTTGCTGGAAGATGTGTGTCTCCTCTTGAACCAGCGTATTCTCTATATTCTACAGACTCTGAAGATCAGGTAAAGAAGCCACATACATGAGGTTGTGTATAAAGAATCAGTATCATGATTTTTGAACTCACGTGACATTCTTTTCATTGATAATTGCTTCCAGGTGACAACAATACACAAGGGACTGGACCGATGTGCTGCTTTACTCAATGGAATACTACAAGCCGAACAAGCAGGTATTGTATTTACAAAATCAGACCTCATTTTCTGTGTTTAGCAATTAAGTAGTAATGAGATTATTAATCTTCACACAACAGAATCAACAGAATCTAAGCCCAAACAACAGGGAACAAAAACCTGCACCTTCAAATCCAAACCCAAGAATTTATCAAGAAAAATCGAGACTGACAAAAAAAAAGCATGGGAAGAAGACAACCACGGCAATACATGTGAAAAAAAGGGCAGGTAATGTGCTCTAATATAGTGTACATAATTTTTTTCATCTTAGACATACTTGTGGCATATCTGTTTTTTATGGAAGCTGGTTTCCACCATGGAATAAAAAAGGTAAATGCCACTTTATATCTAACAAATCTGAGAAAAAGAGAAATTTGAGACAAATAAAAAAACCTCCCAATTCTGACCTTATATCTAAACTCACAATTACAAGGATAAAGTCAGAATTGCGAGTTGATTCTTACCATTCTGACTTTTTCTCAGAATTGTAAGATATAAACTCGCAATTGTGAGTTATAAAGTCTGAATTGTGAATTGCAAGAAAAAAAGTCAGACTTGTGAGATAAAAAGACATAATTACTTTTTTTTCTTAACAAGCTTCCATTGTTTTTGAAATTACATCTTTGTCAATCTTTTCGCTCATTTTCCTCCTTTGTTGTAAAATCCTTATTGGATATGTGTGATTGCCACAGCAGGGGATTCTTTTTAACAACCATTTGCAGAAGCACAAAATACGGCTTCACAGCCTATTGTATCTTTCTTACTGTAGCTGCAGTGCAGAAGACGATTCCATCCTCCAGTTGTCACCTGAGTTCAGCAGGGCAGCCGAGTTGTCGTGGTGATCAGAATCCTGGGGTCAAACGGGCGCAAGGATCACAGAATCAACCTTCAGCACTGACCTGTGTAACTCAAGCAGAACATGCCCAGCAAGTCTCAGTTCCACTGGCCTCCTCTCAGCCTGCTGCTAGCTGTAATCTGCCGACTTCTGGTGAACAGGCACGCTCACTAACACATTATATATTTAATTCTGTGGGTTCTGTAAAGGGCCTGCTCAAATGATGATCATTTATAAGAATGTCTTACTGTACTTCTGTCTTAACTTTTTTACTCACCAGCTGCTGTGGCTAGTGGTTTTCCAAAGTTACTAGCCACTCAGCATTTTCACTGGCCAGTTTTGATATCGATACCATGGGGAATATAGATGCCATATAGATATTTTTAATATTATCTGTGGCTTAATAATATTATATATTATAATTATAATATTATAGTGGCTTTATGTGCACTTAATTAATGTTTAAAATAATTCTTAAAACAAAGAAATTTAAACGATATGCTAATTTGGTGCTAATTAACAAACATTTCTTCTTATTGCCAATGTTGAAAACGTGTCACATATTTTTGTAACCGTGTCATATTCTTTCAGGATTCTCTGATGAATAAAAATTTGAAAAGAACAGCATTTATTTGAAATAGTTTTTTTTGTAATAATGTGTGAAAGTCTTTACTTTCATGTTTTATCAATTAAATGCATACTTGCTGGATAAAAGTCTTAATTTAACTTATTGACCTCAAACTTTTGAATGGCTTTGATGACTTTCTTTTAAATGCTGCGATGATTCTTATTATTGAATATACACACTGGATGTATTAAATTACACAATAACAATTACTTGTACTAAATTAAAACTTAAAATTGATGACTCTTTCCTCTCACTCTCTCTCTCTCTCTCTCTCTCTCTCTCTCTCTCTCTCTCTCTCTCTCTCTCTCTGTCTTCCTGTCTATTTTCTGGTTACTTTTACACTCTGAGACAAGTAGGGAAACAGATCTAATGAGTAAAAGTGTCATTCACCTTGCTTTCGTCTTTCTCTGTTGTTTTTAGTGTACTTCAAAGTGTGTACTGAGCAGTGGTGGCTCATCTGGGGAGTTTCATCAGTCGAGGGCCATGAGTGCTGCCATCCCCTCCTGCCCTCATGCTTCTGAAGAAATGTCTGCCACTCCAAATCAGTATGTGGCTTCTTTCTCAATGCCACCCGCAGTCCAACGACAGTCTCCAGTTACTGTATCTCCTGTCCAAAATGGGTCCTGCACTCCAGTAGGGCATGGGCTACCTATAATCACCAGCCCAGTCTGCAGTGTTCCTCAGGTTAAATTGACATCATCCACTGGGTCCTTGATCTGCCCCTCAGCAACACAGACGCCCAACCAGCTCCTGGTCAGCCAGACTCAGCCTGATCTAAATGGACCAGTACAGGAGATCTGCTCTGAGGAGAGTGCAGAGGATGAAGATGAAAAACATGGGATGGACAATACAGCTGTCAGAGACATCAGCTGTCAGACCAGCTATGAGAAATGAACAATTCTGAGTCACAAAAGTCAAACCCACCAGTCCAGAGAAAACCGCAGAGCAAGTGGTGACTGTTAAATATTTGCTGGGAGTCGGCGCAAATGGCCTCGTGGTCAGTGCGCTGACATGTTGCGCCTTTGCGTTCGGGCGGTCCGAGTTCGAGCCCCGGCTCGTGGACCTTTCCCGATCCCATCCCGGGTCTCTCTCCCACCTCGTTTTCTGTCATCTCTCTATTGTCCTGTCACAATAAAAGGAAAATCACCAAAAAAAACAATATACAAAAATAAAATAAAAAATCTGCTGGGAGAGCTGAAGCTGAACGATAGCTGAACGATATTTGCTAATCAGGGTGAGAATATTTGATTTATTTTCAAATAATTTTTTTTCCCCTCCCTTTGACTTTCCATCCATCTTAAGTACTTGGATTTAGGAAATCTCAAAACCCTCAAAGTCAGCATGAAACTTTGCAAAAGTCTTTTTTTCCCTGTTGTGACAGAGTGAAATTCTACGCTTTTCAAACAAGAAAAAATGTAGGGCGGGACTGGATTTTGTCCATGTGGAATTGATTGGATGTTTGTGGTTTGCTATGGCTGTGATGTCATGTGAGTGACAGGTTGTCCCACCCTCGCTCCAATAAATACATCATCAGAGAAGAGAAGAGATGTTACTGCAAGTGGGAGAAGTTATTTTAATTAAAGATTATGAGGGCACATGAATTAAAGGGGTCATATAATGCCATTTTTGTACAAGCTAATATGATTCTTTAGGGTCTAAATTAAAAGTTTGTAATATATTTTAATTAAAAATTCTCATTAGTATTGTAAGAAAACACTAATTTTACCTGGTCAAAAACGGCACGCCGTTTAAGGGCATGTGTCTTTAAATGATAATGAGCTTTGCTCACCCCGCCCCTCTGTTCTGTGCGTACACCGTTTGTAGTAATAACACAATAACCATAACGCGTTGTTCATAATAAACGTGGGATTATGAATTATATTGAGAACGTCGTACATAGAAAACATGCCGTAATGTACCCTGAGTGTAAACCTTAGACGCATTCATCGTGAAGCGTGCAAGCGATTTGCAAAGATTAATATAAATATTAATATAAAGGTTAATAAAACGTTACACTCACTTCTTCTTCTGGAGGTGCAGCAGGAACACGAATAGTTGGTACCGATCCTTTTTTCAGGAGCAGCTTCTTAGCAAAACCAGCTTTATACTGACCCTCGTTTGTAAAGCAGTCTGGTGAAATGATTCGCGCAAACATGAAAGCATTGTTGTGTACATGCACTGCCAACACACATTTCAGTACAATCATCTTGTAAAAGTGCATGTACCATTATATGACCCCTTTAAAAACAAACAAACAAGGATGTGCATGGATAAACCAGTTATGATAAAATAAGAAATAATTAATTTTTTATGTGTTCCATAAAAAAATAAGAATTGTCAATTTTGATTTTATGGTGACTTTAAAGTGGTATTTAACCAGAAAATGAAAAGTCTTCATGTTGTTCCAAACCTGTATGACATTCTTTCTTCTGTGAAACTCGATTTAAAATATATTTTGCAGAATGTTTTTTCCATTCAATGAGCCCGAAATGGGGTTCAAAACGTCACTGACTCTAATTATATAGTCGAGACATTTGTCAGCATATCTTTTTTTAAATTTTATATTTTTCTCTATGTTGTTGTCAGGGTCTTATTACAAGGGCTGTCTTCCAATCATCTGGAAGTTATCATTTATAAAAGTTGATATCCTGTTTCAAACTTGAGATGGTTAACTAATTCACTTTCTTTAACAATCAAAAAATTGGACCTTCAGATTTCAAGACACCCAATGATTGAGTTGCTGGATTTGCAGTTTTCTCAAAACTTGGCATTTAAGCAGATTTTTCCCCTCTGGGTGTTATTTTCAAGTTTTATAACACGTTTTCTCTTCTGTGCAGACAGTGAAGCTGTGCGTCTGATCTCTGAGGTGGAGCAGAGTATCTCACTACTTCCTGTCATGGTGGGCAGCACCAACATCCAGGCTGAGATTGCGCTCGCTTTACAGCCACTCAGGAGTGAGAATGTACAGCTGCGAAGGTCAGCAACTCGAAGAGTGTTTACAGACATGCATGTCAGTGTGTTGCAAGGATGTGTGTGAATTTGTATTAAGGCTATTAAATGATTAAAGAATGTAATTGAATGAATTACATGATATGCCAATTAATCAGATTAACTGCATATCAATGTGTTGGGAAAAGCTCCCACATCAAGTTACGTCAGTTACTTTATGATGTTGTGGCAGACAAAGGCATTGATTAGATTTTGATTAGACAAAGGTGTTGATGTATTTTGTGGGCGGAGCCTACCTGGTGGCAGAAAGTAGTATAGTATATGGATAGTAGTTTGAATATATTTACAACATGACGTCTTCTCCAGTTATTTGAAGCAGAAGACATGTTGTCATACACTAATTAAGCTAACCCTTAGCAATGGGATAAGTTTTCCTGACCCGTACTCACGGTCATATTTGGGTCAAGAAACCAACTAAATGACCAAAATTACAGTGGCTGGACATCTTCATATTCCTTGTGGAAACAACCCAGTGTCTAAAAGCTCAAGGCATACAAATCTCTTAACGCATAATCGCAGATCATTTTGTACTTTGGTCATGTCGAATGTATTATGGGCCGAGGTACTGCCTAGTCAGTGGCAAAAACACAAAACGCAGCAATACAAGTCAAACAACAATATACTAGTAGATCTAGTCTATGTAAAATGTAATCGGTTTAATTTAAGTTTATTTCATGCTGTAACTGTAGGGCGAATACATTATTTCCTCTATCAACTGTTTTTGTAATTTATGTAAATCTATTGTTTACATCAAATGTATGCTTTATTTATCAGTCCACTCTGTCTAAATGGTTTGCACTAAATGTCTGCGTTTATCTTCAAAGGGCGTCTTTAGACGATGGTATTGTATGAAAATGAAGACAATCTTTTTTCCAATCTGATTCTGACTTCTAAAGGCACAAGACATTTTTTCCATTATTTTGTGGTATAGTACCACAGAGCGAGAGAGAGCAGAACGGCGAGCCAGACCGGAGGCCTGTGACATGGAGGGTGAGTGGAGCCACGCTGTCTCTGTTCTCTCTGTTCTGTCTGTAAAGGGCTTGACTTAAGAAGGAATACATCATATGGAAGAGTAAATGTGCAAATATGTAAATATATTTTTAGAATTTAGCCTTTTATTTTCTGTCTAGCTGAGTGGATGCATGAAAACAACCTTTGTGAACCATTGGCATGGTTCTGTTACAGTGGTTGCGTTGCAGTCTCTAAACTTCACTCTACAAACTCAGTTAAATGAGAGCCGTAGAGAGCTTGATGATCTGCAACAGGAGAACATGAGACTACGGAAAGCCATGGAGGTCAAAGACAGTGACCTAGCATGTAACCGAAGATGCATGTGAGATGCCGGTCATTGTAACCTTTGTTTTTTCATGCACGCAGAAATCTGGAGAGAAGTAAGTCAAACAAAAGACACTAGCAAATATTCTCCTCAGCAGGACTTGTGCCAATCAAACTCTCAGCTTACTAAGAGTGTTCTGGAATTGCATGAAAATGCACAGAGGGAGTCCACTGTGTCAGATCAACTTTCAAACTCTGTAAAGACCTACCTTCAGACTCTGGAGGGCATCGGCCGGGCCTCTCCTCTCCACCGAGTTCACTGTAAGTCCCAGACATTACAACCAGTCTCCCCATGTCAAAATAATGGTGGAAAAGACAACTTTATGCCATCAGATGTTAAAGTCTGCTCACCAACGGATAGGGATATACACAAACAAACCCTGGAAACTATAGCTGAGAATATTCCTCAGTCAGAAGAGCAGAAAAGAACAATGTTTGCTCCTTTAAAAGAGACTCCAGTAGTGCAACTTCCCTCAGGAGTTGCTCATAGTAAACCGCTAACTCAGTGTAATGAGCTGAAAACAGCCAAGAATCAAAGAGAAGTGGATGTGGATGTAGGGCTTAAAAAATATATGGGCCGTGCTTTTGAAAAGCTGGACATCTCAGATGGGCTCCACATTCAGGATGCAAAGAATGATGGCAGAGATTTCCTTTCAGAACATCAAGGTGTGGCCTTGCAGTTAAATCAGAAAAATAAGGGCCTGAATAAACAATCGGTGCAATCTCTGTGTGCCCGAAGGATGGGTGTTCAGTCAGCATACTTTGGACACCCTTCAGTGATAGAGAACACCTTTTCCTCTTGTGAAATTAAATCTTTAGCCTCTGATTGGAGCATAAACTCCTGGTCCACGTTTAACACACAGGATGAACAGAATTTTAGGGATGGGCTTGCAGCACTAGACGCCAGCATAGAAAGCCTGCAGAAGACCCTGAGAGTTGATCGAAACAAGTAATTTAGTATTTCTGAATGCTGAGTGTGTTGTTTTTAATTGGATTACATGTAATTAATGGATATCTTTACATGTCTCTTTATTTTTATTAAATTATTATGTGAAACATCAGTGAATATTACATTTCTTGTTGTATTTTTTCTTTGGTCCTAAGACTACATTTCCGTTAGGGTTCCCTACCATCTCGCATTACACAGAAACATCAGGTATTTAAGCAAACAATGTGCCCCGTATTAAATCTCTACAGGGCAGTTTGTCCTGTATTTTATCATTATACATCCAAACGGCTGACATTAAACCTCTGGAACACCTAACACATTATTTAAATATCCCTTGGCAAGTTAAAAATGCCAGACACAAATTTTAGGCCGCCAGACATTAAGCTGACTGGAGGGCTCTGGAACTGAGGTGGTAAATGGGGGAAATTAAATTTATATTTAATTTGTATTTAATTTGGCATTTACATTATCCCCTTTTCACCATGTCTGATTTAGTGAACTGAAACAAACACACACACAAACTCAAATCAGGTTTGTCTACATACATTACACTTAGATTTGGCCTCAGATTTCTTCCCATGTCAAAATAAACAAACATGCTGTATAGAAAAACAAATGTGCAAAAAAAGTATTTTTTTTTATTTTTTTTCTGTCGAAACAAAATATTCAGATCTTTTTTCTTAAGATACAAAATATAAGAAATTTGCAGTCAAGAAGAATTTTATTCTTAAGAAAGTTTCATGAATTCATTCCGGCCTCAGAGGTCCATCACGTCCGTTGCTGTCTGGATGGTCTCTGCACACCGATTTGAACATAAACACTCCCAGTGAACATTTAGTGATGCGCGGGTCGTCTCATAACCCGTCGGGTTGGGTCGGGTTGGGGCGGGTAAAGAAATTGTCACTTTATTTGCGGGGCGGGTCATTAAAAACAAAATAAAATAAAAATCCATATATGTTGCATGCAATGTCCAGCCTATATTAAATATTTGGGAATATCAATCTAAGCATATTTTAGGTTCTTTGATAAGGCCGTAGCAATGCAACTTGCGTGATTTCCCCAAACCTTTGGCGTCACGTGACACAGCTCGCGCAAAGCAGCTCGAGTCGCCAGTCACAACAACAAAGACGGAGAAATAAAAGTGAAGATGGAAGATGAGGTGCGGGAGAAATTGAGGTCGGGATTTTACATAATTAAAAGAAAAAAAGGTGAATGATGAATTAGATGAATACAAACGCTGCTTTGTAAATATTGAAAATGTTTAAATCATTATCTTATTAATATGACCTGATTTATGGTTCATATTCAGAATCGTCTGTTATTGCCAATTTACATGGCGATGTTTCCAAGCACTTTCAGGCTGAAATAAAGGCTGTTTTCATTTACATTACAATGCCTAGTAGGCTATGTCTATTTAATGGTCGCGGGTGCGGGGCGGGGCGGGTTGTAAAAATAGATACAGTGGTGCGGGGCGGGCTGGAGCGGGCCAAATAATTTCATAAAAGAGGGACCCGCGGATTGGAAAAAAAGCCGACCCGCGCATCACTAGTGAACATACAGTTGTGGGTTTACCATGGTACTTGCTACTTGTTTCAACCTCAGGATGGCAGTACAGTTCTTTGGCAAAAAAAAAAATTGAGATTTTTGATTGGTTACAAGAAGAATGCATATACACTAGAAGAATGCATTAGGAGTATACTGTGTAACTGGTCACTAGAATTTTGAGTCCCAACTACAGGTTTGAGGTGTAATACATACACCAGAATGTCTTCTAGGCAGAAGTTTTTAAGGAGGTCTTTACACCTGAAGTCAGGATTGCCTAGATGGAGAGCTCTGTGACTGGCATGACTGGAACAGTTTTGTCAGGAACTTTAGGTCCCAGGAAGCCTTGACAGAGAGTTCTCTGTCGAGGATAAAGTTGACACAGAGCGCTGGAGTGGCTTTGGGAACCAGCTTCAGCTCTCGCAAGAATGCTACATACATTACACCTAGAAGAGATTTGACTTCAGATTTATTTCCATGTCACAATAAACAAACAACATTCTCAATAAAAAAATCATTTTAGAACTTAGTACCTTGAACCAGTCATGGAGAATTATTTTTCCCAAACCAAGCCATTTCTTTGGCTTCTGCTGCAGGCAAGACTGAATCAAATGGCAGCATTCTGTGCAGAAAGAAAGGAGTCTGATTATTACTCTAAAATGTATACCTTCTGTCTTTGATCAACCTAATATTAAACTGTGATTGATTTGTTTGTCTTACTCTGTAATCTCAGAAACTCAGTCATTTTAATTTTCTTGTCTTGTTTCTTTTTTTATGATTTAGAATTACAGTTGGCCTTCTTTGCTGTGGTGAATGGCAGCTTACCTTTCGACAATCCAGGTTTAGACCAGATGCCCGCGTCAATCATGTTCAGGTCGTTGCTGTCTGGAGGTTCTCCGCACATCAACTTGAACATGAGCACTCCCAACGACCATACAGTTGCAGGTTTCCCATGGTACTTGCCACTTGTGTCAAGGGGGTCGCACACCGGACGAGAAGCGCAGCGCCATGTGATAAATGCAGGGAGATAGTAAAGCTGACAGGGAAGATTTCAGAACTAGAGACACACATCCAAACTTTAATCGAGGATAGTAAGAATGCAAGGGCTTTAGATACTGCTTTGGATGCGACTAGCTTAGTGAACTCTGTACATTGTTCGGTTCCGGCTGAAGTAGAGCCCATGAAGCAGGGCAATTGGGTGACGGTGAGACGCTATAGTCGCGGGACAAAACACCACTCTTCCGTTCCGATAACAACATTAAACAGGTTCTCCCCACTCAGTGAAACACCCACTGAGAATCCTGTTGATTGTGCCCTAGTTATTGCCGATTCCATTACACGGAACGTGAAAATAGAGACACCAGCCACCATAGTCACATGTTTGCCGGGAGCCAAAACGCCTGACATCAAAGCAAATTTAAAAGTGCTGGCTAATGCTAATCGTAAATTCTCTAAGATTATTATTCACGTCGGCACAAATGATGTTCGACTCTGCCAGTCGGAGATCACCAAAATTAATATTAAAGAGGTGTGTGAACTTGCAAGTACGATGTCAGGCACTGTAATTTGCTCTGGCCCCCTTCCTGTTCGCAGGAGTGATGAGATAGTCAGTAAATTGTGTTCACTCAATGGCTGGCTGTCGATGTGGTTTCCGCAAAATAATATAGAATTCATAGACAATTGGAAAAGTTTTTGGGGCAGACCTGACCTGTTGAAAAGAGATGGTATTCATCCCTCCTGGGATGGTGCTGCTCTTCTCTCTAGTAATTTGGCTCATAGTCTTAGAGATAAAACATGACAATCTGGGGCTCAGGTCAGGAAGCAGACAGACTGGCTAAACCGACCGTCTACTAGCTGTCTCACGTCACCAAGGTCAGATAAATCCCATCACATAGAGACTGTGTCTGTTCCCCAAATTTGGAAATCCAAAAAACGTTTCAACCCATCTACGGTTAAAAATTTAATTGATGTTCAACAAATAAAAAACAGCTATAATACAGATGAGCAAATGATAAAGCTTGGGTTGCTGAATATTCGATCCCTTACTTCAGAAGGACTTATTGTTAATGATATGATTACTGACTATAATCTAGATGTGCTGTGTTTGACAGAAACCTGGCAAAATGATTACATTACTTTAAATGAGTCCACCCCGCAAGATTACTGTTATAAACATGAACCTCGTCTGAAACGCAAAGGGGGAGGTGTTGCTGTAATTTATAGTAATATTTTCAAAATCACTAAGAAATCTAGTTTTAAATATACTTCTTTTGAAGTGTTGGTGCTTAATGTAAAAATATATAGTAAATGACAAACCACGTTTGAGATTTGTGCTGGCTACTGTATACAGGCCACCATACAGACTTTATCAAAGAATTTGCTGACTTTCTATCAGAGTTAGATTGATAATATCAGGGAGAAAATTATAACTATGCAACTGTCTACTACACTATCGCATCAGGGAGTGCATTGTAGTCTCCCTAAGAAAAAATTTGATTCATTTATTGCTATAGGAGAGGAAGAATTCCCTAAACTCATTAAATCATCTAAACCGACAACATGTATGTTAGACCCTATATCGACTAAGCTCATAGATCCTCTAAGGTCATAGATCCTCTTCTTACTATCATTAATTCATCTTTGTCTCTAGGTTACGTACCAAAAACCTTTAAGCTGGCTATGATTAAACCGCTTGTTAAAAAAACGCAACTTGATCCAACAAAATTAAATTAGTCAATTACAGGCCGATCTCGAATCTACCTTTTCTGTCAAAGATACTAGAAAAGGCAGTATCTTCACAACTATGTTCCTTTTTAGAAAGAAATGATATCTGCGAGGATTTTCAGTCAGGATTTAGACCGTACCATAGTACCGAGACAGCTCTCATTAGAGTCAAAAATTATTTGCTCTTATCATCCGATCATGGTTGTGTCTCTCTATTAGTGTTACTTGATCTTAGTGCTACATTTTACACTATTGACCACAACATTCTTTTAAATAGACTTGAAAATTATGTTGGCATTAGTGGAATTGCATTAGCATGGTTTAAATCATACTTATCTGACCGTTATCAGTTTGTAGCAGTAAATGAAGAGATGTCTTATCAATCACAAGTTCAGTATGGCGTACCACAAGGCTCAGTACTAGGACCACTGCTGTTCACTCTGTACATGCTACCATTAGGAGATATCATTAGGAAGCATGGAATTAGCTTTCACTGTTATGCCGATGATACTCAGCTCTATATTTCTTCACAACCTAACGAAAACTACCAATTCACAAAATTAACGGAATGCATAGCTGATATAAAAAACTGGATGACTAGTAATTTCCTACTACTAAATTCTGAAAAAACAGAGATTCTAATTATTGGACAAAAAACTTCCTCACGTAATAACCTAGAATACTGTCTAACACTTGATGGCTGCTTTGTTAAGTCTTCGTCGTCGGTTAGGAACCTGGCTGTGCTCTTTGATACCAATCATTCATTTGAAAGTCACGTGTCTAGTATCTGTAAAACTGCATTTTTCCATCTTAAAAATATATCTAAATTACGCCATATGCTCTCATTGACAAATGCGGAACAATTAGTTAATGTGTTCATGACCTCAATGCCAGGAAGTATGACCATATTAGCCCCATTCTGTTAACACTGCATTGGCTCCCTATTAAACATCGCATCTTTACCACTCTACAGATAAAGCGTTGTCGGGAAATTCCGGTTCGCGTATCTACCCCGAAGTGATAAAATTCTGTATCAAAAATGTTAAGGCCAGACAAGTAGGTTTTTTTTAAGGCTTGGTTTGTAGGGAATTACAAACCTGCACACATATATTCAAACGCGCATACCGATAGACTGAACTCGTAATACGCATGTTAATGCCATCAGCGTTCTCACAGGTTTCGCGTTTAAAGTCTGTGTAGAGTTTCCTGTTAAAACGGTGTCGTGTTAGCGGCCCCTAAGTTAATAACTAATGATCGTTGCGGCGGAAGTGAATCAATCAAATTAACTTTAGCTGGAAAATAACTTTTCTGGATTTCAAACTTGACAGGTGTCTCGCTACGGCATGAGTAAGTGCAGTGCCAAGTTTGACGTTGTTTGGATTAGAAATGCAAAAGATATCGTTAAATATATATCGGTAAAAGAAGCACACACTTGCTTTTGCCGCTCTAGCCGCTGGCCACTCCCCCTCTCACACACACACACTGAGTGAGCACAGCGCAGGACCAGAGACAGAGAGGGTCGAAGAAAGCAGCGGAGCTTAAGTAGTGTTTTTTCTGAGTTCACTGTGTAGCCTGCTCCCTGAATCGTGTAGTTCAATTTTCCACATTTATTGTATGTCATTATGTCAGTATCAGTATTTGCTTTCTACCATGCACAAATAAAAATGTCACTGAACTTTTGCTGTGTAATTGTAACAATAAGCACTCAAATACACCAAACCAACAATTACTAAAAACACACACAAAAACTGATTTTGCACGGGCACGACGCGCTTATTCATTTGTGGATGTTAACTGAATCTGTAAGTCAGCTATGCTGTTTACTTCTGAACTAGTGCAAAAAATGCCCGTGCAAAATCAGTTTTTGTGTGTGTTTTTAGTAATTGTTGGTTTGGTGTGATTGAATGCTCATTGTTACAATTACACAGCAAAAGTTCAGTGACATTTTCTTTTGTGCATGGTAGAAAGCACACAGTGAACTCAGAGAAAACGCTATGCTTGAGCAAACAGTTTGTGAATAGGCTACTACAAATGATGCCCGTGAAAGAGACTGTGAACGCATTGAATAGGATATGTTTAGTTGGTGAATAGCATAGGCTACTATTAAGCAGTAGCGATAACGTTTAGCGCACCAGAATGAAATATAATATTCAGAAGTAAACAGCTTAGCTGACTTACAGATTCAGTTTACATCCACAAATGAATAAGCGTGTCGATTCAGGGAGCAGTGCAAAGTGCCTGTGCAAAATCAGTTTTTGTGTGTGTTTTTAGTAATTGTTGGTTTCTTGGTAAAGAAAACACATTTTTACTCAAATTAATCAAAATGGATTTATCACGTTTTGGATCCAAACTATAATAATCAGAAGTAAACAGTGTAGCTGACAGGTTGTCAGAATGTTTATTTTTAAACCACAACCTTCTTGGGGCTTCTTTGACCGATACAACTCTCTAGTGTCAGAATGTTTATTTTTAAACCACAACCTTATAAAAATGATATATTTAACGATATCTTTAGCATTTCTCATCCAAACAACGTCAAACTTGGCACTGCACTTACTCGTGACCGTAGCGAGACACCTGTCAAGTTTGAAATCCATCGGACTAACGGTTCGAGAGATATGTGGTTAACAGACACACAGACAGACAGACACACACACACACAGACAGACAGACGTTTCTGTAATTTATAGAGAGATATTATATTTCATTCTGGTGCGCTTAACATTATCGCTACTGTGTAATAGTAGCCTATGCTATTCACCAACTAAACATATCCTATTCAATGCGTTCACAGTCTCTTTCACGGGCATCATTCGTAGTTGCCTATTCACAAACTGTTTGCTCAAGCATAGCGTTTTCTCGGAGTTCACTGTGTGCTTTCTACCATGCACAAATAAAAATGTCACTGAACTTTTGCTGTGTAATTTGCTGTGCAATGAGCACTCAAACACACCAAACTAACAATTACTAAAAACACACACAAAAACTGATTTTGCACGGGCATTTTGCACTAATTATCTTAATTCCATAATGTCCTTAAACATAACAATATTGCTGGCCATAAACTGAGAAAGTGCGCGTCCGGTGTGTGATACCTCGAGTTGTCCTAGACGCGACGCGGCGTGGCGCTGCGCTATCTTAATTCCATAATGTCCTTAAACATAACAATATTGCTGGCCATAAACTGAGAAATTGCGTGTCCGGTGTGCGATACCTCGAGTTCGCTGCGCTTCTCGTCCGGTGTGCAACCCCCTTCAAACGGGAGGACAGTACACTTGTGTGCCTAAGGGAAGACATTTTTTGACTGGTTAGAAGAAGAATGCATATACACAAGAGGAATGCATTAGGAGTATACGGTGTAACTGGTCACTAAAAATTAAGTCCCAAACTACAGGTTTGAGGCACAATCATAGACTGTAAAAAATGGGCACAATACATACCCCAGAATGTATTATAGGCAGAAGTTTTTAGGAGGTCCCCGGACCCAAAGTCAATAAGTTTGATTTCAAGCGTGTCCTTGTTGACCAGCAGGTTCTCGAGTTTGATATCACGGTGGAGAACTCCACGTCGACAGCACATGTGGGCGGCCTGCACTATATACCTGTATACCTGCCACAGGATAAGTTGTGCTAAGTTCTCACTGAGGATGCCTCCGTGGTAATCAAACAGATCCTCACAGGGTGAGGTGCGTTCCAAGACCATGGTGTAGAAGCCCATCTGATCCTGCCACTCCAGCAGCTGAACTATCTGTGGAACGCTGGGGCCCTTGTTAGCAAGCATTGTTAGGGTAACCTCTAAGGGAAGGGGCACATGATGACCAGGCCCGAGGAAAGATCATTTTTATGATTGTTATGTTACACAAGGTGCTTTCCCTAAAGAAGCATTAAGTCCAGTCTTGAACAATTTGTTGTAAATGGGAGTTTTAAAAAGCATTGTCAATGATTATTATGAATATAAGATGTTTTAAATCGAAAAATGTGAGGAAAAAAAAACATGGGCACAGGAGCCTACTTACAATTCTGATATATTCAGTGGTGTCCATCTTCAAGGCAAATTTCAGTGCCACCTGATCAACACAACAAAACTTTGCACACGTTAACTGTTACAATTTTTTCAGAGGTCATATCATTATTCAACAACTCAAGTGCCCTTACGGTCTTATCATTTTCCCTAAATTGTGGACATAATATACATTAAGAATGAACTTGAAAGGATACAATGAGACAAAACAATTGGCTAACTAGATATTGAGAGTAAAATATAAAAACTTAAGGCCATCCTTCAAGCGAATCCCTTCGAAGACGGCGCCAAATCCTCCCTCACCGAGCTTACTGCCGGCTCAAAATGTCTGTCACCTACAAAAAAAAAAAAAAAAAAAAAAAAAAAAACATTGGAGTTGACAACATAAACAACATTTTTTATAATTGTTAAACTTGTACATACATAGTCTCCAATGCCATCTCTCTCATGTTCGTCCATCCTCAGGATGCTGCTGTTCTTCTTCGCGCGATCCCCTTAACCAATGCAATTAGCTGTAGGGCGGGATTTCTGCTTAACTGATTTGCGCCCAGTGGGATTTTTTTAATTTTTTTTTATAGAAAGATTAAAAATACGAGAGAAATACGGGAAAATATTTAAACGGGATGATAGCGGGATAGCAAGGTAAACTACGGGAGAATCACAGGAAAAACGGGAGGGTTGACAGGTAACGTTATGCATTAGTGCTAAGTTACATTATATGGCAGCAGGAAAATATAGCCCAAACTGTCATCCCGAATTAGCCCTGCTTCTTCGATCGCCAGACAGCCTCCATGTATTTAGTAATATCCGTGTTCTGCCGTGGAAAGTGTAATCTTCTGTCACTGCGATCTGAGGCAAGTAGAGGAGTGGATATCCATCCTATCTCTTGTGCTTCAGTCAGAGGGTGAAAGTACTTCTTTACTGGCTCCAGACGGGCCCTTTGTATGGCCTGGAGGACAGCTGGGTCTTCCTCTTCCTTTCTGGGGATGATGTTGGGTTTGTCAGTCAAAATGTGCAGTTTCTTGGCGGGGTTGATGTGAAACCCCGTGTAAAGCTTCTGGGTTCTCTGCTCCTTCATAACTGTCTCGAGATGCAGCGCATTCTGCTGAATCATGTCCACGGGCTCTCTGTTTTTACTTTCTGTCATATTGACTAAGGTGTTACCAAATATTTTTTGCTAAATAATGTTTGTTGATATGATCACACAATCACTTCCAGCAGCTTCCCTCTTCTCTACCTCTCGCGCGCAATGTTCTAAAGGTGTCACACACGTCTATGACGTCATAAAGCTCACCCAGAGCCAGTTACGACATGCTTGGTTGTCACGTGATTCGCGTATACCTCAGACAGTTCCAGGAAGTGCTTCGTCACGCATTCAAATCGATGGAGTTAGACAGCAGAACTGTGATTTTTGGAAGTTTGTAGTCAATAAATGCATTGATTTACATATGTATATAATACACTGACATGTGAATATATTATGTGTATGTAGTTACAACAATGTTGTTTTTAAAAGATAAAAATCTGCTAATATTTAATGTTTATTGTGGTCACATTTACATTTAGTCATTTAGCAGACGCTTTTGTCCAAAGCGACTTACAAATTATAAATTATATTAAATACAAATTTATAAATGTCAAATTAACTGCATGTCAAGCATGTTGTCTGTCCTTTCCTCTATGTTGTTCTTGTAGTGTCCGACACAGAGAGGAGAAAATATGCTCAAGTCACTAAACTATAAAACTAAAGATTTTGTGCTAAATTGTGCGCTAATCATTCTTAGGTGTATCTGCACTTTTTCACAAAGACCATCACTGGGAAGTTTAATGTTTATTAAAAATAAGGAGCAAGGAAAGTCTTGCAAATTCCAAGGAGCTGAAATTGAAGGTGAGGTTTTAGCGTCAGTGCAGGGAGTCTTCAGGATCCACCGAATCCCCTTTGTGCTTCTTGTGTTGAAAGAGATAAAGGAGACAAAAACGGGACAAATTATATACAGTATAGTATAGGGTATTTAGTATGATTCCCCATTTAGCCCCATTAAAAAAAAATTTTTGGAAATGGCTTGCTGCTTTTAAGCATTGTTTTTAATCTTATAAACTTCCATCTCCCTTTCCCATCAATCCAAAAATCAGCTGAGCTGAAACATAATATAGACAGGTAATAGTCAACAGAAACACAATGCCTAAAAAACTCCACTCCACTTTTCTTTCGTTATTACATATTTAATATGGAATGAAACGAATATTCTCATTTTATCACTTCCACCTATCAGTATCACACTCCCCAATGTTATATTTAACCCCTGTTTAGAAGCCTTTCCCTCTTACTACACAACAAAGAATAAAACTGCATTAATAGAATGGGTTTACCCATTAATAAGCTGTTTGTGGTTTGTTATGCACTACTAACTTTATCCAATCTATCTATCTATCTTTTATCTGATAACGTCCCCTAAAACTACTAATTTAGAGAGAAATAATCAACTAGCATGCTTTAATTCACAAGTTAATTTGATTCAGATGTACTGATAATATACAATCTAATTCTTTAAACTATTGAGAGGCTCCACAAACCGCCATTGCTGTAAAAAAACAAAAACGTTCCATTGGGGTGAATGGAGCAGGGGGCCAATGTTTCGGAAAACATTGAAGCTTCCCTGGGCGCCGCCATTGATTAGCAGACCCCCACCTGCTGTTAGCATTCCATTGACTCCCATTCATTTTGGCGTCACTTTGACAGCGAATAACTTTACATCTGAGGCGTTTGAAGACTCCATTTGTCCATTATTTATTTCTAAAGAAACACGAAAATGTATAAAAGGCTCCATTACCTTGTATCTTACGTTATGGCCCCGTAGAAGCTATTTTTGTAAAAATAGGCTAACGATTGCGTCATAACCACGCGACTCTCTGTCGCACAGTAGAGAGATTACCATATAGACAGGAGGAGAAGCTCGCACGCAATCGGGGGGGACGTGGAGGCAAAATGACAAAATAATTAATCAGAATACTTAGCAAACGTTTCTCCTGCTCCAAGCTCATGGACACCTCCTACTCACACTCTCCGTCTCTGCAAGATTCGGAAAGGAATGATTCAGATTTCTCTTGGCACAGCTACTAGAAGACAGACAGGTTGCTCACGTCACATCTACGTAGTCAAGCTCAGTTTGAGTCTGCGCAGTACGGTCAGCCATCAGGAAGTGAGTGCTTCTAATTGACTTCACTTTTTTCCGTTGAATCCAATGGGGTCGCTGTGTCCATTTCTTTTACTGTCTATGTCATAACTCTATCTCAGTACTGTATTGCATACAATACATAAAAAACAGTGCTTAACTGTTTTTTGTATGTAAATGCAATTGAAATCACAGTATTTATTTTTTTCTGGCAACAATTAGCCAGTAAGTTACTGTAAATACATCTAAAATCACAGTGTTTAATTGTTTTTTATTTTACAGTGAATACACAAAATACTGTAAATGGAAGTACAGTACCCTTACTGTAAAACGTATTCACAGTAACTTACTGGCAACAATTAGCCAGTAACTTACTGTAAATACAACTAAAATCACAGTATTTAATTGTTTTTGATTTCACAGTGTATACATAAAATACTGTAAATGGAAGTACAGTACCCTTACTGTAAAAAGTATTCACAGTAACTTACTGGCTAATTGTTGCCAGTAAGTTACTGTAAATTTTACGGTAAATTTTTTACAGTGTATGGCTCTGCCTCGACCCTCCCTCCTCCTCATCCCGTCCCCTCCATCACGCTTAGGGAGCCTATCATCTTTGAGTATTGTTAAAACGAGCCAATGCACATTGGCGTGCGAGAATTGCATCACACGCTCCACCCCGCAGCGCGGGTATAAATACGGAAGTGGATGCACGCACCAGTTGTCTTTCACTTCGGAGCCGATCGGTGTCGATGTCTCTGAAGAGTGTTGTTGTGTACAACGAGCGAGTATGTCTGTGTTCTTCTGGAAGACTCTCCCAGTGCTGGTGGTTCTACAGCGCGAGTGCAGCTCTCAACTGCTGTTTTAACATCAAATTTCTGTGTTTGTTGACGGTTGGTTAGAGGGCGAAGAAGTGAGTGCTTCACTGTTTCAGTTCACTGTTCAGTGTTGCCGCGGTCATTCCCCTGTGTGCTCCGGCACTGATAACGGGTCCCATTTCCTGAAAGAGCAACACGGGTGCGTTTGCGTCTTTTTCAAGATGCCATTCCATCCGTGCCTTTCTGGGTGCGGTAGGGCTCTGTCCCCCTCTGACGGTCACAAGAGCTGCATCACATGTTTGGGCTTACAGCACGCTGAAGCAGCTCTTGTGGATCACTCATGTTCCCATTGCGGGAATATGACCATCTCGGTGTTGAAATCAAGACTCGCCTTCGTTCGCAAGTGGTGGAGTCCCCACTCCCATGCCCCACTCTAGTGTTTCTTCTGGGCCAACTTCCCAGAAGAAGGCTAGAGTGCCATGTGGGTTGGGTGATCTGAGGATTACAGTGAGGGGTAATCCGCCTGTGGATTCTTCACTCCTCCTTCGCACCGCAGCCAGTGGAGCTCCCCAATGAGCGCGCTGGTCCCTCTGTAGTGGACTGACCAGCCGTTTCGTTCGGGGTCCCTCCAGAGGACAGGATGTCCATCGCAGCATCGGACAGGGAGCTGGGCTCTGGAGATGACGACTCAGATCCAGAGATGGCAGCTATGCTAAAAAAAGGCCGCCGAGGCGGTAGGGCTCGCGTGGAACCCTCCACCATGACCCGAACCATCTCGGTTGGATGATTGGTTTCTTGAGGCGGGCAGGGCAGTTCTCAGCCCGCCACCCCAGTACCTTTCTTTCCTGAAGTGCATGAGGAGCTTACGAGGGCATGATGGCACCTTTCTCTGCCAGAAACCGCCTAAGTAGTTCCACCCCTCACTGTAAAAAAATTCTAACCCTCCCAAATCAAAAATTTCAAGTGACCGATAACATCTACATTTTTCAATTGGCCCAAGTGAAATTCTGTAAATTATAAAATTAAATTTACAGATTTTCACTTGGGCCAATTGAAATTTACAGAATTTCACTTGGGCCAATTGAAAAATTTTGATGTTATCGGTCACTTGAAATTTTTGATTTGGGAGGGTTAGAAATTTTTTACAGTGCTCTCACTACCCTTGATGGGGGAGCGGCGAAGGATTGTGAGGCTATCCCTCCAGTGGAGCGGTCTGTCGCGATGCAACTGCGATGCAATCCTCGTCTCCCCTCTAAGGCCTGTACGTTCTCGTCCGTCTTTACGGGCATGGCTTACAAAGCCTGTGGGTAATCCGCTTCCTCTCTGCATGCCATGGCGCTGCTTCAGGTCCACCAGGCTCAGGCACTCATGAACATGCACGAGGGTAGCCCAGACCGTGAGCTCAGTGAGTGAGTTCTGCACTGCAACCAACCTCACCCTCCGGGGCGCGAAGGTTGCAGCTCGCGCGATCGGTCTGGCAAGTGGTCCAGGAGCGCCATCTCTGGCTCAACCTGCCAGACATGAGGGATGCGGACAAGGTTCGGTTCCTGGACTCCCCCATATCACAGGTTGGGTTGTACACAGTGGAGGACTTCGCCTAACAGTTCTCTGCCACCCAGAAGCAGACGGAGGCCATCCGGCACACCCTGCCCCTGCGTCCAGCTGCTGCCTCCACCCGTCCACCGGTGGCAGATCCTCCGCCTGCTCGTCGCTGAGGGCGTCCATCTGCCGCCGCCTCTGCTCCCGCTGGGCCATCGCAGCATCCTCCGCCCCACAGACGCATTTTCGAATGCTCCGTCCCCGAGATTGGTCTGCAGTATTCGACCTGAAGGACACGTACTTCAGATCTCTATCCTTCCGCAATGCAGGCCATGCCTGGGTGTTTGCAAACGAGGGTTCAAAATCAGTACAATGTCCTACCCTTCGATTGCTCCATAGCCAGTTGGGTCTTCAGGTCAACTGGGAAAAGAGTAAACTTGCCCACGGGCTGAGGATCTCTTTTTCCGGTCTGAAGATGGACTCGGTCCAAAACGTCTCTCAAGAGGAATGTGTCCGGTCGGTGCTATACAAAAGTGAGAAAGGGTCCCACTGAAACTTTTCAGAGGCTCCTGGGACATATGGCAAACGCAGCTGCAATAGCACGGCTTCCTCCATATGAAGGAGGCACTGGCTTCACTGCCGAGTCCCGAGGTGGCAGTGGCAGAGCGGCATGCTCCTTGTGACAATCACCCTGGCCTGCCGCCAAACTCTTTTCAAACTCTCGATCAGACCTTAGTTTCTCCGGGCCATCGCCCCTAGAACAAGTGTCCACCAACACCGGCTGAGGGGCCACGAACAACGAGCATGCAGATGCAGCAACCTATTCTGTGGACCTAATTAAAATAAGCTATAGTCTATTCAGTTGAGTTCCTTCAGTTAATCAGGATTAAAATTTCATTTAAAATTACATTGTGTAGTGGGCCTATCCCCTTGTGAAAAAAGAAATGGGCTTAATTGTATTATATTATATTATCTGCCAGTACAGTTTTAATATATATATATATATATATATATATATATATATATATATATATATATATATATATATATATATATATATAGATAGATAGATAGATATACTGGCAGATATAAAAAATTATATATATATATATATATATACACAGTACAGGTCAAAAGTTTGGAAACATTACATTTTATTATATTATACATTATATTTTTGAAAGAAGTCTCTGCTTATCAAGGCTGCGTTTATTTGATCAAAAATACAGAAAAAAAAAACAGTAATATTGTGAAGTATTATTACAACTTAAAATAATAGTTTTCTATTTGAATATACTTTAAAAAATAATTTATTGCTGTGATGCAAAACTGAATTTTCAGCATCATTACTCCAGTCTTCAGTGTCACATGTGACATCCAGTCTTAGAAATCATTCTAACATTATGATTTATTATGAGTGATGGAAACAGTTCTGCTGCCTAATTTGATGAATAAAAGGTTAAAAAGAACTGCATTTATAAAAAAATATATATATATATTTTCTAATAATATAAATCTTCTTTACTATCACTTTTTATCAATTTAACACATCCTTGCTGAATAAAAGTATTGATTTATTTCAAAAAAAGGAAAGAAAAAAATTACTGACCCCAAATTACTGACCAGTAGTGTATATTGTTGTTACAAAAGATTTCTATTTTTAAAAAAATTGTTTCTTTTTTATTTTTTTTATTTTTATTTTTTTACTTTTTATTCATCAAAGTATCCTAAAAAAGTATCACAGGTTATGAAAAAATATTAAGCAGCAGAACTGTTTCCAACTTTGATAATGAATCATCATATTAGAATGATTTCTAAAGGATCATGTGATAGACTGGAGTAATGATCCTGAAAATTCAGCTTGCATCACAGAAATAAATGATAATTTAAAGTATAATAAATTGAAAACCAATTATTTTAAATTGTTATAATATATCACAATATTACTTTTTTTCTGTATTTTTGATCAAATAAATGCAGGCTTGATGAGCAGAAGAAACTTCTTTCAAAAACATTAAAAATAGTAATGTTTCCAAACTTTTGACCTGTAACTGTATATATGTACACTTTGCAGTAATGTCAAATTGAAAGTTTTAGCCTATATAGAAGCACTTTTCCCGCTGACTAACATACTGTAACAGACTAACATTATAACATTAACAGTGTTATTTGCTAGCTACAACTATATCTAGAGTCTCTAGTCTAGACCATCCTCGACTCAGCCAGATGGGGGCGCTGTTGTCAAGGAAACAACGACAGACACAGATGTCATCCTATAGAAAGATGATTGGCTTTGCATCGTATCTAGTGTGTTAAAAGGCTATAGATTTAATAGAGGACATTTAGTTGCTAAAATTTTGTTACCCGCTGAGTTGCCCAAACTACGCAAAAATATTCCCTCTTTTAAAATAATAGACAATGAGATTGAAATAAAAAAAAATTCATAAATCTGGGCACCTTACACTTTAGCATGACATGAAATTAGTTTATGTGAACAGCACGACTGTAAAAATATAACAGCATATGCGCCGAAAGACGGATTGGTCGCAGGGAGATGACGTAAGGTCGCCGTAGAAACCAAACAGGCTCTTGTCCGTCGTGTTGCTTTGCCTGTGCAGAACGATATTCGACATGCACTTTTATCGTCCTTATATTTGAAGCCTTATATTTTCCGAGCCACTGATGATCGCAATGGTTCTATCAGGAGACGAAATAAACCCAGAACTAAAGAGTCTGGTCGCCAACACCAGAGAAAAACCTGAAAACAAGTTTAACGACGTGCTTTCTGCATTAAAAGGTAAAGCCCTGTCCTTTCCAGTGTTTATCACTGTATACTTTCGTTTAGTAAAATTAAAGTTTTTTGCAGCTCACCCAAACTGTGACAGTTTGACAAATACTCTTTAAAAGTGCCAAATGTAATCTGTTATTATGAGCTCGTAACACTGCATGTTTAGTAATTCTAGTCTAATTTATAAATATGTTGTTTAAATGAGTTTTAGATGAAGAACATGTTACATGTCAGCTATCCTAGAACACAAGCATGTATCTCCTATGAGCTTAAACAGCTTTCACATTCACAGATCTTCTGGACAGAAAGTCTTCAGGAGATCAGAGGGATCTGGAGGCGTGTAAACAGAGGCTTTACTCTGATGGTGTGCTGCAGTACTGCTCATCTTCACTGACATTCAGTCCAGTCAAGATTCAAGGGGGCTATGCAGTCCTCACACAGATGGCAGACCTCCTCAGGTACTCAAATTAAAGATGATTTGTTTTAAATACACAGTGAATACTGCTTTCATTCGCAGCCTCACAGAGTTTTAACGCGAGTTTTCGTCCGTCCAGCACATGCTGTGTGGGTCTGGGTGATTTCAGACACATGGAGGCGTTCAGTCATGAATTTCTGCCATTGGCCGTGGAAAGTCTTCTTTCTCTTGCAGACCGTCTAATGAACAGAGCTTTGCGGGTAAGATATTACAGTTTTCTGAATCACATAGAATTGGGTTTTAAAACTGGAGTCCAGGGACTTCCAGAGGCCACAAGGAAGTGCTATGGGGCCTGTGGAAAATTTTCAAGAAAAAAAAGTGTAAAAATTTAATATATAAGTATAAAATAAATATAATAATAATAATAATTTGTTACATTTATATAGTGCTTTTCTTGGTACTACTATTTTCTGGGCAGCTATTTACATATGTAAGAGGGGGATCTCCTCCACCACCACCACTATTAGATTACAATAAAAAATATATATTAATAAATTAATATATATATATATATATATATATACACACACAGTGGGGAGAACAAGTATTTGATACACTGCCGATTTTGCAGGTTTTCCTGCTTACAAAGCATGTAGAGATCTGTAATTTTTATCATAGGTACACTTCAACTGTGAGAGACGGAATCTAAAAAAATCCAGAAAATCACATTGTATGATTTTTAAATACTTAATTTGCATTTTATTGCATGACATAAGTATTTTATCACCTACCAACCAGTAAGAATTCCGGCTCTCACAGACCTGTTAGTTTTTCTTTAAGAAGCCCTCCTGTTCTCCACTCATTACCTGTATTAACTGCACCTATATATATATATATATATATATATATATATATATATATATATATATATATATATATATATATATATATATATATATATAATTTTTTTTTTTTTTTCACAGTATTACATTACATAATATCTTTTTACAGTATAAGATTAGGCCTTTACTGCCTTTTAAATTTTAGGATGGGAGTCCCTTGCATTAGAATGATCATATATGGGGGTTTATGGCATCTAAAAGATTGAAAACATCGGACATAGAGAACCATGTAACAGGGTTTGGGTTATTTCATATACAGTCAGCTGGTTAATAATGCAAAATAAACCCTTTCTGAGTAGTTCTATCAACTCTGACTTTTATTTTAATTGGTAGAGACTGCATATAGCAACCAGATCATTTCATTTCTCTCTACAACAGGACAAGGCACATAATGAGCTGATTCGTCTGTTTAGAAGAGTCTTTGATTCCATTGGCTGGCTCCTCAGGGCTCACGGACATCTCATTCATCATGGTCTATAAATTTAGCAGTGTTTGACCATCACAAGATGTTTAGAGATGATGAACTGAAATAAAACTGTTGTTTTCCCTTTGCAGTATTGAGATCTAAACATTATGAAAGTGTCCAGATCTGTGAAGACGATGACGTCTCCATTGTTACTGTCACCATGTGGAACAATATCTTCAGGGCAAACGGGTACAACAGAAAGCTACTTGGTTCATGATACAGTCTTTATCCACATGACTGCTCATACTTTGGAAAATCTTTTCCCTTGTTTTTCTGAAGTGCTGTAGTGGCTGAGATGGGAAACCAGGCTCTGACTGACATCATGGATGATCTTGTGTATAAAATGTCCAGTAGCTCGAATCCTGTGATTGGCAGAGCAGCTGTAAAGACTCTTGTTCTGATTATGGACCACAGCAGCTCAACACATCAGCTCATTCACAGACGATACAGAGGTACAGTCGACTCAGATCTCAGAACGTCTTTGAGCTTTAAGGCCCGTTCATATCAAAGACAATAACTATAACAATAAAGATATATTTAAAAACAAAAATCATTCTAGAGTCCACACTACAACTATAAGAATAAACTAGAGTGCAACAGTTGGGTACCATAAGTACACAGTCTTGTAGTTTTTTTTCAACGCCGCTAAAAAAGTGGGCAGTCACTGTTGCACTCTATAACGGCACAGAGGAATAATATCATTGGAATCGCTTTCATAGCTATTTTTTTTCTAGCTGATGATTGATAAAAACATTGAGAGCCAATCAGAATCCATCCTGCTGTAAAGTGCTCGAGCATTTAAAGCACTGCAGGGCATGCTTATAATGAACAGGACATTATCATGCGTTGGTTTAGACAGTGATTTAGTTATCGTTGTAGTTATTGTTCTTGGTGTAAATGAGCCTTTAGTCTCTGAGTGTTTCCTTTGTTTTGTCCTGCAGGTTTGGCTGATTTAGCTGTAAAAGACTGGCGTGGTAAAGGCTTTGACTCTGCTCTGGATCAGCTTATTGATCACCTGCGGTCAGACGTCTCATGGAGAGACACTAAGGTCAGCAGCCACCAGCGTAAAGCATCTGATAAATACCTTAATGGAGACAACTTTCACATTTGGTAGCATTTCATTCCCCCTTTCAGTCTCCCCCTACTTGTTCGAGAAGCTGCTTCACTCATTTATACGTTACAATAGGGAACAAAAGCCTATCGCAACTTCTGTTTCATGCCTACTTTAAGGTGTCTTGCATCAAAACTCATAATATAGTTTTACGTGATCATTTTATGCCGTCTCTCTGACCCATTTGAATTAAACTGGCTGTTTTTTATACTGTACCTTTAATACTTCTATCTATCAATGATCTCTGTTTTATTTGTCTAACCTCTTTTCTGTAGAAATGACAACATTGATCGATACCATGAGGATTTCTGAATTTTGCATCATAGTTAATGATGAACTGTAGAGGAAGTTTTCTCATATTCTCATTCATTATGTAATTCTTCACTCTGCATTATATTAAGGAGTCATCTGAGGAGTGTGTGAGAGCAGCTTGTATTATCCAGGCAGCCTGGAAAGCCCATCAGACAAGAAAAAGACTGAGGAAACTCCCCAGAGCGGTCAGCACAATACAACGCAGCTTCAGGTAAGGAAATAATACAGTAAAGTCCCTCTGAATAAAGGAGCTGAACACAACAACTATGCAATAAAGAAAAGGAAGAGGCTATTTGCAATAAGCTAATGCAACCTGACTTGGGGATGGATTTACTAACAGCTTGCGCCAGAGCAAACCCTCTCTTGGTGTTAAAGAACAACAGTGAGGATTTACTAAAGACATGCAGTGAAATATGAGCGTTATTTTTGCCTTTATTTTTGCGGCTGACCTTATTGCATTTGTAGGAGTTTCCCTTTCATATGCAAAATTTATGGGAGGAGATTAGGGCTGCACGATTAATCGCAATTAACACGAAATCACGCTTAAACCGTTTTGGCTCAGTGCGATTCTTTTTTTATGCGCAGCTTGTCAGTGAAGCACGGCTCTGTGATCAGTAGTAAATTCTGCTCCATCTGAAAGCATGTTTGAGTCGCTTATAACTTGCATTTGAAAAAGCTACATGCGTCAAACATCTTTCCCAACATGAGAAGCATTTATGAACCTCTTGTCCAACAAAAGACAACATTTAATAACATGTTTTTACTCCAAACTCACTTCATAACATCAGCGGAGTGTTTGAAAGCATCCTTCTGTGAGATGATGTGGCTTCTTACACAGAATAAGGCACACAACATATGATTTCATAGTATTCTATACAGTGATAAAGGATATGTCGATTAGCATTGAAGTATTAAATATACTTAATTATCATGAAAATACCAGAGAAAGCTTGAAGAACTCAGATAAACCATATATTGTAGTAGTTTATTAGTCATGTTTAATCACTCAAAGCATTTCAATCTTCTGTTTATTCAGCTACAGCAATAGTATGATGCTCATAGGGATTTCCCGGAATGATGTGCTTTATCATACTTCTGAGGGGCATATTTGGAGTTTCTGTGCGAGAGCGCCCTCTGGCTTTCAGATGGAGCCGCATTTACTACTGAGAACAGAGCCGTGCTTCACTGACAAACTGCGCAGAAAATAATCCCAGCCTTTGCCGAAATGCGTGCGGTTTAATTTGAAAAAAATCTTGCCGCCCTAGAGCAGATTATTTACATGAATCATGCAAGGTGATTTACTAAGTTTTGCGCTAGTCAATTTACTGGTATTTGCGCCATTATTTATAAAAAAGCATGTCTTAAACCAGATGCTAATTTGCGCTGCTCTTGGTAGATTGCGTTGGTCATTATGAAAATGATCCGGCTCCGTTTGTGTTCTCTAGTTTGCGCGTCGTCAGTAGATCATGCGATTGTTTTGGGAATTACGCTCTCACGCTAATTTTCCCTGCTTAGTAAACCTGGCCCATACTCTCCACACCACTCCTCCTGTTATCAGATAGGTTTCTTTTGTAATTTTCTCTGGCTCAACCAGACATTAGTTAGTGTAAATAGCCTCTGCCGACAAGGCAGGCTATTTGCACTTGGTGTAAAATTAGACACTCCTTAAAGGAAATTCCAGTTTAGTGACACTATGGTAAATGAGATTTATGTGCTTTAGGGAAAAGCGCAGACAGCGACAGGAACACGTCGAAAGTCAACGCGCAGAAGAGGAATTACGTCATCAAGTGTGTCTGCGTAGACAGAGAGCCATGAGACAGTTCCGCCAACACCAGCTTCATCTGATGGAGATACTACCAGCCGGTAACAACACACAATTAAACCTAATCAACGAGTAAAATTGGAATGAGTATAATAACCATTGTTGTGTGTATCAGGCGCACGTACACGTGAGAATAATATAGAACAATGATTAAACTGACTGGAACTACCTACGCAATACACGGTTTGAGCGCATGCATTTCAGCCAATTAGAATCACGTATTCTGACAGACCATGGTATAAAGCTAAAATAAAATGTACATATTAGATGAAAAATGTAAACTAAACAAAAATGAGAAATTATGCCCTGGCAACTAACTGAAATAAGTATAAGCTGAAGCACTAAAATTACTAACTGGAAATAATGATAAACTAAAACTTAACTAAAATTGAAGTAAAAATAAATTAAACCTAAAATATTAACATTTAATTCAAACTAATAAAAATGACAAAAGCAAAATTAAGATGAAAACTATAATAGTATATAAATAATACTAAAACAACTAATTTGTGTATTGAGTCTAAGGTTGTGTGTGCGGTAATCAGCATTATCTGTCAGTAAACACAGAAAAACTGTTTTTATTCCCTCAGCTTGTAAAAATGAACAAAATTTGTTTATAATATTTGGAAACAAGTAGAAAATTGTAGTTGATGGCTGTGATGGAAACTAAAGCCTATAGACTATAAAAAACCCTTTGAAATGTCCTGAAACTCACCGTTTCAGTTGAAAGAAAAACTGCGTCAAACCATTTCATGAGGTCTTTAATTGCTATGCTTATCCACCTCTCTCAGCCCAGCTGGAGAAATACCTGGGAGAGCTGGAGAACAAGGCAGCCGTGCGGATTCAGAGTGTGTGGAGAGGACACCGAGAGAGACGCAACTTCCAGCAGCGCAGATACACTCTCAGACAGCACAGAGCTGCTGTCACTCTACAGAGAGCCGTGAGTGCACAGAGACACTGAATAAACCTTTTACAGTGTTATTTTAGTATCATTGAGATAATAATATAGTTTTATTCAAATGTTTATTTATTAAACTATTTCAATTTTAAAGTTTTAGTAATTTTGTTGTGTGTTTTTGTCAATCTATACATGTCTAAATAGTTGTTAATTTTTATTTCAGTTTTAGTTATTTTGGTACATTAAGTTAAACTAAATGAAAATGAGAAATGTTACTATCTATCTAATGTAACTATCTGATTTGAGTTTTTTTCCAATTATATTCCAATTAAGGTTTATTTAATTTCAAGTAAAGGTTTTAGTTAACTATAATAACCCTGGACACTTATATGAAAACAATCTTAAAATGACCTCAGTCACTTGTCATTTATTATATACAGTACCGTTCAAAAGTTTGGGGTCAGTAAGACTCCAGACCCCCAACTTTTGTAGTGTGTGTATTAATACAATAAAGTGGTTGAGTGTTTTTTTCCCCCTGATAATCTTGATCATTTATGAGCCCATGGTGTTTTTGTCAGATTCTGCGTTTTTTAAAACGTCGTAAAGCACAAAGGACTATTCTCATGCCATTGAAAGGACCTAAAGGACTGACTGACAGTAGAAGAACAGAGCTCAGGCAACAGATACAGGAGCACATCGCTCTACATCCTGTAAGTCACTATGAAGAAATGAAATCTGATGTTAAATGTCTTTGGAAATTAAAGAATCAATTAAAAAAACACAGGCTTTTCAGGTTAAGTTATTCATCTTATCAATGATGATGGTTTTTCTGTTGTGCAGTCATCTGTGATGTCAGCAGGGGACAGTGTGGATCTCCATCAGAGAGCTCAGAGTCTCCTCCACCAGCATCTGCTCAGCAGGGCATCTGATCGGGCACAGGAGCAGCACAGACAGGCTCTACTTGTGCAGATCAACACAGACTTGGAGCTTTTATTAAGTACGTACCTAAATCAAAGGCTGATCTGCTGAAATTAAGTATGACATCATGAAGTCTGCAGAGCATAAGGCCTGTGTGATTGCGAATTTGAAAGCAAAATTGAAAAGCGAGAAAAAAATAGACTGAACGTAATACGCATGATGTCACTGTTTTCTCAAATTCGCATTTTTGTAGTTTACGTGGATACGATAACGGTATCGTTTTCAAAAACTTGCACTTTGAAACCCATTTTCAAAAGTTGACATTTTCAGGCCCTAATGCCATTGTTGTGTTAATGAATGGCCAAAACACAAAAAGGTCTCAATTTTTAGTTGTGAACGCCCCCTAAAAGCACTCATTTGTTTTTGATTTTAGATGCGCCGTCCCTGAAGGATGCCAAAGCGGATGATGCTAGTCTGTTCCTGAGCCGTTCCTGCCCTGTGGCCACACGTGCCCGTCAATCCCACAATGCCTTGATGCAGAGCATGCGTCTCCCGTGGTGGAGGATGCTGGGTGAGGAGTTCTCCAGTCCAGAGGAGCCTCCCAGGAAAGACTGTGACATGGACATTGAGTCACTGTATCTAGGTGGCAACTAAAAGATGATGAACTCAGACTTTATTTGCAGTATATCTTTCATATCAGTATATTTGAAAGAATGGTAGTTTGAACAGGTTTCATAGCACACTAGGGCTTCCAATATGATCACATGTATTTTAAAAATACAATGCAGTAACAGGACAAATACAGTGAAGCTGGAATCATTTAGCTACATAATTACAAAAACAGAATTGTTCATATTTAAAATGTTTCTTGTTAAAGGGATAGTTCACCCAAAACCGAATATTCTGTCATTATTTACTCCGCCTCATGTTGTTCCAAACCTGTATGACTGACTTCTGTGGGAAAAAAAAAAGATATTTTAAATAAAGTTGGTAACCAAACAGTTTGTAACCAATGACTTCCAAAAGCACTGAGACATTTCTCAAAATTTGGAATGATATGAGGGTAAATTTTCATTTGTAGGTGAACAATCCCTTTAAGGAACAGCAGAATAATACAAGCACTGTCTTGTACACAAGTTTGTATTAAAAAAAAACCCAAAAAAACATCTCGGGTACATAGTACACTAGCAGTCAGGTTACTACTGACTACTGTAGTCACGATTTTTCTCATAAGTGCTTTTTTTCTTTGGGGTTTAGATATCAGCTGGCTACTAAATTGTTTTTTTGTTTGTTTTACATTTTCATCCTTTTTTAAAAGCCTAAATGTACACTATGTAACTTTTTTTTTGTCAATACATCAATCCTTCTTCCAGAATGTGTTTTTGTCTTACCCTGATTCACTATGGTAAGCCTATTGTAGGTGTTTATATTTTCGACCTGTCGGGATGATTTTTTTGTGGGAAATTCTGTACATACGTCACTCGCCCGTGCGTGTCTTATATCTGGTAAATAGAGAAAAGTTGCTCTGGCTACTTTGACGTGTGTATGGTGTGGGAGTGGCAGAGGTTAGTTAGAGTAGCAAGAAAGGTTGACATGGAGCCGCTAAATCTTGAACCTCCGGGAATCTCACGAAAAAAAAAGAAAGAAAAAAAAAGCCAAACAGAGCTCGTAATAAAACGAGAAACAACATTGGCTATTCAGAGATGGCAAGAACTGAGGGATTTGAAATGTAAAAGCGACGTGGAGATGGTGTTCGTAATACTCAACAGGTGAGTGTGGTATTTTATTGAACAGATAAATTGCCATATGTTGCTCTCTAACAGTTCATTTTTAAGCATTCTTTATTGTGAAGGGTCATTTCTTTATGGGTTGTTGCTGTGCTGGAATTTATTTTCAAGGATGTATTTAGTCTAAGAAGAGGAATTTTCTAGTCTCTTAATGGGTAAAGCTACAGTAACGTCTTCAGCTCTTCAGCTTGAGATCCTTTCCATCCAGACTGGTTATATCTCTTAAGCCTAGCAGTGAATGTTTATGAGCAGTAACCATATTCCGCTGCACAATCACGCACAACCAAAACAATGTATGCGGTTTTTGTTTTTTAGCCGTTGTTAGAGGGTCAAAAGTTACATAGTGTACCTTCAAAATAAGATTTGCCATTACAAGCCATAAATAAGGTCTAATATGAAACAAGTCAGTGTTGGAAAATAAAAATATTATAGACCAAGAAAATAGAACTTTTTCATTTCTGAAGCTGCTTAGACACTGTGTATGTCCCTTTATAAGGTGTGTGTGTGTGTGTGTGAGAGAGAGAGAGAGAGTCTACTACATACCCATAGTGGTCTAAACTCATGCCAAGGCCCCATTCACTGGACAGCCGTCATTATTTTTTACACTCGTGTGAAAACAACAGAGTGGTCCACTCCACCGGCACAATTAAAATAACATTTTCAAGAGTGGAAAAAAATGACGGGGGAATAATTTCCTTCTCTTTATGCAAACTACGGGTAATTGAGGCCTGCTTTTGGAGGAAGCGGAACTGTGTGTGTAGTGGTGTGAAATCTGTGAATGCAACTGTAATGTGTTTGTGTTTCTGCCTGTGAAAGAGTGAATGCAATGAATGTGTGTGTGTGAGGGAAAAAAAAGAGATAGTAAATGAACGTGTTTGCATGTGTGCTCAATCGGAGGTAAAAAAAAAAGTCCACAGAGTGAAAGCACTGTGCCTGCCAAAAACTGCCTTGTTCCACATGCCAAAGTGTTTTAATTGATTAACTAGAGTAACCATTTATGCTGGGGCCTAATTGTCGAGTTTCTACCTCAGTTGTAGTTGTATTAAGCTCTCTATGAGTCACTCCAGTCAGATGTTCTGTGTTCAGATAACAACTTTGAACTTTTGACAAGACTGTTTTACAATTAGACTGTGAAGAGAAATAAAATATAGAGATTTGGGGTCAGTAAGATTTTTTTTTTAATTATTAAATCTCAGCAATGCCGTAATTTGTAATTTCCATTTCAAATAATTGCTGTTCTTTTGAACTTTCTATTTATCAAAGAATTCTGGAAAAAATTAATATTCGGGTTTCCAAGAAAATATTAAGCAAAACCACCGTTTTCAACACTGATAATAATACCAAATGTTTCTTGAGCAGCAAATCAGCATATTAGAATGATTTCTGAAGGATCATGTGACACTGAAGACTGGAGTAATGATGCTGGAAATTCAGCTTTGCCATCAAGAATTAAATTATATTTGTACATTTCCAGTTAAGCAGTTATTTGACAGATGGTTTTATCCAAACGTATGCGTTCCCTGGGAATTGAACCCATGACATTGGTGTTATTAGATGATCACTGACTTGATGACAACATTCACGATAAAGCTTTGCTCAGATCTATTGTATTGACTCGCAACATACCAAATTACAATATTACGACAGAAGACTGCCAAGCACAAATACTGAAAGCACAAAAAGTTCCCCCTTTTCTATTATAATAGATGGGCATCATTTGGGACAGGGCAATAGAGTGCAACAGTTGGGTTCCGGAAGTAGAAACATTCATTTTCTCCATAGGAAAATTGATTTTTAATGATAACTTATAAGCCTAAGATTTGTTAATCGATGATAATTGCTTCTGTTGAAACTTCAGCCTGCATTATTTCAACTTATTTTTTAAAATAATTGTGTTTAACAGTGGAATTTGTGGTGAAAAACTAAGGGCTGGGTGGTATAATGATATTGTGGCGATGGTATATCATTAGAGATTTTGCTAAAAAGAGTGTATCGCGGTATGTAAATATTTAAGCGTTAAGGGCGGTGCTGGCGTGGAAAACTGCCTCTCTCAGAAGGCGATCGAAAATTTGGGACATCCTTAATGTTATAAAGACTTATTAAGGGCAATACAATGTAAAAAAAAAAAGTCAATGCGGTGCACTAGCTGACACACAGCGTAATCGTGTTAATCGTGTGCACAGAAAGCCGCGTCACTCAGCATGCGATCGCCAATTCAGTTCTCTTTCACGTCTTATTGCACTTGAATCGTCGAATACACACAAAATTATGTCAAAATGCCCAACGTGTGGAGTATTCATATAAACGCAGTCGGTATTTACTCAAGTAAAATTAAACAGTTGGGTGAAAACTTGATGTGTATCAGTATAATGGATCCGTGCGTTCAGTCTTAAAGTGACAGCAGCCTAATATTCCCGTTGCTCTCTGTATCATTAATGTTAATCAAACAACAAAAGACAAATAAAAAATAACTTACTGCTGTTGACTGGATAACTTTTGTCGCTTTAATAAGAATAAATTAATACATACAGTGAAGACTATGCAGTTTTTTATTTTTACATTTGGTTATTTAATTTCTGTACTATGTTTAACTACATATTAAATAAATCTATCTGGAAAATTTAAATTCATAGTTTTGTTATTGTATTTGTCCTATTGTTAGTAATTTGCTTATGTTTAATAACAAAAATAAAAAAGATAAAAACATCTGTATCATGATATCATTATTGTAAAAATTATTTACAATAATTTCTCATAACATAAAGAAAGATTTTAGTCATATCGCCCACCCCTATTACCCATGATGCTGTACATAAAATTCCACCAATCAGAGAGTCACAAGCAAAACGTGCCAAAATAGATAGCTCCGCCCACTCCCACTAAGCACTGCGAATGACATAATCGAGTCAAATAAAAAAATTTAAATGAGTAATTTTATATCGTTTTTTAATTCAATTATGCTGTTCGCAATGCTTAATAGTATTGTAGTTCTTTCCCTCAATAAATCCGTTAAGTGCACAGTCTTGTCCCTTTGTATTTTTGTCAGATTTTCAAACAGTATTTGCTTAAAATCAAGGTTTGTAATATTATGATTCACCTCATAGCTGGTAAGCTTGGTTCGTGGCTTATAACCCTTTTAAAAAATACTTTTTTAAAATCCTTATGGGAGAAATGAATGGGAAAATTACTTCCGGAACCAGCACCGCTGAAAAAGTGTTTTTTGCACTTTTGCACTCTATTAACACTTCAAAACCACACCATGAGAGCGCTCAAAATGAGTGGGTGGTGACAGAAGACCAGCTCATCCCGCCTACCCTACTGTGATTGGCTTGATCTACACCACTCTCGGAGCTGGTTGGTCCGTGTCCCTGCAGTAAGGAGCAGGGTGATGTAGAAGTGGAGCCACCACCTGCAGGCTCCTCCTGGCTGTGTGTGGCGCTCACAATGCCCCCTGGAGGACTGGAGGATACAGTGCAACTGCTCACAGTCCACAGGCATGGATATTGACTGAAAAATTACAGATGAGCAAACATTACTTTACTTCAGGTTTGTATGTAAAACTGCTTTACCTTATTGTTTGACATATTGTCGTACTTAATAAGGCTCATCTGTATAAAGTCAGTTCTCTTTCTGACCTGCTGGCTCCGGGAGAGCTTGGAGCAGGAGGCATGGACAGCATCCCAGCAGGGCCAGGAGGAGATACACCTGTCCAGCTCTCGTGACCAGAGAACATCTGCACAGCACCTGGACTCAGATTCTCAGATAGAGACACTTCAAAGAAAAACAAAACAATTAGGGAGTTAGCAAAGACATACTGATGTGTTATAGGTTTTTTTTCTTTTTCTTTTTTGCCTGTGGATACAAATATAATAGTAGTTTTATATCTATATACAATAATAATCTAATATAATATAATACAATGTGATCTAGTTAATCTAATAAATATAATAAAATGAAATATAATATAATATAATATAATATAATATAATATAATATAATATCGGGTTAGACCCTTTTTCTCTTCACCACAGAAAGCACAAAATCTCATTTCAACACCTGATGAATATGTGTGACATTTTTAATCTAGCTATTTTACCTGAATATCAACATTTGTGAGATTTAGTTAGTCAAAAGAGTTTCTGTGCCTCTGGAAAATAGTGATCAATGACATTATTTTATGTTGAATATCAACGTATTCTGTGTTTGTTTGTTAATGAAGGATTTGCGGACACATCACTGTTTTTAGACTTGAGTAAAAATTATAGTTTTTATTTTGAAGTAAAAAAAAAGAAAAAAAAAATCTGACCCTTGGGGTAAGATATCTTACACTACAACTTACATCTTTTGTAATTTTTTTTAATATATATTTATATTTATTTTGTGTTATTTCTTTCGCACATGCTAAACTTATCTAAATTTGCTACAATTTAGAAGTAAATATACATTGTTCTTAAGGGGGTCATCTTCCTCTAATATACATAATATAGAATAAATAGAAAACCTGGAAATATAGTGCATAAGTCATATGTTAGTTTAGAACTTGAGTCTCGTTCCCCTTGGAATTTAATGACCAGTACATTTTTCAACATTTCTCCTTTCATGTTCCACAGAAGAAGGAAAGTCATACAGGTTTTGGAGTAACATGATGGTGAGTAAATAATTACGGGATTTTCAGTTTTAGATTAATTGGTTCTCTTAACCCTTGTGTGGTGTTCATATTTTTGTTACACAGCCAGTGTTCGTGGGTCTGGTGGACCCGCCGCATTTTTGGGTTTTTAATTCAACACAATCAAAAATGTTATGTTAAAATACTCAACAGATGTTTACTTCATCCCAATTACAAGCAATATAAACAGCATATATGGTTAATATTTTCTCTTTACCTTTGTTAGATCACATTTAAGAATTGCAACCTCGTGTGGGAACGGCAGGAGTAGAAACACAAAACTCACTCTTGCACTCTTTCACACTTACACACAATCTCTCTCTCACACGCACACACACACACACACACACACACACACACACACACACACACACACACACACACACACACACACACACACACACACACACGCACACACACACATACACACACCCACAACACACACACCCACAACACACACACCCACACACACACAGACACACACAAAACACACACACACACACACACACACACACACACACACACACACACACACACACACACACACACACACTTGGATATGTGGTGTACGGTCACTCTCCATAGACATAATGGTTTTTCTAATGTACAAACTGTATAATCTATCCCCCTACACTAACCCTACCCCTAAACCCATCAATCACAGAAAACTTTTGGCATTTTTTGAATTTCAAAAAACACCATTTAGTATGTTTTAGTATGAGGACACAGATGTCGTCATAAACCATGTTTACGTTGTAATACCCATGTCATTATACACATTTGTGTCCTCATAAACCATATACAAGAACATACACACACACTAACAGCAGGCCCTGACAGGAGGAGGACAGAGTAAAGGTACACAGGACCTACAATTTCCACACTTTTATTAGCCCCGGGTCCAGTGGACCCGGACATCCTGTGTGTAATATAAATGTGTAGGGGGGGGGGGTGTACAGTATGTTTTCATTGAAAATGTGTTCTGATATATATTCCTCACAGAAAATGAGCCAAGGCCAATAAGTCTCAGTTTGAAAATTAATTAATTGTATCATTTTTCTTTTGATAAAAAATGAAAACGGGTCCAACAGACCCGAACACCATACAAGGGTTAATGCAAAAAGCACAGTGGTCTGTGGCTATTGCTGAGACACGATTCAAATGATGACGTGTCACCTGAGTTATGGCCACGGTGGTGGGGGTGGTGATGATGATGATGGCGGGGCAGGTAGGGCGATGGGTACGGGGCTGCTCGGTGCCCGTGCAGACTTGGGTAGTGTTTGTACCCATGGTGGGGAGTAAGCGGTAAACCTCCTGGGTACGGAAAGTTGCCACCACTAGAACACAGAGTGTCTGGGTTTGATATGAACCATCCACCTGCAAACCAACAAATGGACACCAATATGCTTCACATAACACTGTTAGCATAATGCTATAAATATTTCTTAAACGTGTTCATTGTCCATAACTCAGACAAAAATATTAGTTTTGCCAACTTTAAGAAAGTGGAAAATGAATCACTAACAGTGTGGTATGCCCACATGCTGGTTTTCAGCTGGAGGTTCTAGATGATTCTTAGGATGGCTCCTATGGAGAGAAAAAGCTTTGTGAATGAGACAAACCTCAAATGAAGAACTAACCTATCAAAACAGTTCATATCCATAAATCAGCACACATACCATTGTTCAAAAGTTTGGGGGAGGTACAACTTTTTAAAATGTTTTTGAAAGAAGTCTCTTTTGCTGCATTTATTGGATAAAAAATACAGTAAAACAATATTTTACAATTTAAAATGACTCTTTTTTTATTTCAATTTATTCCTGTGATGCAAAGCTGAATTTTCAGCATCATTACTCCAGTCTTCAGTGTCACATGATCCTTCAGAAATAAATCTACTATGTTTAAGAGAGATTTCTTAATATTATTATTAGTTGAAAAAGGTTGTGCTGCTTGATGTTTTTGTGCAATTTTTGTTGTAACATTATAAATATTGTTACTGTCACTATAGATCAATTTAATTCAAAGTTTTGTTCAAAGTTTTAAAAGTATAAAAAAATCTTACTTAAATCTTAAAAACTTTGGAACTGTATGATGTATGCAAAATCACCTCATTTACATATTCTTTTCTTTTTCACTATTTATATTCTTTTCAGGCAAAAAAAAAAAAAAAAACACTTGTAAAGGTTATGTTTACAAATAAACTATCTTATACTTTAGCTCTCTCTTTTCATTTGTTCCTGACACTTTTGATTTTACTTCATCACATAAACTTTCTTAAAATCTTGTAATTAAATTCAGTATTTATATTTTACTAGTTTATGGTCTGTCATTGGTGGATTTCTTTTTTTATCATGAACTCTACTGTAATGCAAAATATATATAATTATATATAAAAATTAAAAGATATAATATATAATAATATATTATTTAAATGGTAAAGTTTTTTTTTGGTAAAGTAGTATTGCCTTTTATATTAGCCTAAAATCATTAGTTGTGTCCCAAATGATGCACTATACACCATGCACTTATACACTATACTTGTGCACTATATACTCAAACATGTAGAGTATGAATTTTATAAGGTTATTTAGTCATTCACCATTGTAATCTGACAGCCCTGCCCCCTCCACTACATAATTAAAGCTACGACAGTTGAGTGCTTGAAGTGTCCAACATGCCATACTTTAGCGGTGTCCGAAATTGAATACTTCCTCACTAAATAGTATGCGAAAAACTGTACGCTAAAAGAGTAGTATTCGAACAGTAACAGTAGGTGAAAAGTCCCGGGTGACCTGCTAATTCCGCCAAGATTCTGAAGTGTGCATTCGATGGACACTTTACTATCCCGTGAGGGCATGAGAGGAGATTTGTGAATGGAAGTGAAGCGATGCAACTGACGCTGGTCGGTCACGTGAGAACAACATGGAGGATGTAGTATGTCCGGATTTCATTCATACTACCAGTAGCGGCTTGTCAATAGAGGCCCCCATCAAAATTCCAGAAATATACATGCATACAAAAATGATATAAAAATGAAATAAAAATAAAAAATAAAATAGTTTACTCATACAATGTAAGTAGTAAGAGCCTCAGCATTCGGTTAACTATTTTCTTTATTATGTTTTTCAATAAGTTTCATGCGGTTTCATGTGAGAGGGACGCCGGACAAATGGATGTCTATAGAGCTGGTAAGTCCCGCCCCTTCCGCTAACCCCACTGGACCTCTAGGTTGAAAAATCGTCAATGCAAGTGAATGGGAGAAAATAATTATTTTCTGGCCCCGTTTGAATTTTGCCATGAATGTGAACATATGTTGTCTGTGAATTTTTAATATAATTTTTCGTGTAAAGAATGCTACAATTTAGCAGGTAGAAGTTTGATACGGTTAGACTTTGTGTGAGAGCACTTTGTGGACTACAACTCTTCGCTGCTTTCGACGGGAATCTGAAGAAAGAACAGCCCATTTGGTTTGAATGTTGACATTTGGGTACAAAACACACAGGCATCTCGATCTGTCTCCATAGATTATCGCAGCATTAGCACCGTGATTTGACAAGTGGAGGGAAAATGTGTTATGGGGTGACGTCACATAGGCGACATGTAGTCTTTCTCGTTATGTCTTTTCCACAACTGCTAGCCAAAGAATCATACAATATACTGTCAAACTCGTAACATGAAAAATTATATAAAAAATTCACAGACAACATATGTTCACATTCATGGCACAATTCAAACGGGATCAGAAAATGATTATTTTCTCCCATTCACTTGCATTGACGATTTTTCAACCTAGAGGTCCACTTAGGGTTTTACGGATGGGCGGGACTTACCAGCTCTATCTGAGTCCTTACATTTTCTGGCAGCATGTGACCTGAAGCTGGTCTCTAATTGGTTTCTTAAAGATTCTCCTCCGGACGCAGGTCGCTGCGTCCCTGGCGAATCAGAATTGGATACATGTTATTGCTCTTTGCCACTACTGCGAGTGCGAGTGCGCGGGCGACTCCGTCAAAACCTTGCTAGGCTGATCATTTTCGTAGAGAGAATGGCAGAAGTTAAACCAAATTCTGTCATTGATTTACAAAAAAAAAAAAAAAAAAAAAAACCTTTCACAAGGCGTTCGCTGGAAGAAAAAAAAGGATAAAGGATCTCCGACCGGACCAACCCAATTTACAGATCCAGCAGCAGGCCAGTGACAGAGGACGAAGCTAACGTTACACCCGGAGCTTCACCCGCGCTTGTTATGTGAAACGGAGGTGGCTGGCTTTATTTGCTTATTTGTTATGCTCAATTCATTGCATTTTGATGTTCATGTCATGTATTTGTACTCAATATATAATCTAACTGTACATATATGTTCTGTTACAGTTAGTAACTTAAGTGTAAATCACATTTGTACAATTATATGAAAAAAAGATGATTGATATAAATGAATAACTCTAAAATTTCAACTTTTATCTTTTTCAGATTTGATTCTAATCATAATGTAACATTACTTGAAAAAACTAAATTTCAGTACAACAAAAACAAATTTCATTGTTAGAATTGTGATTTCATAATATTTAGATATGAATCCAACTGGAAAATCTTGTGAAAAGATATCTTTCAGTTCGTCAAATAGCATATAGTGGAGCTCTATAGCCAGCTAAAATGATAATTTTTTACTTTTAAAACTACATTTTACAAAATATGGGCAAAAAGTTTACACTAAACCATGTAAAATTATCCATGTTATCCCCATGAATGAAAGTTAGAAATATGGGTCTTTTATAAAGTGAATTTTACATATTACATTTTTTACATTTGTAAAAAAAAACAAAAAAAAACAAAAAAAAACAAAAAAAAACTATTATTCTGTTACAAAATTAAATGTTATTGTCTGGGGACTCCAAAGTCGTCCCAAATGAAGATAATCAGAGGGTTAAATACCCCCCCCCCCCCCACACACACACACACAGCCCCACACACACACAAAAAAAGCGCCCCCCCAAAAAGAATTATCACCAGCCGCCACTGCATACTACCCATATTCATCCTATATAGAGCGTACTTTTTTAACGGTCATGGTCAATTCAAACTCAAATATAGTACCTACTCAGACAGTACGTGATTTCGGATGAAGAGTTTGTTTTTTCGGGTTAATTAAGTGCATCACTTTATGCTACAAATGAAATAGAAAAGTGCATAAGTATGCGAATTGGGACACACCTATTGTATTATAGTAATGAAAATCACCAATGAGAATAAGAATTACACATTATACTAATAATAATTTGGGGCTGGAATTTTTCCTTTACAGTTGTGATGAATGTAATGCAATGTAAAATATTCAAATGGTCCTAAAATATGCATTCATTATATATTCGTATTATATATGTGTACATTTTCTTTATGCAAAATGTTTCTTTTTCTTTCAAGTTTTAGATGAACATCTTTAACCAAAATAACTTTTTTTTAACCTTTTAATGAGATTCACCCTGTAATTGTTCAAATGTACACGGTACAGAGTGAGTCTCATTTAAGTAGTTTTTTTTAGAGGAGTGTTGTACCTCTGCTCCCGTGAAGTTATGACTACATTTACTGGAGTACAATTATTCAGCGCTCATTCCACCAACATTGTTGTGTAATATCTCACACATTCTTCACTGTAGCCGCTTAAAATCTCTCACTCTCACTTCACACTGCCTCTCCAACAAGCTCCTTTACTCACACACTCACTCGATTCAAAGCATAAACGTTTAATAATTGGTCGCTAATCACGGCTGATTTCGCACAGTCATGCTAGCTTGACTAGCGCTAATGCCTGCTATGATATTATTATGAGTTGAAATACGCATTGTTAAATTGGTGAGAAAACTTATCTTCTGATACCGACAATGTTTGTTCGATGGAATTGAAATACATTGTACCTTTCCTTTGCATCGAGGAAAGCTTTGGCAAACGGATTGTGTTTTATCTTCAGTGCAGTTATCTACGAAGGGAAGGAAACCAGAAGGATTATGAGGATAAAATATTTGAACACCAGAGGTCACATATTTTCATCTCCTAATATTATATTTTTCAACAATTTTACAAACTATTAAATTTTGCATTCAGCAAAACACAAACAAGTAGCTTCTTTTTAAAGGTACAGTTCACCCAGCAAGATTTCCCACTGAAAAACAATTTTATACGTTTACACGACACTGTTTTCAACTAAAAATGAAAAACTTTTGTGCGTTTTGACCGTTCGTTTACACGACAACAGCGTTTTGGGACCTTGAAAATGCAAACTTTTTAAAACGGGTTTCAAAGTGCAAGTTTCTGAAAACAATACTCTTATTGTCTTCATGTAAACTACAAAAATGCAAATTTGTGAAAACGGTGACGTCATGCGTATTACGTGTTCAGTCTATAGACGCGTAGTTTTTCACCTACAAAGTGACATCGCCAACTACTGGCCTTGCAGCACAATACTTTTTGGCTAGTTTAATCGGTTTTAATCGTTTTTGCGGATCCATGTAAATGGGGATCGTTTTGACAATGTTGTCTGTACACGGAAAATGCAAAGGAAAAACTTTTCTGTTTTTAGTACATCGTTGTCGTGTAAATGCGACTTTAAAGGGGACTTATTATGCCCTCTTTTCAAAGTCTTGATTTTGTTTTTGGGGTCAACTAGGATAGGTTTTTGTGCTGGAAAGCTCAAAAACATTATTTTTCTTGTTCTTTTACATTGCAGAACCTTTCTTTCAACGTGCTATGATTGGTCAGCTGTACCAGTGTGTTACGATTGGTTAACCGTTTCAAGCGTTTTGGGGTAATGTCACGCCCCTTACCATAACTGAGTTTCAACACACCATTAAAGCAACTCAACCAGGTCTCGTCCCTTTTTTTGCGTATGCCTTTGGCGGGAATAACTTAAATGAGGAACTTTGTGACGTGTATTTTCCCAGAAGAAAACTTTCAGGGAGTTCAGAAACAGCGCACACTGATATAGACAATAACTCCCGTTGGAGTGACTTTGAGTTTTGTACCTTTGGAGAGCTTGTCATAATTTACTTTCACTTTTTGGTAAAGAACAGCATAAACTTCCTGCCTAACCGTACTTTTCAAGCTATACAGAATTTTTTTTTTGTCTGTCTTTTGGAAAACATGAGAGTGAATAAATCATTTTTGGGTGAACTATCTCTTTAAGCATGTTTATCCTAAATGTTTAGTGAAGATGCTCTAACCTCCTCATTCTGGTAGGCTGTTACAGCGATGAACTGAGTGTCTGTGAAAGAGATGTTGGTCACCATCCTGTGGCTTCCTCCTACACGGACAATGTGAATTTGAGGTTCGTACTTATGGAGAGAATTCAGCATGATCTGGATCAGGTGATCAGAACAGAAGACAAAAGAAAAGTAAGAAAGAAATCGGCTCTTTACAGGACTTTGGTTTACAACACATGTAAGGTGGCGTACATATCGACTTCAGCTAAAAATGTAGGTCCATACTGCACCGGTATACATTTTTAGACTGAATTTGAACTAAATTCAAAATGAGGTATCAAACAAAGGATAGAGAAGTGCAAATACCTGTAGATTTTGAATGTAAAGAAGAATTAAAACAGACTGAAGTCCAAAGAAGTCCATACAATTTTTTGGGTAACAATACATACATGCTATAGACATTCTACTAACTATTAAGTAACTTTGCAACTACATGTCAAGTAACTGTCATTAGAGTATTAGTAGACTGTTTTTTTTAATATCTGTTAACACTTGATTTTGATGCTCCCCAACAGACACTCTACTGACTATAAGTAACTTTGCAATTATGTCAACTTATTCTACTAACACCTACTAGTCGACTACAGTCTACTAATACTCAAATGAGAGTTAGTTGACTAGTTACTAAAGTGGACCATCGAAATAAAGTGAAACCCAGCAAAAAATTATAATTTTGTGAAATATTAATTGCAATTTAAAAAAAAAAAAAGTTCTATATTTATATATTAAAAAATGTATTCCTGTGATGGCTGAATTTTCAGCATCATTACTCCAGTCTTCAGTGTCACATGATCCTTCAGAAATCATTCTAATATGATGATTTCTTATTTCTTATTATTATAATTTCTTATAGTTATCAATGTTGAAAACAGTTTTTGCTCTTTAATATTTTTGTGGAAAGCATACAAAGCCATTGAAAAGTTTGAGATAAGATAGAAAATAAAAATGAAATTAAATAAAAATACATTTATTTTATTCAGCAAGGGTGCATGATTAGAAGTGACAGTAAAGACATGTATAATGTTACAAAAGATTTCAAATAAATGCTGTTCTTTTAAACTTTCTATTCATCAAAGACTTCTGAAAAAAAAGCACGATTTCCACCAAATTATTAAGCAGCATAAACAACATTTCAACATTGATGATAATAAGAACCATTATTAATAATTGAGGACCAATTATAATTGAGCAGCAAATTAGAATGATTTCTGAAGGATCATGTGACACTAAAGACTGGAGTAGATGCTAAAACTATTTCTGGAGCCTATTATTATAATAGCCACTTACAGCAGCTAGGCTATATATAGGAATTCCATTCCATTTATTTTCTTATTTGTATAAAATTACCTGAAATTATACAATGCAAACAGTGGCTATTTTGTAAGTGCTGTATGGCAGTTTAAATGTTTTGATATGTCTAATCAGATGAGAAATAATACAGGCCATTTCATATATCAAGATGTAATTATTCAGGTCATAGCACTGTGGGACGTGGCCAATGCAATTCAAATTCCAACTCATCAGTTAAAAGGGAGCCAGTTCTTAAACAGTATCACTACATATTAGTAGGTTTTTCTATTTACACACACTGCATTGTCTAAATAAAAAATTCTTGGAATGACTGCAGTGACCACGTCAAGCATGATTAAATCTATCGGGCGAATTCTGAGAAAGAGACAGGCGGAACGAGAGAGAAAAGCTGATTTTTTTTTCTCTCTCTAATTGGTAGATTACAATGACTGATGAGGGGCAGGTACTCATCTGCATGGTTACAGGGGACATAAAGGGCTTTGTGTGCCTTTCTCTCCCATTTGCCTTTTTTTTAATATGTTGCCTTTTTGAACATCTAAGGACTGATGGCTAAATTAATTTTGCATAGAAAAAAACAGAGGTAATTACCATAATGTACAACTAACCACAGCAATTATTTCATTTAGAGCTGGTTCTCTCTCATCGTCCTCTCCGCTGCCAGCTCCGCGTTTAAAACCCCCGGTAAATACGGACCAGGCAGGAATACAGGAGAAGAGGATGGGGTGGCGGGGAGGGCGCAGGGGAGGGGTCATGTAAATACCAATAATAATTTGGTGGCGGAGTCATACTCGAATGGAGCGGGCTGGAGCACCTCGCAGCGGCCTCGCTGAAAGCCAGGATGGCTAGCTGAAGTAGACCACTCTCTGTCTGAACGGCAGGAAGTGCATTAAACGAGAAAAGTGCCAATTAAGAGCTGTTTATTCCTGTTTACATGCAGTCCCTGCTGAACAAAGGGGCTCCATAGGTGAAGTGGATGCCGAGGAGAGCACTAATTGTATAAATGCACACTTGAAATTTCCCCGTGGCAGCGCACAGGGTGATTAAAGGCAGGCCAAGACTCCTAAAAGCTACAGAGAGGCCTGTTTGGACACACAAGAGACCTGAGAGGCTACTCAAGGTTACAGAGCAGGCCGCGTACGGCATTACACACCTGCGTTACATGTGTATAATGTGCAGGCGGTCTTTGTTTTAATGCAGGGAACAAATGTCAATTTCTCAGATTTAGCAATCTACAGAGAGATAACAAAGGAGACTGGCAAACTTAAGGCGAAAGACGGATTTCAGCTATTTCATGCATTACAAATGTGTGTATACGTGTCAGTGTTTCTGCACCTGGCCTCCTCCGTTGAGTTTGTTGGTCAGTTTGACTTTGTTGAAGGACACCGGAGCTTTCATCCAGTGGGCACCGAAGTTGGGGGAGTCGGGGTGGATGTAGACACAGCTGTGACTGTGAGGCTCAGGTTTGCCCGCAGGGACCCACTCGCCGTTCACGTACTTCCAGCGGTGCCCGTCTGCGGGGCTGAAGTCCAACAGGAACGAATACATGGCGTTGGGATCCAGACCCGTCACGCTGACCTTCAGAACTGGAAACATCCTCCTGCAAAGGAGGAATTGTGACAGGAGAATTGCTTAAAAATGCTTACTGGATCTCCTGTGCACTCTTACAAAAATTGATAGTTCCATGAAGAATCTTTGACTTCTATGTTAAAACCAGCGCCTGGTTCTTTATAGTGGAAAAGGTTCTAAAGATGAAAAAGAAAAGAAAAGTTATTTTAGGAACTGTCCAATGAAAGGTTAACCAAAATCATGTGTATGATTATGAGTGTATGTTCTATGGTACATAAATACATTTGTGTTTTTCGTGTCCATACAATGAAAGTCAAAGGGTTCCAGTGTTGTTTTGGATACAACTGGCTTTCGATACATGGACAAAAACACTTCAAAACAAAGTTTGTGTTCCACATGCAGAAGAAAGCAAGCCATACAGGTTTGGATTTACATGAGGGTGAATAATATTTTTAGGGGAACTATCCCTTTAAGACAAAAATCTTAATCGTCCAAAAGCTCTAACACACTCGCATAAGTGATTAAAAAGTTATTCCCCAACAATGATCCACACCGTCTGCCAAAACTCCACGAGCAGTTACAAGCACAAACTTCATGAGAGGCTGGACGCTAGTCATTTTCCACTTTTTCCCCCCATGATTATTTTTTATGGATGAGAACAAGTTTAAGAGGGGCTACAAATGGAAGGACACCCACCTGCAGAGCTGACCTGTAACTACTGAATGAGTTGGTCAAGTCACCCTCCAGCCTGACAACACAACAAGCCTTTTTCAATTAAACTAATCTGCCTGATCCAAAAAAACTAACAAAAAACCATCAGAAACACCGCCATGTGCCAATAGCAACATACAATTATAAACCTGCTTATGACAAGGCATTTTGATAGAAAGACAGATGGATAAATGAAAGCAGATAGAAGAGAGACATAGTTTGATCATTTTAGTCATCCAAAATGTAATGAGAATCCTTATAAAAAAAGTAGCACCAAAACTACAACTGATATTAACATTATCAAAAAGATTACGAGCAACACATTTGCTTTTAAAGTTCTAGGTTCAAACTATGACATTGACTGTTAAAATTATTTGCATCTTCATTTTTCCCTATTCTCTCTGTTACACCATTCAAGAAACAATATTGCAGTAAATTTTATATGTGGTGCCCAAAAGTATTTGGACACTTAAGTCACGATTAAAAAATGTCCTGTCGTCATTGTATTAGATGCACTGTAAAAAAATGATATGATCAATAATTCAATTTCAATGTTTTTACATTATTTTAACTCATGAAAATAATGTAAGCAACTTTAACAAAAAAAAAAAAAAAAAGGTTATATATGAGATTAACCTCCAGTAAGTTTAATATAATTTAAGTTGAAATGACTCATACGGCCACTTTGAAAAAGGCAGCAACTAAATTTATGAAGCTGTTTTTAAGCATATGAACCCAAAGTGATTTTTACTGGATGAGAAATCAGTTCTCACGGGTGACAACCAGAAAGTGTCCATATTTTCTTCATTTTAAACATTATAAATATTGTTTTATCACTTAAAACCTAATAAATGTCTTTTGTGATTTTTTTTCTCACAAAAAAGTGCTTCAATATCATCTTTCTTTAAAATGTTTTAAAGAAAGATGATAGCACAAATACATAATTATAATATTTTGTGAAACTGCAGAGACATTGCATCATTAAATTTATGTGACTTAAAATGATTAAAAGAGGATTAGAAATTAGAAGTAAATACTAATTAAATAAGTATAAGCAATTAGAACGTATTAACTTCAAAAGTTCAAGTAAACTTCACAAACATATTTTATAACATATTCTGTGCAAAACAAATGTGTTAATTAATATAAACAAACACCACAGCTTTATCAAAAGACTTGCACAGCGTTGGCGCAGGTTCATCGCGGCTCACCTGCCGTTCTTCGTCACAATCATCTCATTGGTGACTTCTTTGAATTTCCTCCAGAGTTCAGCATCTTCCAGGGTGACTTTGAGCTGTTTCTCCGTGGGGTCCCCCTTCTCTCGGCCGGCCTGTAACTCGCTCTCCACGACGCTCAGCAGTCTGGTGATACAGCAGTCACTGCTGGCCCGAGCACCGGTCACCGCTCCACCGCTCCGCACATCTTCCTCAACCTTCATGATCTCACACGCGCGCGCCAAGTGGAAAACAACTGGACTTTAACTTTAGCTCACTTTCATTTATGAGAAGATTTCTGTGCCTAACAACTTGTGGACTGCATCAATCATAAAAGAAAAAGAACTCTCTTTAGCAGTGTGTGTGTATTCTAGTAGCCGTTTGATCTGTACTTCAGCTCACTGCGACCACCTGTTCTTATGACCGGAGGACTAACCTGCAGTCACGTGGGCTTGCCCTAATTAAGTGATTCATTCACAAGCATTTTTTTTTTCCATTTCAATACCAATTCTAATATTCTATATTCAAGTTTATTTCCAGTCTTCACATTTATATTTAGGCAATGTTATGCTGTTTAGATAATACGCAGAAAGTTCTAACGAAACTTCTGACAGGAAGAACATTAGAGAAAAATAAACGTAGGCTACATTTAAATAATTTACGTAAAACAAAGAAAACCGTGATGTCTCCAACAAATCGTAAATCACGCTCTGTTAGGCGTATTGCAAATTTAACAACAACTCGATGTTTCTTTTCAGAACCACGGACAGCTCGTAAAGGACGTGTGTGTGTGTGTGCGCGCGCTAGAGATAAACTCATCGTAATCTTAAATTCACAATTTATAGACTCATCAGGTCTATTAAATAAACTTTACTTTGAATTGTACGGCTATAAATGGCGTGATGTAGCCTAGTTATTTAGGTTACACCTATATTATAATTATTATTAATCTTTTTTTTTTCTTTTTTTTTTTTTGTGGGACTTAAAACTTTCAGGATTAAAAAAGTCAGGATTACTTTTTTATTAGCCTATTATTAAAAGTTTTGCTTAGGTCAAATGAAATACCATAATAAGAAATAAGATATCTCCATAACTTTATAGGCTACATATTTAATTTCTGTAAAAAAAAAGAAAAAAGAAAAGGTATTTTTTCAATTCTTTTTCAGAAAATTAAAGCAATGATAGCCTATGTGATCACATGGATTTTAAACTTAAATATTGAACCATAGGTTAATATACAATTAGCCTATTGAGCAAATAAGCATTCGGTCTCTACTAAAATGTATATGATATCAGGTCATTGTTTTGTTTTTTTCTTTGACATTGTAACTGTACAAAAAGGCTAAACCAGCATATTTCCTTAAAACAATTAAGTTAACGAACGACATGTACGTGATACTTCAATCTCATTTTTCTAACTGGCATGAAACATCAGAACATCTACTGTGATTCACAGGATGGACTCATATGTGACGGCGTAGATAAGGGCATACTGTCAAAGAGCTTAGTGTTGTACAAGCCATGTGGAGCATAAATAAAATACTGGATGTTCTCTGCAGCGAACGGGAATGAACGGAAACTCGATCCAGCGACCGGCGCTCTAATCACACAGCCGCGCGCATGGAGATTAGAGGATTCAAAGAGTTTAAATCCGAAAAATAGAGTCTCATTAGCCGAGAATCCTCCTGCATATCAAACATCAGAAAATCAGCCCCCTGACCTTTCACCATAGAGATGACTTACGCACTTCAGTGAACTTTACCTTATAAAAGTCTTATTGAGACTCATAGATGCATTATGTGGAAGAGGGCTTCTTAAATGACAGCACGTACTCTGAATTAAAGAAAGTAATGAAATTGATGCAGGCATTGAGAACAAGATGTAAATAAAAGTAGAATTAGAGAAGGGGAAATTGATTCATGTAGACTAAATAAATCTGAACAACTTTTAATAGCAACGATTGTTAATATATAGTAGCAATAACAATTATTAAACATCTCGCATAAAAAAAACACCAATATTTTTCGTAGCAGTATTGCACTCATTATGAAACAAACATGGGAAATTAATCCTGATGAAGGGAAATCCACATTTTCAGTCATGATAAAATAATTCTGGAATGCATTTTTTTCATAGTATAAGGATAATACTTCTATACCTATAAAAAAGTAACCTCTTCAGTGAATCAAAACTATTTAAAACTATTTAAAAAGACAATGAGGAGGAACAACTACAGTTGTCATTCTTGAAATCAAAACATTTAAAGGGAAATTTGAAAAAAAAACAAGGACACATTCATAGGAAAAAGCCACAATGCAAAGCTAACTGAAAGCAGTAGGATTGTTCGACGATGAATGAACCTTAGAGATACATTGGCACCCAAATGAGTGCTTAATATTTTACTTATCTAATAGATAATATAGCAATATACCATTACATAAGTAATAAGACATTTCTGTCATCCTATTACTTATCTGTTACAGGTAATATCTGAAGTAAAAATTGAAATGCAATTATAGAAAACCCTTGGTAGCAAAAACAATTTTTTCTTGAAAAGAAAAAGAAAAGAAACCTAAATACTGAACAAAAACAGCAACACTGGTTACAGACAGTTCTACCCAATCTAGTTCTCAAGTAATCCGTGGATAAAGGCACATAGGAAGGAATTATTAAGCAATTACCCAGCAGTTAAATGTAATATGTAATATAAAATATGCAATTCCATCTTGTTCACCAAGCATGTCACTACAGTTACAGGGCAGCGTCCGAAACCAAATAATTTACCTAGTTACATATTTTATCCTTCATACTTTCCCACTTGAATGTAAAGCACAGGTGTTTGTGTGTGTGTGTGTGTGAGAGAGAGAGAGAGAGATAGAGAGTACTTGTCTGTGTGTGCTTGTTCACACAGATTGAGTGTCCATCCGTTACGGAGAGCAAGCGGAGCGCCTGTAGTGTGGTGTGGTGTCTGTGCCAGGTTGCAGAGTGGGTACATGAGTGGCATTGAACGCAGAACCAATGCTGAAGCCAGAGCAGCACACGGAGAAACAGCCAAGGCCAAATGTAGAGGCATCTCACTTGAAGCACGCGGAGAACAACTTAATAATTGCATCCCTACATAAAAACAAACAGCCAAAGGTAAACAAACGCCAAAGCCAAAAACAGAGATTACTAAAAGTGTCTTTTTTTTGGCTTCCACAGAATGACAGCTTTGATCTGAAGACCTTATTTTAGTCTAATAGGCACTTTGATGAATTGCAACACTGGTATTTTAAAATGGAAATGGTAGATTTTCACAATTTTACATTTATATATACCATGTCATGCATAATACCACAAGAATAACACTAAAAAACACTACTAAATAGATAGAACTACTAGAATAAGTTCAGATAAATTGGGCCACTGACAGTCTTTGCCTTTTGTAATAACTTTTTATTGGTTGCTATATCTCTGAACTAGTTTATTTGCATCTCCATAAATGACTGTCGATTTCCATTTGTGCCATTTTTTTAATGCATGGTTTAGAAAATATAAAGTAACCCACCTTGCAAATGGAATGTAGGATAAGCTATACCTGCAAAATAAAAGGGATGTAATTTAAATACAGACAAATAAGTCATATTTGTGAGCTAATACACACACACAGTGTATATATATATATAGTGTGTGTGTGTGTGTGTGTGTGAGAGAGAGAGAGAGAGAGAGAAAGTAAATGTTGTAAATGCACTGTCTCTGTGACAGCCATAGGCTTTATAAACCTTTTTAAAAAATTTTTTTTATTATAATTATAATTATTCAGTTATTTTGTGCTCCCATACTCAGTGGGAAGCAGGAATCTGAGAGTGTGATATTTGAAGTGTATCAGTGAAATAAATCACTAGAAGTTAGCACTATCCTGCATTGATTTTGGAAACACTCAAATAATAATAATCTCAGATTACAGTGGTCTCAATGTGTGTGTGCGTGCGTGCGTGTGTGTGTGAGAGAGAGAGAGAGAGAAAGAGTGAAAGTAATAGTGTGTGTAATAGCTCACAAGTGAGAACTCTTGAATAGCCTATATATTTTGTGTGTGTGTGTGTGTGTGTGTGTGTGTGTAACTAGAGCTATCTGGATTCTTACCATGTAAAAGCCAAAAACTGGAGGATACAGAACAGCAGAGCAAGGCCTTTATTCTTCCACTAAAAAAAAAAAAAAAAAAAGATAAGGAAAGCAAAGGATCACTAATCATAATAATCAAGCAAATTTGAAACAAACATTGTATTACATATTATGACACCAACTTCATTAGGCTAACAAATCATAATCATGTTAAATAAGAAACCAACTTACCCAAAAGGCAGCACAAAAGGTTAGCACCAGGCATGTCTTTCAAAACACAAATGTTCAGTTTACACAAAGAGGCCACAAATTATAAGACAAGATAAGAAATACTGAATCTCTCTTCATGCATTACAGTCAATTATATCTGTGTATGTGTGTGTATTCTTACAATCATAATGCCAGTTGCCAGAGCTCTCGTCTTGTCACACATCCTCTTGAGTTGCTTTAATGGACCCATTAAGAACATAGTGCTGAAAAGAATCCACACCCACAGGACCTCAGCATGGACTTACAGATTCTTATAGATGCTATCAATGCGTTCGATTACTTTATACAATCCTGTATAAAATCCTGAAGTATAAACTTGTTAGGAATTTTTTGAGCTATTAAAGGTCTCCCAGACCCAGAAAACAGAATATTAAGAGATTTACAATCACACATATTTATGAGATAATATAGGTCTATTAAATGTTTTATCACGTTCCACTTGATGGTTATCACATTTTAGAGTTACTAAATCAATTCATTTGTTAAAAATGTTTTTTAAAAAGTCAGTATTTGTCACTGGCCACATGCCTGTGCAAACATTGTCTATTATAAACAGTGACACGCCTTGGTTGAGATCGAATCAAAGGTGGGGAGATAAAGATGCATGACTCACCTCAAAAGAGAAGCAATATTACCTAAACTGTAAAAGACTGCAAAGAGTGTCAGTCCGTTTCTCGGAACCCAGAGCAAGCAGGTCCCCTGAATAACAAAAGTAAGGAAAGATAATACGTTCGACTATTGTATATACCAACAAAATTAAACCATATAAGACTATTTGTGCTCTCGTCTTACCAAAACTGAACACAAGACGCCCGACACAAAGCACGCGAGGAATCCCTTGACGCGCGTGCCCCATCCCAGTGTTGACGCTTCATTCGCTCCCTAAAACAACGTTGTTGTTGTTATATTCAGAAAATGATTTAAATCATCTTGATATTCATAAATAGACCGATTTGAAGTTTTTGCGAATGACAGTCGGGTAAACACGCAGTCAACAAAACAAGTAGCAAAAGATTCGTAATCAAAAGGAAACCACAACACTGTGTATTTTGAGTAAACAAACTTAATAGCGAATAAAACCGAGTTCTAGGCTAACTCAGACTGTCAAACGCAACTACCTGCAGTACGTTGAGGTCGTCATTGCCATCTTGGCCACTCAAAACTTTCTTTAATTTGTCCATTAAGGTTGAGATTGACTGGTTTAAAAAACAATCCAAAAAAGATGTGTCAAGTTGAAAAAAACTGTCTCGAAGCTAAGTTACTTTGTTCAAGTAAATTTGTATTGATTCGTTCCTTTTCCTGTTTGGTAGTGTAACAGGTGCACAATATAACTTCCGTGTGTGTAGCCACGGTAACGATTGCTCGACGTCATGACGTTCGACGTACTGAATCGACACACACTGTACTGAAACTGTTTTGTTTGCACTTAATGGTTACCTATTAATATGCTCTCATTGTGCATTACATTCAACACCGATGGGATAAAGTGGACATTAGGATGTTTGCAGACAATACATGCAGACGAGTGAATAAGAGAGGTGTAAAAAGTATTAAGAATTTAGACTTGAGTGAAAAGGAAGCACAAAAACAGATGGTCACATTACAGTAACTTCACAAAAACTGTGCAAAATAACCCGTTTAACCACTATTTTCTCAATGTCATGTTCTATGTAAGGCTCTAAGACACATCAGATGTGAAATTGTTATTGTGTAATAGCCTAATGCACACTAAATAATTGTTTAAACCCTGATCACAGACAGTGTTTGAGTCAAGGTCTTCTTCAATGATAAATACAAAACTTGCTTTGGGCCAAAATGCATGATGAATACAGAACCAATTACAATCCCGTTGAAATCTGTTTTATTGGCTGTTTTCAACAAAATTGTTGTAAACTTCACAGGAATGTTATTTTAGTTTAGTAAGACTCATTGTGCATATTTTCAATACAATAATAAATCCATGTAAGGATGACCAGTGAAATGCAGTGTGAACTCAGTACAAATGAAGTACAAATTCCCCAAATATATATACTTCCTTAAGTATAGTAAAGAAGCAAAATTACTCAAGTACACACATTGACAATGCAAGCCTACTTTTTGGTTGAAAGCATTACATTAGTAACATGTTTTGTAAAACAGAACTTCTTGATTTACATATCAAGTATGCCTACTCCAAACTACTTACAAATATAGTGAGGTGCATTTTACAATTTTACATTTTCATGCAACTTGTTCAGTTTGCTTAGATGTACGCAGAAAAAGATAACCATGATAGAAAATAACAATCATTTTCTTAATATGTAAATACAATTACAAAAATCAATTGGCCTATGTCCAGAGAGATGTTCTGCCCATCGGTTTCTCCTGGATAAATCAAATGACCATCTTTTTTAGAAAATAGCTGTTTCTTTCATATCCATCGTCAGTTGTCCGCATCATGTAACCATCCTGTAAAAGCTGATGTCCAAGGTAGTTTGAATGGGTGCTGGAAGAGCTCAGGGCACTATTACTCTGGTAGATGTCCAGTACAGGGGCTCTGGCATGGCAACATGCTTTTGACATGTGGGACAGGTCTGCTTGCTCCACAGCCACTCCTCTATGCACTAAACCAGCAAAAGGGGCACAATATTCAATTACATTCAGATGTTCTGTACAGTGCTTTCAACAACATATACTAAAGCAGCTTTACAAAGGACAGTATCTCAATACCCAAGAGAACAAGCCACATGGGACAATGGCATGTCTGAAAGATGGTTAGGGAGAATGAGGAAGAACTCTTAGGAGAAAACAATGGCTCACCAGCTACAGGAAGTTAAAATGTAAAAAAGGTAGTAGCTAATCTGAAATGTACTGATTTCTGGGCCATTTATGTTTGGTAATAATACATTTCTGATGTTAAATTGGACCATTTATAATACCTAAGCCGGCTACCAGTTTATAAAGTCTGAACTTTTACCTCACTGTGGAAGCTGTGGGAACAGTGAAGCTCTCTGATACCTCCTCCTCCTTTGCGTAGGTTGTCATGACAGATCAGACACAAACTGTCCGCATCACTCTACAAAACAAACACCAGATTATATCAACCAACTGAATTTGTTTCACCCCACATTATATTTGAACAGCAATACAAAAATGCAATTCCATTTTACATTTTTTTGTGACCTGTCCATTTAATTAAAATGATGGTTCTCCCAAAACAACTTTGGACCCCATTGACTTTTATTAAAAACACGGAAACATCTATCTAAATATCGTCTTTTGTGTAAAAAAAATACATTTTTATCCAAGTTTGTTTTAGATAAAATAATCAATGGAATGTGAATGTGAATAAGAGAGGTGTAAAAAGTATTAAGAAAGTATTTTTTTGTGGAATACTGCAATATTTACTATAAATGATTTATCTGTGCATGCATACCATTATGTTTTTGAAAATTCATGTCGCCTCATAATCTTTAATCAAAATAAGTTCCCCTCCCTTTCTATGTGACATCTCTTCACTTCTGTAATGATGTGTTTACTGTCAAGAGGGCGGGACAACCTGTCACTCACATGACATCACAGTCAAGTCAAGTCAAGTCATGTCACCTTCATTTATATAGCGCTTTTAACAATATAGATTGTTTCAAAGCAGCTTTACAGTGATAATAGGAAATTAAAGTAACAGAGATTGTTTTGGCTTTATAGCAGCTCTAGAATAAAGTTATTATCCAGCTAAAGTTAGTTTTGACTGATTCAGTTCCGTCGCAACTATCATTAGTTATTAACTTAGGGGCCGCTAACACGACACTGTTCTAACAGAAAACCCTTAAGTTCTCTCAGCGCAAACTTTAAAAACACGAACCTCTGAGAACGCTGATGGTGTGCACATGCATATTACGTGTTTAGTCTATAGGAATGCGCGTTTGAATATATATGTGCGCAGGCGTGTAGTCCTTCTTTACAAACCAACCCTCAACAAACTACTTGTCTGACCTTAAAATTTATAATACAGAATTTTTATCGTTTCCGCGTTGCCACGTGAACTGGAATTATCCAGACGTTTTATCTGTACAGAGGTAAAGGTAAGGGAAGGAGGCCTTCACAGGGGAGAGACTAGTTGATTTTGATATTCTAGGTATTATAAACTGGCCGGAATTTTGAGATCGCAATAGACGTGAAGGACTATAATGCGTTAAGAGCTCGCTCAAGTACTGCAGAGCTAAACCATTTAGTGCTTTGTAAGTAATCAGCAATCTTTAAAAATGTATATAAAGTTTATTAGGGAGCCAATGCAGTGTTGACAGAACAGGGCTAATATGGTCATACTTCCTGGTTCTGGTAAGAACTCGAGCTGCTGCGTTTTCGACCAGCTGTAGTTTGTTTATTAAGCGTGCAGGGCAACCACCCAGTAGAGCATTACAATAATCTAGCCTTGATGTCATGAACGCATTAACTAATTGTTCCGCATTTGTCAATGAGAGCATATGGCGTAATTTAGATATATTTTTAAGATGGAAAAATGCGGGTTTACAGATACTAGACACGTGACTTTCAAATGAAAGATTGTTATCAAAGAGCACACCCAGGTTCCTAACCGACGACGAAGACTTGACAGAGCAGCCATCAAGTGTTAGACAGTATTCTAGGTTATCACCAACAATTAGGACTTTATCTGCAGCCCGTACTAACTCTGATAGAAAATCAATCAGCAAATTCTTTGATAAAGTCTGTATGGTGCCCTGGTGGCCTTTAGACAGTAGCCAGCACAAATCTCAAACGTGATTTATCATTTACACTAGATAGTGTTACATTAAGCACCAACACTTCAAAATAATTATATTTAAAACAAGACTTCTCAGTAATTCTGAAGATATTACTATAAATTGCAGCAACACCTCCCTCTTTGCCTTTCAGACAAGGATCATGTTTATAACAGTAATCTTGGGGGGTGGAGTCATTTAAAGTAATGTAATCGTCTGGTTTTAGCCAGGTTTCTGTCAAACACTAGCCTGGATGCCAGCCGAACTTAGCCCCGCCCACAACATTTGAGGTCGGGAAGTTCGTGCTGGACTTGATCTGTTGTGGAGCAACTATGCTCGAACCAGGGCTGTTCGGACAAATCAAATTGTCAGGGCGGGCTTTATACGATGATGAACAGTTGATCAACAGTAACGTAATCATCCACGTCACCACGTCACCAAAGAGCGATTGGGTTGAATTTGTTTACAACAAAGATGCCGCCATCACGTCTGTTATAGAAGATATCGACAGCGCATTAATTTTAAAAGAGGAATAGAGAACCGCGATCGAGGCATTTGTCGATCAGGAAGATGTTTTTGCCGTCCTTCCTACGCGATTCGGGCAAAAGTTTAATTTATCAGCTGGCCCCGTTGGTCGCTAAGAAGATGGGGCGCAATGAAAACCCTGTGGTCATTGTGGTTTCTCCGTTGCTCTGATTGGTTATAGGTCTATCCAATTGAGTGCAGAGGCATTTTCTTTCCTGGTTCGGTTGAAACACGCCCCATAATCACAGCTCAATGGAGACTGATATTCTGACTAGAATCTGAGTATGACGACGTCAGGCTAGTCAAACACAGCACATCTAGGTTATAATCTGTAATCATATCATTAACAATAAGTGCTTTTGAAGTAAGGGATCGAATATTCAGCAACCCGAGCTTTATCATTTGTTCATCCGTATTATATCTGTTTTTTATTTGTTGAACATCAATTCAATTTTTACCCTTAAATGGGTTTAGGAGTTTTTTGTATGGCCTTAATTCGGGGAACAGACACAGTCTCTATATGATGATATCTAGGTGAAAGAGGCTCTATGTGATGGGATTTATCTGACCTTGGTGACGTGAGACAGCTACGGTCGGTTTAGCCAGTCTGTCTGCTTCCAGACCTGAGCCCCATTTCATGTTTGAGCTCTTAGACTATGTGCCATATTACTAGAGAGAAGAGCAGCACCTTCCCAATAGGGATGAATACCATCTCTTTTCAACAGGTCAGGTTTGCCCCAAAAACTTTTCCAATTGTCTATGAATTCTATATTATTTTGCAGACACCACTTAGACAGCCAGCCATTGAGTGAGCACAGTCTACGAAGTATCTCATCACTCCTGTGAACAGGAAGGGCCCAGAGCAAATTACTGTGCCTGACATCGTATTTGCGAGCTTACACAACTCTTTAACGTGTGTGAACTCGCACTCACAGCAATAGCAAACCACAACCATCCAATCAATTCCCCATGGACAAAATCAAGTCCCGCTCTACATTTTTTCTTGTTTGAGAAGCTGTTTCACTCATATGTACATCATAACAGGGGAAAAAAAGACTATCAAATATTTTTTTCATGTCGACTTTAAAACTCACAAACACAAAATATTATACTTGAGTGAAAGAAAAAAAAAAGTAAGAAAACAACAACCCTGTTGTGTAAAAAAACTGCTGAAAATTAGATTTAAGATTAGCTCAACAGGTTGTTTGCTGTTTGTTTTTAGCTTTATTCATTTAGTTTTTAGCTGCGTGTTAGTACGCGTTATACATGCACTGATACAGCCTCAGATTTCTCTAGCCTTGCCAAAGCACTGTATCATGACAGAATACAATTATCTTATCTCATGTTCGTTTTATCTAAATGCCCCTGAGATTGAATAACCTTATTGGCAATCATTCACATCTTTACCAATTATAAAGCAAAATCATATAAATCACACCAACCAGAGACATGACATTGCGGCTCCTAAATCTGGCTTTTCTCTCCAGAGGCTCGTGCACCTCAGGGATGGTAGGGATGGCATGTGGGCGTCTTTCACATGTGGTTTGCATTCCTGCCTCATTATTGCCAACATGGCTGGAGCGAGAGCATGGCCTGGCCTCACCGCTCTGAAGCCGGTGGCTCAGGTGAGCTGGGCTTGGGGCCACGGTGGCAGAGTGCAGGCGGCTCAGATGCATCGCGTTCAGCTGAGCCTGAAAAATATGCATGCATAAAATAAAGGCACATACAGATTATTTTGCATTGCAATTGAAATTATAACAATAACAGTATAACAATCATGACAACTCTCAGAATAGTTTTGAAAATTTAGAATGGTGCAGTATTTGATTTGTCCCTCTTTTCATTTTCAAAACTGTATGACTTGTTTCATCTGTAGAACACAAAATGGAACACATAATGGAAGTCAGTGGGCTTCAATGGTGTTTGGTTCCCAATGTTCTTCAAAATATGTTTTTGTTTGCGTAGAAGAAATATATGCATACAGTTTTGCAACCACACGAGGGTAAGGAAATTATTATGTAATTTCCATTTTGGGGTGAACTATCCCTGTAATGGCAGCAGCACTGAGCTACAGAACTTCACAAGTTTGTGTAAAACCAGATGATCCATGTTATCCAGTATGTGAAAATGATCCAAAGAGCATTTTGTACAACGAGTTCACATGGAAGATAAGTGGAGAATTCCACATATTTCTTATTCATTTGAACTCATGTTTTGATGCAGATGCAGAGCAAAAAGAAAAACTAATGTTAGCCTGTCTGAAATATCTGACTCTTTACTACTGACTACTACTTTAATCAGTTTTGTACAAACACTGGAATGTAAATTCAAGATAAACTCTTCTTAGAGTTTAGATTATGCAAAAGATGTCCTACTTTGATCTCTGATGTCACTAACCTGTAAATCAAAATGACAATTTTGCATTTTCACAGCTGTGAGATGCACCTTTTGATTTGCAACCTGAATTGTTTTTATGTAAAAATTTGACATTTTAATGATAATTCATAATTGTATTGCGTCTTCATTCCTGTAAGGCAAATTGTGTAGATTTATGCAAACATTATCATGTTCGCAAAAGCATCATTTGGCTGAAGAATAATTTAACAAATCACTGACGTTAAAATAATTCGTTTTAGCTTCAGACCTGTCAAATAAATAAAAAAAAGAGAAATAAAAATGGAATTCAGTTGAATAGTTCATAAACTGTACGTTAACACTGTAAACTTTTTTAAACATTACTTTTATATACATACATAATGGATGTAAGAATAAAAATAAGAGAATAAACAGAAAAAATATGAACATAAAATGGCAAATTTACTAAGTAGGGAAGAGAAATAAACTGCTTGTGGAAAAAGCCCCTAACAAGCAAGTGTGGCTTTGAGTTACTATTTAAAAGTGTTAATTGAATCAACTGCTCGTGGGCTGCTTGTAAGACAAATCCACAGCTTGGCCCCCATAGCTACTGGTGTCTTTCTACAGTATAGTATTGTGTACTGACCGGGCATGGAAGTGAAGCTCTGCGACTGGCCATTGATCGACTTGGAATGGGGATATCCCAACTGCTCTTCCTCTCAGTTTCCGGCTCCTCTTCCTCTTGTTCTTCTTCTTCTTCCCCCTTCTCCTCTACATCTTCCTGACCTTCATATCCTCCCTGCAATGTTGTAAAGATTTCATCCTCCTCTTCCTCGTTCTCCATGTTAAACAGCTGTATTTATCTCCAGTCCCTGAGATGAATAGCTCTGAAAGAGAAACCGTGAGGGGCCGAAGCTGTGCGACTGGGTTCTGGACAGGCCTTGGATTGCTGATTAAGCCTCTGTAATAAGATCCCCTGGTTTTCTTATCCCATCTGTTTCCTCTGTGGCTCTAAGCCTGACAGAGACTACACAGCAACCGAATGCAGGCTCCTTTAACTCCTGAGTAATCTGTTTAGGAAGAAGGTGGGGACTTGAAAGAGGAGGGAGTGGATTCTCAAAGCTCTCTGGAAGCATTTTGCTCCAGATCTGTTTAGAATGTTCTAAATACTTTGTAGGGCTGCACGATATATCGAAATTACAATATCTGAATAAGTGTGCGCACAGAAAGCTGCCTCTCGGACAGCGTGCGAACCCCAATTGAGTTCTGTTTAGCGGCTTGTTGCACTCGAACGGTCATATACACACACAGTTATGTCAAAATGCCTGTCTTAGTGTCTTAATCTTGTAAACATACTTGGTTGTCTGAAGTGAATGCAAACAATTATCGGATACTGTTTCTTACTTGAATGCTACTGTTAAATAGATCTACTATAAACCTACCTGAAAAACTTAAAGCACTTTTAATCTGTTTTATTATACCCATCCTATTGTTTGTAATTTGCCTCTTTGTTCTTATTTTTAATTACAAAGATAAATTAAGATAACTAATGCTAAAACACTGCTGTTCATTTTCAGAAGTTGTAGTGAAGCTTTCTTTTCCCAGAAAGAATGTGAAACATATATATTGGTCATATTATTTTCAGTTTTTCAATATATGTAAATATAATTTAAATTGTTTTGAGACACTTTTAACACATTTTCGTACCTATTTAACAATATATCACATTTTCCCCTCATACTTTGGATACTGTATGTAGTGCACACTATACTATAATGCAATTGTGGAAGAATTTTTTTAAATTAAAATTACACCCAGGACTGTCTCTGCATGGTATAAAAATGTTGCCCAAGAAACAAATTCTGCTTTTGTCTTGAGACATTATTTACAATAAATTTGGAAAGACTTTCTGAAAAGTTTCCCTGTGATAATTTTCAGATAAGAAAAAAAAACATGTTTTTATTTACCTCATACACTCTACACAAACAAACTGAGTGTGAAAGGCATCAGTGAACGGGATTATCACTTAAGATACTATAAATGTTAAGCACCTTAGAAAGTGCAATCACAGGCGCCATCTAAAATTAGACCCCACAGATACATAGATGTAACCCACGTGGACTAAAAGCCAAACAGAGTGTCAACAATAGATGAAGTCATGACAAGGCATCGGATGTTACTAAAATTAAGCGTGACTCATTGGACGGGTAATGCTATATAATCTATTGAGCCACTTAGTCTTTGATTATAGAAATATGCCTTTTCCATTTGATCAAACATCCAATAAAAAGCAGGAAAGACATTAAGTTCTTTGACATTTTTAAAGATTGATGTAACAATGAAACTGCAAGTAACATTATTTTGAAGTATGTATCTTCTAAACAAACAAGAACCTAAATATTGCCTCTAGATGGCAGCAATGCACAAAACATTTTTTACCCTTCACAGTTTAGGGACCGTCATAAAAGACTGGAAAATTATTAATATGTAAAAATACAACGCTATCATTATAATGTGCATAAAGATGATACATTTTATGTAATACACCGTTTTTATGTAACATCATTTGTGGCATTTTTAAGGATCAAGTCTCTTTTAAGAGTGTTTGATTGAGTCCAATCACCAGCTGGGAGAACTCATTGCTGAAAGCCCCCACAAAATCTGCACAGATGATGTTGAAACATGTTTTGCCTGAGCCTGGACACTGGTGCTTGACCCAGTTCAAAAGCAGACTATAGGAGCTCAGGGTCATGCTTTGCAATGACTGGCATGGATGAGAAACTATATACCTGGCATCCTCAGTTAGGTTCAGACCAGCAGCAAAAAACTTTTCTGAAAAAAAATGTGGGTGCAATTATTTAAGAAAAAACAACCTTTAACGAAAGATATTCTCTTTCTTTCCTAATCATTTGGTGCAATTTGAACTCAGTTCCTTATTGTGACTGACCTGGTCTCCCTTCCTCTTTTTTCTCCTCCAGGTAGGATACGACATGATTTGGATCTGATGTGTTTGCCCACCAATATTCACAGCCGGGCCACAGTTCCTCCTGTCCAGAAGCAGCTGAGTCATCATATGACAGAATCACCTGATAACTGTGATCCCAACACTCCTTTAGTGAGGGTGTGACCTGAAATAACACAAATAACAAGGGAATTACAGTGATTAAAAATCTGTTCATCGTATAAAGTGATCAAGTCTCTTCAGAAAATCTGGACTAAACCGCTCAATTCATATTAATTAGTTTTACGATCTCTTTATGAACTTTTTGAAGCGTCAAAGTGGTAGTTGCATAGCTGTCTATGGAGGGACAGAAAGCTCTCAAATTTCATCCGATGTTCCGAAGATGAACTTCGGAAGACGAACTTCTTTTGTCTGTAGACAAAAGAAATGTCTTACGGGTTTGGAACGACATGAGGGCGAGTAATTAATGACAGAATTTCCATTTTTGGGTGAACTATCCCTTTAAGATTCAAGTTATTTATTAAAGTTGCAAATGTTGTACATTAAACATACTTACATGATTGGGACAAAGTTTATTGTTAAAAGTGCTTATGAGGAATTGAATGAGGTCTCTGTGTTGATCCAGGTTCATTCCATCAAAGGCAGAAAGTGCAATGATGACCACTTCCTTGGTGTGCTGGTCTAACCAGTAAGCAATATCTGAGAGCGCTTCCTGCAAATAACACAGCCAGAACACAACCATAGTTATTCTCGAGTGAAATGAGGATTTAACATTCTTTTAAAATGATGATGTACCTTTACTGTGAGAAGAGAGTAGATCCCATGTGCAAAGTAGAAAACTTTATTCGGGTCTTTTATCTTATGAGCTATTCTTAGATCAAGAAACCGAATGCCTAAATCCAGCTGGTTAGAGATGCTGTTCTCCTGAATAAAAAATAAAAAAAGCCACAAAAAATGCTGTACATCATCAAATCCTGTCATAATTTACCCACATTTGCAATGTTCCAACCCTGCCATGACATTTTCTTCATCTTCTGTGGAACACAAAAGGAGGCAGCATTACAGTCTCAGTCACCATTGTTGTTACAGCGAAAGTGCAATAAAGATGACTGAGGCTGTTAGTCATGATAACATTCTGCCTTTTGTGTTCCACTTAAGAAATAAATTCATACAGTTTTGGATCATCATGTCTGTTACTACCTGTGTTGTTGCCCATTTGATTATACAGGGCCGAACGATACATGGAAATAATGTGTCTAGCACTTGCAGCACCTTCGGCGCAGACTCTAGTACTGAGGACTGCTGATCTAAACAGTAAGTCATGGTGTCATGACTTCCTGGAAAAATAGTAAACAGATGTTAAGCATTGTTAAATAGTCAATCAAAGTGTAAATAATCAATCAAAAAGACCATCAATTAATTGTAAAAAAGAATTAAAAAACACTGAAATAATCAGATTTACCGGGTATGGCGATATTCCACAGCGGGGTGTCCCAAAAACTCGAGGGCATCCCGGACATCCAGTCCGAATAGCAGCTGGAGATGCATCTTTCTTCATTCTCCATTTCTTACGTTTTTAAAGTATGAACAGTAATCCCTTAAAACACGTGTATAACTGTACATTCACAGTATCGACCAACCTCTATACTGCACATCGGACGTTGAAAAAACAACAACATTGTTTCCGCTTTTTTCTCTGTCACGTGAAGTCAGACAGAAAAACACCTTGATAGATAATGAACGGAATTCTTTAGTGTTTGACGTGATCATTATTTGTGAGATATGAATTTGTGCTGGGAGGAAGTGTAAAGATTTTCCATAGTCATCTCGTGACACATTTTCTCGAATCTGATTAGGAATGACAACAATGTTAGGGACCATCTGAAAGTGTCTTGTTTTTCGTTTTGTTGAAGAGACCCAACACAACACTGGCAAACACATGCAGATTTTTTTTTTATTTTTTTTTTATTTTTTAAAAGATGTTTGTCATTCAAAAGTTTACAAAGATTTACATGGTAACCAACCATAGATTTAAGCTGTAGCCTACCATTAAAAAACACATAAGCACATAAACCCAGCTAATAGGGAACATTCTCCGAATTTTGGCAAACGTTCTGACTTGTTTCTCTGAAATGTATGTTCTTCTAGTAATTGTAATTGAATGTTCGTTATCTGATCTTTAATAATGTTCTCAAAACGCACAAAAATATATTGTTCATGGAACTTTTTTTTTAATTAAACATTTTAGTTGAACGTTTGTTTAAGGTTTTTAAAATAACTATGATTGTTTCAGAATGTTAGTAGAACAGTAACGTTCCCATAATGTTTTCAAACTGATAAAATCTTTCCTTAAAGGTTGTCTAAGCGATCCCGGGAGATGTTTCTTCTTGTTGACATTCGAATTATTGTCAAACAAAACGGAGGCTAGCTAGACCCTCCCTCCTCCTCATCCGCGCACTAACCCCCGAACCCCACCCCCACATCATTCTTGTCGGTTATTGGCTGGAACAGTTTGTTGTGTTTCGTGCTGCGGGTCGCTCTGTTTGTTGCTCAGTTTGTTTTTGTTGCAGTTTGTGGAGCCTGTGGTGTCTACAGAGACCGCATTTTTTTACAGTGTGTTCAGGGGACAGGCAGCTAGCGGATAGTGAGGAGATGTTTGCGGTATGTGACAAAAAATGTTTTGGCCTAAAAAACGCGTGACATGACTTAGAGCACCTTTAACATTCGTATAACCGTTTTTAAAACATTTCATTAACTGGAATAATGTTTTCATAACTTAATTGGAAGTGGGAACGTTAGTAGAACATTCTTAGAACCTATTTTTGTTAGATAGGAAGATTCTGATTCTTATCCTGTATGAAGGAGATACCATGTTGACTCCAAAGACCTTCTCATGACCCATTGTTGAGCTGAATGATATCCCGAGCAATGCTATTCTTCACCCCAACAAAACATCCAGCAATGATGTCAATGCTTTACTTGTCAGAGCCAGAGGGTAGGCCGTCATAGTCTTCTCCTTCAAAGACTTTGTGAAGTAAAGGAGCATATCATTCCCATTAAAAGTCAGGTTGAGACAAGAAACAAACAGTCCCTCTATGGATCAAATGGACACATAATAAGTAATACTCAAAAAGTGCTAAATTCACATTTTATGAGTTTATGAGAACCGTGAGAGATGGTTGTCATGACACATCAGAGGATACGTACCACTTGAGGCTTAGGACAGAAGGTATATTCCATTAAGTCTGTTGAATTTGATTAGCAAACAAACTCAATTATGTTCTTGTTCAGGGGAATTAAATAAAAGTGAATATTCAAAAGAAACTTGATCCATAAATGAAAACAGATCTGCATCTGTTCTTTATTGTTTGTCTACTGTATGTAAATTACTGTATATTAGTCACTGGTAGAGTAAAGGGATGATGAGAAAAAAAAAAATTCCACATATTTTACATCAGGGGTGCCCAATCCTGCTCCTGCCGATCGACTGTCCTGCACAATTCATCTCCAACCCTAATCAAACACACCTGTAGCAATCAATTAAGGTCTTCAGGTTCACTTGAAAATTAAAGGCAGGTGTGTTTGATTAGGGTTGGAGATTAACTGTGCAGGACAGTCGATCGGCAGGAGCAGGATTGGGCACCCCTGTTTTACATTGTTCCAGTCTGTCAATAATGCTCTGTCTAGTTCCTGTATCCATGAAGCTCCTCAATACGAAAAGCGCAATGCGCTCTGATTGATTGGCTGGACCAGTGTGTTGTGATTGATCAACTGCTTCGAGTGTGTTTTGGAAATGTCAAGCCCCTTACCATTACAGCAAGTTTCAAACACTGATATCAGTGGTTTCAACACACTATTAGGGATATTGTGATGTTTGCGTTCCCGGCAGAAAACCCAACTACAATTGTTCAGAATATAAGAGAATAACTCTCTTTGGAGTGGACTTAGTGCTTTGCATTTTGTTTTTTTTAACCCTTTTCATGCTCAACCAGCAGTTGGAAATGTAAACTCTTGAAAAAAAAAAAAAAAAAACTAGAATTTCAGAGATCATTTGACTGTATTTGAATTTTTTTTTCTTATTTCAGGTTATTCACAAATACAGCAAAACAAACTAAACAAATTATCTATTCAACCGTTGCACCAAAACCTGTAGGTTTACTTAGTATTCTAAAGTTTAAAGTCAAACATGAATTTGACCCTATTCATTCTCTTAAAAGTTCACCAAAAAAAATGAATATCCTGTCATAATTTTCTCACCTTCAAGTTGTTCCAAACCTGCATGAGTTTCTTTCTTCTGTTGAACATAAAAGTATAGTACACCATAGTATTTTTTTTCACTCTATACAAGTCAATGGAACCCAACAACTGTTTGTCCATCAACATTCTTCAAAATATCTTATTTTATGTTCAACAGAAGTAAGAAATACATACAGGTTTGGAACAACTTGAGGGTGAGAAAATGATGACAGAATTTTAATTTTTGGGTGAACTATCCCTTTAATGCATGGTCTGAAATGATATTTCAGCTGTCATCATGAATGTCTTCCTTTTCAGCCTCTTCCCTCCAACCACCATTCTGGCATATAAAAGCTACTTTTTCCAATTCAATCAATTCCCAGTGGATAAAATAAAGTCCTGCCCTATGTTTTCCCTCCACTGAATACAGTTGTACTCTGAAATATAGATTATGGACATAAAATAGGTTGTGAATGGTGTGTCATTGTGATATTTAAGATCATTTAAAAATGTTGATTATGTTATCACATTTTTAAAGTCATGCTTGTTTGGCTTAATTGAGTAACTCCCTTCAGCAGCACAGCTAAACAAGCATTCATTTTATAGTTAGTATACATTACAAGCATCAAGTAAAATTACCTAAAAAATTCATCACTTGCAATCTTTTCCTAAACCTTGCACAAAGTTACAGATTGCTCTTGTTGTAGTTAATGTAAACGATTAAAACAATCCATGCAATTTCATCTTTTATATCAGTCCTTTAGACAAACTGCTTTAAGGGGCCATTCACACAGAACATGTTTTTGTAGTTAAAAACACGAGACGCAGGTCAGTTAAAAAAAAAAAAAAATTGATACAGATTTTTTACTTGAGCACAGAGTTTTTAGAACGCTGTGTCATATGCAAGACACTGCAAGAGACATGAACGCAATGGTTAAACGCGTCTGTCTATAGTTCATGTTTGCATAGAAAAACAATGGAAAAGCAGTGCAGTTGAATGCAAAAACACATTCTGTGTGAATGGACCCCAAATCATCTGAAATGAGCTGAGATTTTCTAATATTATATAAAGTTATATCACTGATTGCACAATTAGAACATTGTTGTAGTATAGTGACAGCAAAATGATCATGTTTTCATTAACATCACTTTTTCCTTTGATTTCATCCAGTGTATGAATATGGTGGGATGCCCTTCACTCCTAAACCAGACACCTGGAGTAAGAATAAAGAATATAATGTGTCATTATGTGTCAGAGGTGATATCATGCAACTTTAAGCATGATATGAAATGAGCCGTCTACCTTAAAAGTGCAGCCGGCCTCAGGATGCTTGGCTAGTGAATCTGAATCCATGCCTATATACGCTGAGGTGACGTAGAGATCACTGTAGTCTTTCCCTCCAAAACAGCATGAGGTGGTTTTCTCAGCGGGTAGTTTCACTGTCTGCAGCCGTGTGCCTGAGAGAGGAAGTTCATTAAATACTGAAAGCCTAGACTTCCCCAGAACATGTACACCTGTTCTTTGTTTTTCATTTAGATGTTCTATTTATATTTAATTGACTGTTAGTCATTTTCAAGATCTTGATAGTGTACACTAGTCTTTAGTATAGAGATGGTCAGTCCTAAACACCAAGCTGACGTCAAAGAACTAGTGCTCAGGTAGGATGACGTAAAATTATAACAGCCTTCCATCTGTACCGTCTTGACTTCTTTGCTCGCTTTCATCACTTTCGCTTTTACTCATTCGCTAAGCTGAACAGCCAATCAGAGTACCGACTCTTCTCTCTCTCAATCGGCCCTAAAAACCCAGACGGCATCCGACTAGAGCCAATGGTGTGGAACACACCGGAAAAACTAAACCAACTGACGCTCAAAAACAGCCTGACGTCCGACCCATCAGCTTGGGGTGTCCCGGCCATAAAACCCAGAAGAGAAGAAAAAATTGTGAGTCTCTTTTTATTCATAATTCTAACTTTTTTTTCATTATTTATGAGATGGCAAAATTGTGGTATTTGCACCTGATTCTATGGCAATTCAATTTTTTTAAACAAAAATGTTTATCTGGGCTGCATTTATTTGATCAAAAATACAGTAAAAACTATAATATTATGAGATATTATTACAATTTATTACTGCTTTCTATTTTAATATATTTTATAATGTAATTTGTTCCTGGGAGGGTAAATCTGAATTTTCAGTAGATGCTCAAGTAACATTTATTATTTGTATCAATGTTTTTCTTGATGACCATGATACATTTTAAGGATTCTTTTATGAATCGAAAGTTCAAAAGAACAGCATTTATTTAAAATAGAAATGATTTGTAAAATTATAAATGTCTTTACTGTCACTTTTGATCAATTTAATGTGTACTTTCTGAATAAAATCACATTATCCTTAAACTTTTGAACTGTCGTGTATATTTGTTATTTTGTCAGGTGTATGTCTTTGAATATGAGAATCTTTCTGTCATGAACGTCAGTTTGATTGCAAATTATGGAAGCAACAGTGTGCAGGCCTTGTGCTTCTTCCCTCAGGAATTTCCTATTGGGTTTATGGGTCAATTTATGAGAAATTAAGGTTAACATGCTTGAAGAGACTTTCACATTTTGATCTACGACATAAACATAACAGTCACACCTCAAATGTGAATTTTGAAAATGACAACAAATTACACATTTTACCATTTGTTTTTGAATTATTGTTTTGCCTGGGCTGTATGATACTTATAGAAGCATTTAATACACTTTTACAAACTCACACACCTGTTTGTGGGTCGATACGCAGCACTCTTCCTCCATTGAAGCAGGCAACCCACAGTTTGCCTTCTGTGTCTATGCTCATCCCGTCTGGTATGCCTTCATCTTCCTCCATCTTGTAAACCATCCTGCGGTTAGCTTAAACACAAATGAATAAAATACAGATTTTACAAAACCACAAAACTCAATTTTGTTTTTTACATCAAAAAAACAAACTCACACAGCCCTCCGGTCTGGATGTCGTAATCGAAGGCCTCCACCTTGAACGCCAGACTGTCGATGTAATAGAAGATGCGGTGATCCAGTGACCAGTCCAAACCATTTGAGATGTGCACTTGGTCAAAATGCTGGACAACAGAGTGGTCAGGATGGAGGGTGTACAGCGCCGCATCCATCACGTCAGGCTTCATGTCCAAACACATGGTACCTGGACACAGTAAAGGAGAAGTGGGAATGGCACAGTCCAAATGGGATTAATTCAACTGGCTTATTTTCTGTACAGAATTAAAGAGATGGTCATCATTTATTTATCCTCATGTTGTTGCAAACCTGTGTGCATTTCTTCCTTCTGCTGAATACAAAAGAAGATTTTATATCCTGTTGAATTCCTATTGACTTCCATTTTATTTTTTGTCCATACAATGGAAGTCAGTGGGAATGGAAAAGGTTTATGCCAGGTTTAGACTACACATTATTTTTATAGGTTACGATAGTCACTGTGTCAGATTATGCGATTTTGACCCCTAAACTCTTGTCATGGGCAAGAAACATGTCAGAATACACAGTGCTTCCCAACCAATCATCGCTTGCCGTCTTTAGCGACGTACGTGATGTCATCGAGAAGGAGGAACTAGCCAGTGACTTCTGGAAACAAGAGCATAAACAAACAATGGTTGCACTAGCCTAATGCTAATTCCAGTATCCTCCACTGCATAATTCCACATAGCAGCACCAAGACCATCGTCTCTCTTTCGGTTCGCCATGTTTGAAAACTGTGTGTGGAAAAGCTTCTGAACTCCTATTGGTCAATGTCACAGATGCGACGGAACTCATCGTGGAGGACTGAAAAAAAAAATGAAACATGCTTGTCTTTCTGTCCTGATATTGTGACACGTCGGTTGTCGTCCACTATGACGCACCATACAAGATAAAACGACTTGCGACACCCATTGTCGTTTACGACTCACCACGACACCATATGTCAAACGGGTCGTGCCAAAATCGGGCTGATATCGTGTAGTCTGAACCTGGCATTAGTTAGCAACATTCTTCAAAATATTTCTTTCTTCTTCTGTGTTCAGCAGATGAAAGAAACGCATACAGGTTTGGAACGACATGAGGATAAGTACATTTTTGGTTAGACTATCCCTTTAAAGGAGACATATCATGCTTTTAAATCGTTCCTTTTTGCATATAAATCATACATTTGTAGTCTATATAAAGCGGAACTGCAATGCTTGGGTCTGAATTCCTCATTATTATAGCTCCACAGGCCCCTTTTCTACCCCTTTTCTGATGTGCGTCTGAGAGCAACTCGTTTTGGTGCGGTCTCTTTAAATACAATTGAGACACGTCATACCCCGCCCCCTCTCCAGGATGCAGGGGTGACACTCGGTTCAACTCCACCCCGTTCGGCCATTTTTGTAGTTTGATAGCAGAGATACGATTATCTATCCGCACAGAAACTTTTTATTCACACGTTATTAACAAAATGTCAACAACGGAAGACTTGTCCAGCCAGCCTTACATGTTCGAGCCAGAGTCGGAGCCGGAGCGAGATGAAAATGAAGATGACGAACCTGCAGAACAACGTCTTCATATGGATGTATCGCAATGGTGTGTTACTGTATTTACACATGAAACTTTGGTCTTCCGACCTTTTACCGCCGTCTCGATTTATTTTGATTAATATGTGCGAGGGAGAGAGAGCAAGACAGCGTCTAGTTTGGAGACGGTGTCTTGTTTACACTTTCGCCTGGCTCCGAAGAGAGAGAGAGTGCGTGCGCGCGACCGGGTCTCTCTATCTCTGCTCGTTCTTTCAGTTAAACAAGCGCGGCAGTTCATCTACATTAGACGGTGTAATGAAGCGTGTGGGTTACTACATCCAACAACCGAACATTTTAACTTACCCTCTCGTAGCTTCTGCATCTTTTAGCTTGGACTACAAAATTGCAGCGAGAAATAAAAATGGCGGATTCCTCGAAGTGTTGGGCTGGAAGTCAATGTCCTTATTTGGCAGTTCCGCTGCAATTCTGTGACGTAATAGTTCACAAAACGTAATAGATAACAGAAAAATCGGAACAGGTTGAAAAATAAGGCCAAAACTGAATATAAAGATATCAACGAAGCACCTGAAGAGAATAATTTAAACTTTTCTGTACTTCTAAACACTCCAAATATACAACAAAATGCATTTAAGGGCTAAAAAAGTGGATTTAGCATGATATGTCCCCTTTAAATTCTATCAGAAACTATTTAATTATTAGCTTCTGTAATTTACGCTGAAAACGTACAATGCAGAACTACTACTGTCACAAAATAACACTCACAAGTTTTCAATTTTCTTATAGTTTGCATATGCAGAGTAAAATGTCATTTCTGCAATACCTGCAAAAAACCTGCCAGCTGGATCTACTTTTCCATCATTGAAGCGGGTGTTTGGTTTTTCCTTGTCGTTGACATGGGCAACAGCTGTAATTGAACGCTTTACCCAGTCAACAAAGGCAAACCGAGTTCCCTCCGCGATGACGTAACCACCCGCCTGCCGTGGAACCACAGAGCCTACAGGTTTCTCTGTGCAGAGAGAAGATATGGCATTAGAGTATAAACTACAATAACATAAATACAACTAATCCCACTTGAACCAATGTCTAATGCATCTTTGAATAAAATGCAAGCCGAAAACATTGAATATATTACTTTTAAAGTGGCAACTGAGGTATAAATTTGGTTGCATATTCACCAAGTTCATTGAAAGCCCACACTGAACTTGTCTTCAGGCTTACCTGTGGCAATACTCTCTATTTGACTGGTCAGAGAGTTCCACCGACTGACCCTTTGACCCGTAATATCAACATACAACAAAGAGGAGTCCTTCTCCTCCCAGACTGGGCTCTCACCGATTTCAGTCTTTTCTTTGATAACACATTCGACTTTTATGGACGACATGACCTAAAGCACACAAGTATAGTTAATTTAAGTATATGATGTCCTGAAACAACCTTTACCTTAGACCCGGCTTAATTAAGCAAGCATCAAGGAAAACAAAGTTCAGTACAATAAGCCACATGCCAAATAATAACCTAAACTATTTTCAGCACACATTCCAGATGTCCATGTAAATATAACTTTATCAGCCATTATAAAATTAAATGCTATGACATTATTATAAGTCATTACTTAAAATACATTAAAAAATAAATAGATAAAACTCTCATGATATTCATCTTGTGTTCATGAACTTCTGATATGTAGAAGATGACGTGTTAAATTTCTGCGCCACTATTGGCACCAAATGGAATTGCAATAATTAACTGTTGTCAAACCGGTTTCCCCAGAACACAGCCCTCGTCTGCCATTGGTCGAGCAAACATGTAGTCCCGCCCCAAACCCCACGCCATTGGTTGAGCCAAACAAGCGCTGATGAAACTGACAGCGCTACTATTTAGAATTATAGAATTGTTTGTTAATCACTTATTCATAATATAAACTGTGAACATTTAGTATAAAAAATAGCCTACATTTAATATGGATCATCAACACAGAACATCAATAAATTCAATCATGAGCTTTAAATAAATGTGTGTGACAAGTATATGTTGCTGTGTTAACTATAAGCTGTAGTTGTCCATAATCATATCGATCATTCAATTGACACTTATTAACGAAATAATTAAGAAAATGTGAAAAGCAGCATGCATGCATGCATTATGCATGTTGCAAATGAATTGTTAAATCACAATTTGTCGTTGTGTAACACGCTCGTGTCTACTTTACAAACGAACTGTCAAAATACTGGAAACGCACTAGAAACTAATTCTCTTATCATAAAACTGATTTTTAAAACAAAATAATGCTGCGTGCATGGTAAACATACGAAATTTGTAAGACAGACGCCGCCACAATGTTTCATTTATAGTGAAGTGACACCAACAAAACAATCGGAACTGGAGAAATCAGCACATTTTGTGGAAGAGCTGAACTACAAAACCACGTGATAAAGAAGTCATGCGACTCTGTCAAAGTCGTGTTATTAGACATCACCTTGCCTGCAAACTAAGACTTTTGTGTTGTCGTACCTTTTTAACTTATATCCTCTCTTCCTCTCTGATCGGTGTTCTTGCAGCAGTAGTTTCGCACTTTGCAAGGTTTCCGCATGTACAGTATGTGATCTGATGTAAGAGTGAGTGAAAGAGAGCGTCCTCTACGGTCACACTTATAAATGCGCCCCAAAACACAAATCTGGATAAAAGTGCAGGTGAGAGGAGTTTGACCCCAGTCTCTCAATCTTTGGGCATGAGAGGAAAGCGTACGTGACTGTGGAAAAAAACCATCAGAGACCAGAATCAAAAGTGTATAGCACATTTTCGCCAAAAAAGCATGCTTTTGAAAATAATTATGAAAAAAATGTCGAAATTGACAAACTAAGTCATCTAAGACAAACTTATTATGACACAAAAAGTAGAAATTGTGAACTTTTATGGACGACATGACCTAAAGCACAAAAGTATAGTTAATTTATGATGTCCTGAAACAACCTTTACCTTAGACACTGCTTAAATAAGCAAACATCAAGGAAAACAAAGTTCAGTACAATAAGCCACATGCCAAATACTAACCTAAACTTTTTTCAGCAGATAACTCTCACTTATAGCACACACTCCAGATGTCCATGTAAATATAACTTTATCAGCCATTATAACATTAAATGCTATGACGTTACAAGTCATTACTTAAAATACATTAAAAAATAGATATTAATGACATTAAATTTCGAAATTATGACTTAAAAAACCAACTATCCCTTATTTTTGGCTTTTAAATCTGTTATGATTTAGTCATAACCGGCTTATTATGTTATAACTTTGACAGCATTTTGTATAGAAATTGACATGTCATTTGTAGTGACAGACAAAATTTCTACTTTTCAAATCTCATAACTTAGTGTCATATTTTAGAATTTTTATTTCATAATTATGACATAGCATGTAAAAATTTCATCTTTTTATCTCATAATTTCAATTTAGCATGTCATATCGACTTTTTCATAATTATGACTTAGTATGTCATTTTTAAGATTTACCAAAGCATGTTTTTTTTTATTTCTTATGTGGCAGAAATGGGCTTCCCTAACTGTGATTTAGGTGCAAACATTCCATCGAACACATTTTGGTAGACAATCATGGTTTAATTAAAATAACAAATGTTTTGTTATATTCATAGAGTCAGATAATCTCTACAGAACACAGGCATATGATCAATGACAGTATAATTCTACGACAAACACAATGGTTCATAATGCAACTGTAGGTACAAAGGTTAAGGTTTACAGTGAAGTGCAAGATGGGAACTGCTTCTAGCTGCTCGAGACAGAGGCAGAAAAACATAAAATGCTGACATGCAAGTTTTCTTGCTGTCTGTCTTTTTCTCTGTGCGTCCACCCAGGACATTTTCCTTGATTGTGCAGAATTTTCATGAAAACGTTCCATTATACCAGGAGTTGTTTACACAGCCGAAAGCAAATTCTGCTGCGCGCTTCTTTGCGGTGCACAGGGGTTCACTGTTTGGCAGCAAATGCAGTTGAGTTGAGCAGGGCAGAAGTGGACAGGCTCACTTTTTGGCAGCAGTTGCTTTAGCACGGTTGAGGCGTTCTATCAGAAGATGATCAGTGGTGGATGAGCAACGTGACAGAACAGTACTGATCTCGGATTCACTACGCCTCTCGATAGCAGCCTCTGCGGCACCTTCCACATCCCTGAGTGACAGAGAATATTATACAGTGGCTCTTTGTCTTAATCATGAACAGTAATGAACACTCAAATTCTAAAGTTTGGGGTCAGTAAGAATTTTTTCTTTTTGAAAGACGTCTCTTATGCTCACCACGGCTGCATTTACTTGATCAAAAATACAGTAAAAACAGTAATATTGTGAAACATTGTTCAATTTAAAAGAGCTGTTTTCTATTTGAAAACATTTTAAAATGTAATTTGTTGATTTGATAGCATTTGGTAACATTTCTTATTATTATCAACAGTTGTGGTGCTTAATATATATATATTTTTTTGTGGAAACCATGATAATTTTTTTAGGATTATTTGCAGCATTTTCCTCAAATATAAATAGTTTGTACCTTAATAAATGTCTTTACTGTAATTTTTGATCAATTGAATGCGTCCTTGCTGAATAAAGACCAGTTTACACAAAGAATGACGACAACTTTAAATATAATGATAACTAAATTAGCTGTAAATGAAACCTTACCCCACTGCAAGGTGAGCTTTGACCTTCTGCTCAGGTGTGACTTTAGAGACATATTTCTTGGCTTCATATTTGTTATGGTGTTTAATGCACACCTCAACAAACGGCTGTAATCCAAGAAAGACAGAAGTAAGATTAATTCACAACAATAATTCTAAGACAGATCAACAGGACATTAGTTACCAGATATCCAATAGGAGACTTTTTGCTTTTGGCAAATTTCTCCAGCTCTTCCCAGTCCTCCTTCTCAGCCAAAGCCTTCAACTTCAGCCACCAGAACCTGATAATAAGAAACACCTTCACTCGTATCATCATGACATTCACATTATATTCATCTTTATTTAGAGACAAGCATTGAAAAATACAACCCCAAATCAGAAAAAGTTGGGACACTGAACAAATTGTGAGTAAAAAAGGAATGGAATAATTTACAAATCTCATAAACTTATATTTTATTCACAATAGAATATAGATAACATATCAAATGTTGAAAGTGAGACATTTTGAAATGTCATGCCAAATATTGGCTCATTTTGGATTTCATGAGAGCTACACATTCCAAAAAAAGTTGGGACAGGTAGCAATAAGAGGCCGGAAAAGTTAAATGTACATATAAGGAACAGTTGGAGGACCAATTTGCAACTTATTAGGTCAACTGGCAACATGATTGGGTATAAAAAGAGCCTCTCAGAGTGGCAGTGTCTCTCAGAAGTCAAGATGGGCAGAGGATCACCAATTCCCCCAATGCTGCGGCAAAAAATAGTGGAGCAATATCAGAAAGGAGTTTCTCAGAGAAAAATTGCAAGGAGTTTGAAGTTATCATCATCTACAGTGCATAATATCATCCAAAGATTCAGAGAATCTGGAACAATCTCTGTGCGTAAGGGGCAAGGCCGGAAAACCATACTGGATGCCCGTGATCTTCGGGCCCTTAGACGGCACTGCATCACATACAGGAATGCTACTGTAATGGAAATCACAACATGGGCTCAGGAATACTTCCAGAAAACATTGTCGGTGAACATAATCCACCGTGCCATTCGCCGTTGCCAGCTAAAACTCTATAGGTCAAAAAAGAAGCCATATCTAAACAGGATCTAGAAGCGCAGGCGTTTTCTCTGGGCCAAGGCTCATTAAAAATGGACTGTGGCAAAGTGGAAAACTGTTCTGTGGTCAGACGAATCAAAATTTGAAGTTCTTTTTTGGAAAACTGGGACACCATGTCATCCAGACTAAAGAGGACAAGGACAACCCAAGTTGTTATCAGCGCTCAGTTCAGAAGCCTGCATCTCTGATGGTATGGGGTTGCATGAGTGCGTGTGGCATGGGCAGCTTACACATCTGGAAAGGCACCATCAATGCTGAAAAGTATATCCAAGTTCTAGAACAACATATGCTCCCATCCAGACATTGTCTCTTTCAGGGAAGACCTTGCATTTTCCAACATGACAATGCCAGACCATATACTGCATCAATTACAATATCATGGCTGCGTAGAAGAAGGATCCGGGTACTGAAATGGCCAGCCTGCAGTCCAGATCTTTCACCCATAGAAAACATTTGGTGCATCATAAAGAGTTATGATTTGCATCATAGTTGAGCAACTAGAAGCCTGTATTAGACAAGAATGGGACAACATTCCTATTCCTAAACTTGAGCAACTTGTCTCCTCAGTCCCCAGACGTTTGCAGACTGTTATAAAAGGAAGAGGGGATGCCACACAGTGGTAAACATGGCCTTGTCCCAACTTTTTTTGGAATGTGTAGCTCTCATGAAATCCAAAATGAGCCAATATTTGGCATGACATTTCAAAATGTCTCACTTTCAACATTTGATATGTTATCTATATTCTATTGTGAATAAAATATAAGTTTATGAGATTTGTAAATTATTCCATTCCTTTTTTACTCACAATTTGTACAGTGTCCCAACTTTTTCTGATTTGGGGTTGTATATATACAGTATATATATTTACTTTTTCCCCCCAGAGATCTAATTTATTACCACTTCCTGAATCAGATGTTTACATTTGAACCTGTTCATTTGGATTACACATATACCCAGGTTACCCCCCTGACAGCAAATATTATTTTTTTTATAGGTTGCATTACAACTGCAGTCCTTAAAGTCAACATTAAATAAAAAAGGGATTATATAAGTGAACTGGTGAATCGTTTTTGAATCGTCATTAAAACGAACCGTCCGAAAGAACCAATTGACAACCTGTCACTCACATGAGATCACAGCAATAGCAAACCACAACCATCCAGTCAATTCCCCATGGACAAAATCAAGTCCCACCCTACCTTTATTCTTGTTTAAAAAGCACTCCAGCAGCCATATCACCCTGTAGCCCAAGACTGGTTGCCTACTGAAGCTATGCAGGGCTGAGCCTGGTTAGTACCTGGATGGGAGACCTCTTGAGAAAAACCAGGTTGCTGCTGGAAGAGGTGTTAGTGAGGCCAGCAGGGGGTGCTCACCCTGTGGTCTGTGTGGGTCCTAACGCCCCAGTGTAGTGACGGGGACACTATACTGTCAAAGAGCACCGTCCTTCGGATGAGACGTAAAACCGAGGTCCTGACTCTCTGTGGTCATTAAAAATCCCATGGCATTTCTCGTAAAGAGTAGGGGTGTAACCCCGGTGTCCAGGCCACTTTCCACACTTTGGCCCTTACCAATCATGGCCTCCTAATAATCCCCTTACATTGAATTGGCTCTATCACTCTCTCTCCTCTCTCCACCTATAGCTGGTGTGTGATGAGCGCACTGGCGCCGTTGTTCTGTGGCTGCCGTCGCATCATCCAAGTGGATGCTGCACACTGGCGGTGGTTGAGGAGAGACCCCTGATATGATTGTAAAGCGCTTTGGGTGTACAGTAGTACATATGAAAGCGCTATATAAATGCCTCATTCTATTCTATTCTATTCACTCAGATATGTGTCAAGGTTTTCAACGCCGCCAGTGGGAAAGACAAACTACAAAACCTGTGAGTGAAACTATAGTTAGAAGGCACACCTCTTGTCAGGCACTCTGAAGTCTTTGTAAAGTTGTTCGGCGTGTTTGTGCAGTCCCACAGACAGAAGCATGGTCATAGTCTCATGAAGAGGGAATCCCACGAGCGGCTCACCCTTCTCTTCCTCGAGCTTCCTCTGAAACCGCAGCAGACGCATCTCATCTTCTGTGGCCTGAGAGAGAGAAAAAAGAAGATAGAGAGAGAAAGGCTAGAATTCCACTTGATAATACACAGATGTAATGTTCTGGCTACACAGACAATAAACTCTTGACCCAGGCTGCTAATCTGCCTGTATCAGAAGAGTCTGAGGTCTTCACCTTGGCAGAAAATTCATTCTTGGCTTTGTAGTACTCGTCCACCGCACTTTGTAAAAGAGCGATCCGAGCTTCCAGTCTCTGCAATTATACAAACACACACACATTACATTTGTAACAAAATAATAAATCTGCACAACATGCTAATACAACTACCATTAGAGTATGATATAATTAAGGTGGAAAGCAAAGTCGACAAACCTCACCAATTTGTGGAAATGGAGCCATAATAATTTCTTTAAAGCACTTCTGTCATTCAAATCATGTAAGTGAGAAAAAAAATGAGAAGCTGCTGTAAAGATTTGTAAGCGCCTACCTTCTCTTTATAGCTGGCCTTTACGTAGAAATTGCCAAGTTCTTCATGATCATCATCTTGATTGAAAAGATCTTTTAGTGTATCCTGCTCCTGATGTTTACAGAACTAAAACATAAAGTCATAACAAACAATTAAGGTTTAAAAATGCAGAATACAATGCATGGACATTATCTAAGTATAAACTGTGATCTCTGATGCTATAAAGTATTATTATAGTATTATAATATTATAGTGTTAATTAATATTAACATTAGCTTTTATTTGTATATTTTCAGCTTCATTTTTATTTTAAGGTTTAGAAATGTTGTATGTTGTCTTTTTTTATTAATTTCTTTTTTAAAATATTTCTAATTAGATTTAATTTGTATAGTTCCAGTAATTTCAGTTTATTTCAGTTATTTGTCAAGGCAACATTTCTAGTTTTTCCATATGGTATTAAAATTTGATTTTATTTCAATAAAAAAAAAAAAAAAACAATAACAACACTGTGGCTATATAAGAGCTGACATGAATTGTCTTGTTGAAAAATGGTCCTAAATAGGCAGTAGTAATGTTTCTGTCTCTGAAAGTGACATGTAAATAAAGTAACAAAATCATAGCCAATCAGAAGAGATTTGATGTTTAATACACAGCTATGAGCAGAGGAGTTTGGACCAATGAGGTTTCATTGTAGGCATTTGTCACATTTACATCCTTAGCTTATAATTATTAAATAGGCTAGTTATGATCCTCGTCATAAATAATGGCTATGGTTCTCAGGTCTGCAGCAGCAGGGTGTGTGTGTGTGTGTGTGTGTGTGTGTCATAGTTTGTACCTGTCTGTAAAGGCTCAGAGCCACAGGTTGGTTCCTCAACATCATGAAGAAGTCTCCTCTGTTCAGCTCATTCTTCAAGTACATGACCACTGTGTACACTAGCATACAACAAAACATGTGGGTAGGTAAACCATCTCGATGTATCCAGTAGTCAATTAAGAATGTGTGTATCTGTAACAGGGTTTTGTCTAAGTTTTGAAAGGTGGATGTGAATGTGTTTTTACCAAGGTCTGTGTCTCCACTCTCAATGGCTTTGCTCAAAGCCAGAGGACTCTTCTTCATTTTTAACAACAGTGGGACCTGCTCACCAGAGCGAGGCTCAAACTCCAACAACTGAAAGACAGAGATCAACACAAACTGACTGACAACCCATAATATCAGTTAATAATAATTCTGTCTTTATTAGTGCATGGTCTGTGCATGCATGTACCTTAATGGCGAGCTCTGTGCGTCCACTCTCATATGCTTTAGTGGCGATTTCAGAGTAGGAGATTCCTGCAGCATCAGCTAGCTTCACACTCACAGCTTTTGCAATGACTTCATCTGATTCCTCCTTCTGCTGGACCTACGTAAACACACACAAAGGAAACAAACTTTTGAAGGGCTTCACTTGACAGGCACTTCTCTAACAAGCTTCCTTGTGTTGCATCGAAACCTCTCAGACCGGACGAGATGTCATACAAGTTTTAACAAGTGCAAAGAAAGCCGTCTGCATCTGCAAATGTGCTCTGGTTCAGTAAACAACAGCTGTGAAAACCTTGATGTCTGTGGTTTTATAAAAATCATAACGAACAGGAGAAATCAATGTTATAATGAATAGAGATTTCAAAAGAGGACACAATTATGCTCACAAAGGCTACTTTTATTTGATTAAAAAAACAGCAAAAACTGTAATATTGTAAAATATTATCACAATTTAAAATAGCCGTTTTCTATTTAAAATGTGATGGCAAAACTCAATTTTCAGCAGTCTTTAGTGTCACATGATCCTTCAGAAATCATAATAATAAGAAACATTTCGCATTATCATAAATTTTGAAAACAGTTGTACCGCTTAACATTTTATGTTTTCAGTATTCTTTGATGAATAGAAAGTTTGAAAGAACAGCATTTGAAGTAGAATTTTTTTGTAACATTATTAATGTCTTTAGTGTCACTTTTGTATATATATATATATATATATATACCCAAACAAATATAATATTAAATATATAATATGTATTAAATATAATTTAATACATATAAATACAATATATAATATTATACGATATTAAATGATTGTTGTTATTCATATTAACATTGAATATTAAAATAACTAAATAAATTAAATATTAACATTCAATTCATTAACTTGGAATAAAAACATGAAATCTGTTCTTAAATGGCATTTACTCAGTCTTCAATAATTATCTCTCATTGTCATACACATGTAAAATAGGTAGTAAATGAAAAATGTTTTATGGTTCTCAAATTAACCCATAAAGCCAAACCAACCGCTTACAGGCATCTTCTGGCATTAGTAGCTTTTAATAAATGCATTATTTTTGCATACTTTTTTATTAGTGAGGACATCGCAACTGTGTTTTTCAACTTTTACAGGGATATTTTCAGAGATTCAGAGATCCTTCAAAAGCATAATAAAAAAGCACACACACACACCTTGTAGCAGGCCCAGTGTTTGAGTACTCGGCTCACTCCCTGATATTCTGGAGTCTTTAGATAGCGACAAACCTCAATAGCCAGCGGATAGAGTTTACGATACACCAGTCTGAGACAGAGAAAGAGCCATGACTTAAGATGAATAATCTGCTTTGTTACATTCATTTTAAAACTTTACTCATTTCGAAGGAAGTAATCACAAAAACAGATCCCGGCAATGGAAGCAGACACCTGTTCTGCCTGTAATCATCTCACCTGTCGATGAGCACCTGTAGGGTCATCTGTTTGAACTGAGTGTGGGTAAGAGGAATGCCCACGGTATAGTCTCGGACTGCATTCAACACCCGCAGGTCTCTACACATGCTGACAAACTGCTCTGGAGGAAAATTACTCAAGAAGCACTTCCCAAATGAAGCCGCCTGCAGGGAGAATAAGAGAGGGGGAGATACATCATAAACCCATGTTTAGTGTCATTCCTTCTGTAAATGAAAGGTCTCTCTTCCCCGCAACATTCAGCCAGTGTGGCTCACCCTCAGGAGTGTTTTCTGAGTCTCGGGTTCATGCTCATGTCCAGCGGCCTCCACACACTGCCTCACTGCCTCGCTCAGCAGACTCTGTTCTTTAATCTCTCTCAGATACTCATCTGCCTTCTGACTCTCTTTCTGCACACACAAAAGCCATTAGACATAACATACCTGTTGTAATTAGCTTTCACCATTAAGACCTTTTTATGTTGGCAAAACTGAAACATCTTGTCCTAATAGATTACCCATCTATTATGTATTAGGAAACTTTTAACATTTTTCAATGTGAAGACACCATGTCAATTTTTAATGTGTATCCAACATAGTCACTGTGTCTTACCTCATATTCTTTGTGTGCCTCCAGCAGTAATGCTCCAGGAGCCATTGAGGCAATTTTAAAGATCTCCTCACAAGCACCTGCAGAGAATCATGGGAAAATCAAATCACTCATGGGCTAGTGGGATGTAGAGCCTTGCGCCATTCATTATACAAAACCTTTCAAAAGTTTGAGGTCAGTAAGATTTTTTTTTTTTGGTGAAAGAAAATACTTTATTTCCAGATGCATAAATGTGACAGTATTATAATGTTACAAAATATTTCTATTTCAAATAAATGCTATTCTTTTGAACTTCCTATTCATCAAGGAACCCTGAAAAAAATGTATTGTGCTTTCCCCAAAAATAACTAAATATAACACATTAATTTCTTGAGTCAGCATATCAGAATGATTTCTGAAGGATCATGTGACACTGAAAAATGGCTGAGTAATGGCTACTAAAAAATCAGCTTTGCCATCACAGGACATATTAAAAATACATTACATATTAAAAACATATAAAAATCCTCCCGACCCCAAACTTTTAAACAGTAGTATACATTTTTCTCTATACATCTTCTAACCTGGGACCTCTTGCAGAAGCTCATGGTGCGTTCCACTGATGATCCGGACCCCGTCCAGCTCCGGCACCAGAATCGATTCATCGTCCAGGTGGTACTTAATTGTTTCTTTAGACTCTCCCACCACTAGGAGAAGCCCATCCCACATGACCACCGCTGATGGCTGCTGACTCTTGGGCCTGCGACACCTGCAAGAAAAAACATTACAAACTTGTCCTTAAAACTAAATGGGAATAAAAATATAGCATATACAAAATATACATAAATCAAGCAAAGTGTAAAATGATGTCATACCAGGCCATCTGTTTGGGCGGAGTTTTGATTTTGGTGTCCACCTCGCTGAGTTTCTCCTGCACAAGACAACATTGATCACCTGCTTTGTTGTGCAAAAGTATTAAGACTTAACCAAGTAATTAACTAATTAACTTATCAATTAAAGCGGAGAGAGAAATTAACTGATTGAAAAACATTTGCTTAGACAAGTTGCTAAAATTGTGACCAGCATATACAGGTCCATAAAATACATTAAGTGATATTGCTGGATTTCACTTACCTTTAGGTTGGACGTGCCCATCCACACATGGCCAGAGTCAGTGATGAGTGCCAGATACTTATAACTGAATGAGACACATATGTGAACTATACTGGATGCTTCTGGAGAAAGACCTGGAGGAGCCTGACAGACAGATAGAAAGACACACACACACACACACACACACACACACACACAAATATTATTTACCCAATTTAACAATGGCTGTTTTCACACTTAGTTTGATTGCTTGATCTGAAACAGAGTCCGATTCCAAATTGCACTTTTTAGGTACGAACTCTGATACTTTTGTGTCATGCCACTGTGACTACTAGTTTCTCAATAAAGAGTTTTAAACCTTTGATTAAACTGACCAGGTCCAAAATAAATCACATTATTTTGATTTGGGACAAAAAGAATGACATTTTCTATGTGGTAATAAACTACTCATTCCATGAAGCATGTAATACAATTTTAAATGATTTTTTAATGTTTTGCATAGAAGCCTCTTATGCTCACCAAGTCTGCATTTATTTAATCGAAAATACAGCAAACACTGTAATATTGTGAAATATTATTCCAATTTAAAATAGCTGCTTTTTATTAAAATATATTTAAAAATGTAATTTATTCCTGTGATGTAAAGCAGAACTTCAGCATCATTACTCCAGTCTTCAGTGCCACATGGTCCTTCATATGCTGATATGCTGATTTGGTGCTCAAGAAAAATCTCTTAATATCATCGATGTTGAAAACAGTTGTGCTGTTTAATATTTTGTGGAAATCGTGATAAGTTTTTTCAGGATTCTTTGATGAATAGAAAGTTCAAAAGCAGCATTTATTTGAAGTAGATTTTTTTTGTAACATTATTAATGTCTTTACTGTCACTTTTGATCAATTTAATGTATCTTTGTTGAATAACAAACTCCAAACTTATGAACAGTATTATAATATAAACCAAGTAGCTCTAGAGTGACTGTTGAATGCTTATGAACCTTGGCTCTTAAACAATTTTTTATTTATATAATATGAAACATGACATTTCAGAAGACAGCTGCCTATGATGCCCTCCTATGTTTCTGTTGCAGTGAGTGAGATTGTCTGAAAGTGAGGAATATCTGTGTAGTATGAGTGTGTGTGAGTGTTCTTTACCACAGGTGTGCAGGCTGTATTGTCTAAGATGAACAGTTGAGATTCATTAGCCACCAGCACTTTACATTGCCTGTCCTGAGTCAGGACTGCCCAGCATGAGGGCGCCCCTTGTAGACCTGAAATAAAATATCACCAAATTTAAAAAATGACCATTCGGGGTTAGAAACCTCAACCCTCACTTACAGACCCACGTGGAATTATGTATTTTTATAATAGCACAAATAATGCATTATTTACCTGGAACTTCAGGTAACCGCCTCAGTTTTATGTCGTCAATATTCGTGGCCAAAGTGAATCGCAAGGCACCTGTCAATATGGCCACTCCTGTCCCATACGGCGAATGGAAAATCTTGGTGTCCAGCACTTGACTCTGAGAAACTTCCTGTGAGAGAATCAATGCTATGGCTCAGTCATAAATCAGTACTGATTTAAAGAAGCAATGCTTTATTGCCGTGTGCATTCTCACATTGCCCATGCTGAAGTGTCTCTTAAAGCCACCAAAGAGATCATAGACAAGCACAGTGCCATCCTCCTGAACACACAGTAGGTCATCGGTCACAGTCCAACCCAACTGCTTCACCACTCCACTCTTCCACTGAGACACAAAAGAAAGAGAGACAGGTTACTATACAGCATTTCTGTTTATAAAAGCAGTATTTTTATTAACTCATAGTCAATGCACACGATTTGTGGAAAAAATCAAATTGTGATTTTTCTAATAAAAACTGTCACTGCAATTCAAAATGCAAATTAAAAACATTCCAGGTTTGCTGTGTTTGTGTCTTGCTTGTTTGTAGTGCTGCACAATGACAATGAAATGATAGTAATAATATTCATTATTATTATTAATAATAAATACACATTTAAAAATTACTAAGTAAAAACAGTAACATTTTACAATAAAGTTCATTGGTTAACATTAGTTAATGTACTAACATGAACTTTCAATGAGCAATACATTTGTTACATTATTTATTAATCTTTGTTAGTGTTAGTTAATACAAATACAGCTGCTCATTGTTTGTTCATTTTAGTTCACAGTGCGTTAACTAATGTTAATTTGATTTTAATAATGTATTAGTAAATGTTGAAATTAATATGAACTAAGATTAATAAATGCTGAAGAAGTATTGTTCATTCTTAGTTCATGTTAACTAAGGTAGTTAACTAATGTTAACTAATGAACCTTATTGTGAAGTGTTACCGTAAAAACTAAATAAATATTACTATTATAATATGTCAATGTAAAATAAAAAAATGTGTATTTTAAAAAATAACAATATAATAATAATAACTAAAAAAATATTTTTCGCTTCTCTTTTGTTGATAAGTGCTTCTCACTACATTTTCCCCAAACATTCACTGAATGGAAATATCAGGACGTTGTGTACAGTATATGTTGGGAAGATGCCACAAGTCAGTGTGGTAAACAGTTAACAATGTTAAACCTATTAAATTCTAACAATACTGTCGTCATTACAAAATTAATGGCAAGTAGTGTAGGAAGAAGATGGGCGCATGTTGCATTCCCAAGTGCACGTTAAAGTGACCAAAACTCAAAGCAGATGCAGAGATGGAGTTCATGTGGAGAAGCATTTAATGCAAACCGAGCCGCTCTGAGACGCTGGTGCAAAACTGTGCAAGAACACAGTGCCATGCTTCACTTTGAATCACACAGCGCATATACTGTATAGTCGCAGCCTTTGCAGTTTGATAAATTGCACACAGCCACATCGTGATTTCTGTTTTATTTTGATTAATCATGCATCCCCGCTGTGCCACTGTGTGCTCTTACTGGAAAACTGGCCAGAGGCAGTCCTGAGGAAGAGAAGATCTCTAACTGAGGTCTGGCACTGGGAGAGCGTCGGATGCGACCCTTTAGGAGAGCTGGTAGAGAAAGAAATGTCATTCTCTTTGAATTTCACAAAATAACTATGTACTGAGATATAATCTTACTCAACAACATTCAGCTGGGCTGATCTCACCCAAAACTCACCGATGGGACCTCCATATGGAGCTGCAGCGACCAGACACTCTCTCAGACCATCTTTCAGATTCCAGCCCATCTCATACAATTCAATCTTTCTGTTTCAGGAAAAAAAAAAAAGCAAAGAAGGGGGAGGTGAACAGGGTTAAAAATAAAAGCATATTTGCACCTGCTATGACTGCTTTGCTGGACAACACGAAGCCAGGCTAATACCTTTGTCTAGTTAAAAACAACCCATGCTTTCAGGGAAACCTTCTTGGGGTTGTCCTCTGTAGAGGACATTTGTTTTTAGTCAATTTCTATAAGATCAAACATGGCACATTTTTAATATACTTTAAAGCAGAGATACTGCCATCCACTAAACATATCATTTCAGTGATATGATAGAAATCACAAATGTCTGGGTTTTTGGCTGACATTACAGTTCAAAAACATATTATAAGTTAGTGTTTTCAAAGCAGTGGATGGAAGGCTATTGAATGGAAACTTCAGGACTTTTTCCTATTAAGTTCAAACAATACTGTCACTATTGCAGTACATAAAGTTCATGCAAAAAGGATATTATAATTAAGAACTCGTTTTGAACATATTAACATAAATTGAATAATGAATTAGTAAGTAAATAAACCATTACATTAATAAATAATTCAGTATATATTTAATAAAATATATAAAAGAAAACGTGTGAGGTCTGGTTCATGTATTTAGTAGAAGTTGAGATTTCTGTCCAACATTTAATTAAACAGCTTTTATATGCTGGCACTGCAAATGTATATATACTAATCTGTTCATGAACATATATATGTCAATAATTGTTTTTCAACACATTTATTAGGCTATATCATTGTTGCAGAAGTCTGATAGTTTGCAAGGAAAAAAAAGTGAATGAAAAGCATCGTTTTTGACTGCAGTCGCATTGCCTTCGTTTTCGAGATGCCCATAAAATATGAATAAAATAATTTAACCATGATCAGACCAATGTGGTTACAGTTCGATTATATAAAACAAACTAAGGTATTTGTTGAGAACAGTCGCCTAAACACATTTTGAGGAAACAGGCAGTTGTGCTGCTAACTAATTCACTGCCACTCATGACAGCTGTCACATGACCCAAGTGACAACTCATAACAAACTGCAAACGTCCCGTTTAAAAGCTCCACTGTACCTAAATGAGCAGGTTGAGCATCTGTGCAGGGTAATGGTTTCATACACTCATATTCTGCACCATTTAATAAGCAGAATGATTAAGCTGTTCTGTTATTTACCTGTAAAAAGCCTCGCCCAAAGGGTTCCAGTTCGCTGTGACAAACGCCATGACCTCCTCTCCTGATGAAACGTTGCAGTCTTTTAGTTTATGATAATTGTCCGAGTTAGCGCTGCATTATGATTAATTATTTTTATTGTGTTGTCTGGTGTTGTTTATTTCATTCTCCCTCGCCCATCTCTTCCTATCATCTTCTTCTGTTTCTGTAATGACGTTGATCAGAGACTAGCGTCTATGTTTGGCGCCTTCCAGTGTTTTGGAAGTGGCACTACAATAGCGTACACTGAAGGGTAGGCCTATTTATTTATTTTATTATTTTATTATATAATTTATCATGTATTACAAAACAATACTTTTTAAATTAAGCTATAAGTTTCTCTGTGCAGTTATTTATGTAAACATTATTGTCCTTTCTGCTACTGAAGCACGTAGACTGCGTTGTCACGTGGTATGTTACTTTTCTCAGCGCTGGTAAGAACGGGTCAAGTCGTTTGCGGTTACATTACAAGGCGATTTGTAAGACAGTTACCTCTTGACAATTATTAAAAAGCGCTTCCTTGAAATCCCATGCACCTCTGGAGGAAGCAATTTGCCGCGCAATAACTAATGATTTACGGTTTACCACATGGTGTCGCTGCTCCTCCACACGTCACATCTCTCCAGCTGCACCACACCTGATATGAACACCTGTTGTGTTGTTTGATCCAGGAATGGACAGAAGAATGCCGCAGGTGTGTTGGCTCAAACATACATAACATCAGGAACCAGTCTGGGCTTAGCTATTGTCTTTTTTGTTTTTGCATTGAATGGATCTCTTTGAAATGCAACCTCATTCAGCTAGAATGTAGCAGGCTGTAATCATTAGGACTTTTGTGGTGGGAGATAACATGCCGCTGTTGAGCGTCTCAAAATCGCATCATTGTTAATATTACAAAAACAGTCTTGCTATAATTATGCTCTTGTCTTGTGAGGTTGGGGGTTGACTATTTAACTGTCAATCAAATGAGACCACTGGGAGTATTTTTTTTTTCATCAAAGAGCACAAAACAAATTAGCTAAAGGATAAAACGTTTATTGACAATAATATTTTTTTTTTTTTTTTTTTTTACATTTTACATTTATATTATACATTTTTATTATTTTGATTTAATAGGTAGATTTATTGTTAATTTTATCTAGGATGTGTGTGGCTGGGAGCTTAAAAACAATAATAGTAATACAAATCTGTGAATCATTCTTTAAAATTAGCCACATTACAAAAGATCATATACATTGAATCATATAAACATCAGTGCAAGCAAACTTTGTGTTGATTCTAAGTTGAAACAACCATTATTGCTGCTGTGAGTTAGAGAGGGATTGTGTCTGACTCCAGTGCTGGTGCAGTAGATTGATGCTTATATGGGTCTCTGTGATTTTGCCAAGCAAGACATGTTCCTCAACATATTTTGTTGATCCTGGAACAATATTCATGTCTGAAAATTGAGACCTATCCCTAAACCTAAACCTAACCCCTACCCATAACTCATCCCTAAAATCAGAGGGAGATGATAGGTGAATAACACTGATGTAGAACCCTGGGCCCAGTTTTTCAAAAGTAATCCAGTGGGATTTCGGATCACGGATTGGATCAAATCTTGGAAATGGGTTTTTCAAAAGCAAAAGAGGGATTCTGAACTAAGATCAGATCATGTAATCCGATCTTAAATTTGATCTGGATCAAACCTGCCCTTTGGGTTTTTCAGAACTTTTCAGATCTATTTGATCCAAAAAAAAAAACAGGATTATCCTGATCCCATCAGAAGGGTGGATTCAGTTGTGATTTTTCGAACCAAATAAAACCAGAGAGGTTTTTTTTTAAGTGAATGATCACAAAATCAATGTTTACTGATGATATATACATTTCTTCATATTTGAAGCATATATGAAGCATGTCACATCTAATGAGATATGGTAAAACAACAAAATCTACAATTTAACATTATAACAAAATAAGGAAAGTAAAATGTTTCTGTTTATTACAGTGTTTCTGTTTCTTAAAATTAAAATAAACAATGGTTATTTGTGGCCACCGGTATTTTGCCAACTGTTGTTCTTTGCTAAGCCAGTAGGCTACACTGTTGGTTCCATTTAAGGCTCTAGTAAACAGGATTTGGTGATCCTGAAAAGTTCCTATCTGGATCAGATTGATCCAATCCGATGTTGCTTTGAAAAACTGGCTCAAAAGTAAGCTGGATTACGTGATCACGGATCGCAAAAAAAAGGATTACTAAATCCGGATCAATTTTATCCGGATTAAACCTTTTGAAAAACCGGCCCTGGTTGTAAGCCTAAACTTGACAAAAAGTTGAAAACTTGTCCCTCAAATCTGATTGGTTGATTGGAATGTTGTTTAAAGGGGTTCTATAATGCCCCTTTTTACAATATGTAAAATAAGTCTCTGTTGTCCCCAGTATGTGAAGTTTTAGCTCAAAATACCCCACAGATAATTTTGTACAGCATGTTAAAGCTGTCCCTTTTTGAGGGTCAGTAAAAACACGTTTTTTCGTATGTGTCCCTTTAAATGCAAATGAACTGCTGCTCCCAGCACAGAGGGCGGAGCTTCAACAGCTCCTGTGTGTGTGTGTGTTAGCAGCTCCGATTACCTCACGCAGACAAGCACTAAAATGTCAGAAACTGTTCTGCCTTTTATATGTTTAAACTGGAGTCAGACAATGATGGACAGACTCAAGAAGAAGTGACAACATGTAGAATGCAACAGGACATTTCTGAATGGTTAGTTGATGAATTTATTTTGCTGATGTGGAGTTAACTATCTTCAAGTCTTTGATTAGCATATTCTGTCATGATAATCTATAAATCGCTCGTGTGGGAACTGTTGTAAGATGCATACAGAGTGACATGTAATTGCATTTGTGTAACGTACGGTATTGCATGTGAAAAGACGGATGCGACAGCTTGAGCAGACTCACAAATGTGCTCTACTACAACAGCTCTTCCTCTTCTCTACATGGACTGTGTGTTCCCGGGGGCAGGCTTTATGTAAATTTTAGGGTTGGTGATGCCACTAACCCTGGAGGAATGTCGTGTAGTCCCTACCAGCCATTTGTTGTAGTCCTTAAAAACGATTTCTTTTAAAGCAAATATCTTCATTTGCTTTGAACTTTGAACGTTGTAACTTTGCAGATGTTGTTTATGCTCAAACAGCAACATTACATACACACTAACTAAAGTTAGAAAAGTGAATTCATAATCAACCACCCCTTTAAGGATTGACAAAGATGTTGATCCAGGAGCACATTGCACTTGGTGAAATCATGCTCACTTCTACGCCACTGTGGCCCGTGATTTAGAGAGTGCAGCAGGCAGCTCTAGGGTTTTCTGAGGTAACTGCCACCTTTCTGATCAGGGTGATGAAGAGGAAAAACCAGACCATCCATCAGCGCCCGCACAGCGACCATTGTCACTCACACACTTATAGCCAGAGAGAGAGAGGGACCTAAAGCTTGTGCAAAAGTGCCTACTTTTCAAATGTCAGCTGACACGAGCCTTTCTTCTGCTGGAGTAGTTCTGTCTTTGAAAATAACCTCAATTTTCCTCTATAGTACAAAGCTTTTCTTTCAGTGGAAAAGCTTATAGGGACAAACCTGAAAAGAAAGTTCCAAGTTCGGTGCAAGTTAAGCTCAATGGACAGCATTTGTGGCATAATGTTGATTACCACAAAAATGAAGCACCACTTGTCTCTCTTTTTCTTTAAACAAAAGCCAAAATCTGGATTACAGTGAGGCACTTACAATGGAAGTGAATGAGGCCAACCTGTAAACATTGAAAATACTCACTGTTTCAAAAATATAGCCACATGGGACAACATGATTTAACCCTAAAATTACTATATGTATATAGTTTTTCCAGAGACTTTCCTGAAGGAATCATCATGGTTTAAAATCAATAATGATATTTTAAGCTCAATTGACTGCAGTAATGTTGATTTCCAATATATTTTTAAATGTCATTTTTTTCTGTGATGCAAAGCTGAATTTTCAGCATCATTACTCTAGTCTTCAGTGTCACATGATCCTTCAGAAAACATTCTAATATGCTGATTTGATGCTTCAGAAACATTTCACCTTATTAATGTTAAAAACAGTTGTGCTGCTTAATATTTTTGTCGAACCTGTTTTCCCCAGGATTCTTTAATGAATTGAAAGTTCATAAGAACAGTATTTGTTTGAAATAGAAACGTTTTGTAACAATGTAAAAGTCTTTTATATAACTTTTGATCAATTAAATGCATCCTTGCTGTATAAAAATAGTATTTTCCTTTAAAATACAGTATTACTGACCCAAAACGTATGAACAGCCGTGTATAGTACATATTAAACCAAGTGGCATCTGCAAACAAATGATATTTACTATCTGTCTCTTTTCATGCTGAGCAGCATAGACAAATTATATGCTAGAGTGTGTTTAAATGATGCGAAAGGTGATTTGCAACACAGAGTCTCCATTTCCCAGCATGCATCAGACATTTGCCCGGACTGCTTTCATTTAATACCGATCGAGCCCACAGCCGGAGAAGAAGATTTAAGTCATTTCCGCCATAAAATGCTTCCTCATTAAGCTGCATCTCATTGCATGTGTAATCATTAGTCCTTGATACAATGCGCTCAGATTCAGAGAGTGCTGGGGTCATTTTTAAGCAGCACTTAAGCAGCCGTTAGGAAGTCTGACATCATGATAGGGGCACTTCCCTCTCCATTCGTAACACTATCTCCCCCATTAGGCTGCAGGGCAGTGGATTGGCAGTATAGCATATGGGTAAGGGGCAAGAGGGGAGCGTGTGTGTTTATATGGTCTGTCAGAGCGGGACGGGGTGTGTGGGGGCTGTTGGCTTTTAAGGTGTCAGTGGTAAAATTTATAACACACCATAGAGAGGCTTTAGCAGCACTTGCTGGCCGCACTCACTCAATAGAAATCAGATTAGAGGGAAAAAGGCCCGTCAGTTATCGGAGTTTGGAGAAGCAACGCAGTTTGGCATCAGACCACCTGGACTGGAAGTGAGGGGTGGAGTCTTGGGAAAGATCTCCCTGCAGAGTCATTACTCAGAGAGGCATAAGGCTCAGGTGTCTGTGTTATGGACGTATGCGATGAGGCAGTGCATGGCCTTATGTGAAAACACAGACACACACACACACACACACACACACACACACAAGATTGAACCAAAGATTGAGTCAAAAACCTGCCTGGGACCTATGCCATTTTAATACAAACTATTGCCTATATAAGTAATTTTCATATGTTTTTTTATACATATGGAAAGCATATTTCCTTTTTATGATGTCTATAGCCGTTAAAAAAAAAAAAAAAAAAAAAAACGATATCAAGGGTCATTAACGTTGGTGGATAAAGAGATGAAACTCATGCACAGCATTAAATTAATTATTGTTTTGTATGCCTGGACACATATAGTACTGTAGTAGTGTATTTACATTGATTAATTGCATTGCAAAGGTAATCAAATAATCATTATTGATGTACAGAATCACTTACTTTTACATTACATTTTAATTTGAATGTGGGATGAATAATGACTTTCAGCTGAACTTCAGCTTTTGAAAATTTACCGTAGGTTGAAGTTAACTTAATATTTATTGCCTATATGTATTTTTGCAATGCCATACACCCAGAATGAATGTAAAATGATGATATACAGCTCAAATAAAATTCACTTATTTATTTACATTTATTTTTACATGAATTAGTTTTAAGATCAGTTTTTTTTTGTTATCATGATTATGCAATCATAGAGAACTTTGTTCAAATCCTGCATTAATTAAACATACATTTTCAACAATGCCTCCCTAGAACATGTTGCCTATTTCACCTACACTGTAAAAAAAAACATTTTTTTTAAATTTTACTTTAAATATGAAGGAATTTTCCGTATTTTTTTTTTTTTTTTTTTTTTTTTTTTTTTTTACAGGTGTTTTACTTGCATTTTGAATGATGCATTGCATTGTGTTGTGTTTTAGGGTTAACGGATGTCCCGGCAGAAAATGACCTGTACATTTTCCGTTTAACAGTGTACGGCAGGACCTGCCATTGTGACCTAAATTGGCTGGCCTGATGATGTGGGAATATTTCTCCCTTTAAAAATCTGCTTGTTAACTGTGGATGACCTGTGGATGATACTCCACAAATAAAAGTGGAGTGGAATAAAGATAAAATTGGATAAAAATGTGTAACCTGTCAGAAGTGAGCTCATTTTTATTTAAAATTGGAAGAGCTGGGGGAGATGCCTTCATTCAAGTCTTTGAATTCTGCAGAAAGTTTTGCCACACTGTCTGAGAACACATAAAAAGATCAAAATTCGATTTGCTTTATAAGTACATGCTTAATATTGCAATCTACACCAGCAAGACATGATCTTGCCCAGAGGCTTCAAACTGAATATCCTTTGTCCAAATAGTCTGAGCTCTTCAGATCGGACTGGTCGGAGAGAGGAGATGACGTTATAAGGGCTTACCTTTTCAGGTTTTATTACTTTGACAAATGCAAATAAATGTGATTGACTATTTTCATGCCCTTTGAAGATCTTCGCCTCATCAGTTAAACACTCGCCTCGTCTTCCCTCATCCCAGCTCATCTCTTTCTCATGCTTAATTCACAGGTTTCTCATTTGATATTCAAACATTTCAGGTCACTTAATCACCTAAATCATTTTCAGAGGGGTGTTCTAACCGAATTACATCCCTGTTTTCCATTCCAGGAGGATATACAGCAGAGACAGAGGAGCTTTGAAATGTAAATCTCAGCAGATCTCCTTTCGAAGGCTTTTTAATTAAACTGATGTACCTTATTTACCCTGGATCAAGAGGATATTCTCAGCTCTGAAAAATAGAGCTCATTCTTTCACCCAAGCAAAGATTGGTATTATTTATTTTCTATAACGCATAGTCTTACCAAATGCTGAAGAGGTGAGAACGCATCTCTGTGAAGAAGATATTTTTTCTGGGGGTGGATTTTTATCTATAATTATATGTCATGCGCTCTTAATTAATGCATTTGAAGTGATTATTCAAACAGAAATGAACTTTTTATGAATTCTGTTACCTTTTCAAAGAGTTAGTTTTGTTTGACCTCTCTTTCCAATTTTAAACAAAGAGAATGTCAATATCTGGTCTACACAAATGGATGTCCTTGAAAACATCTATTTGAAGACGGATGCAAGAATTTAAATAAAATAATTTTAAAAAGAATCCTGCAAGAATCCATAGAAAGATGATTGACATAAAACAATGTCATTCATGTCATTCCAAACCTGTATGATAATTTTTTGGTTACACTTTAGTTTAGGGTCCAATTCTCACTATATTAACTGTACGACTTTTGCCTCAATAAACTCCTAATTACTGATTATTAATAGTAAGGAAGGTAGTTGACGTTTAGGTATTGGGTAGGAATTGGGTTGGAATAAGGGATGTAGAATATGGTCTTATTATGTGAAGAATAAGGCATTAATATGTGCTTTACAAGTATTAATAAACAGCCAATAAATACTTTAGTAATATGCATGCTAATAAGCACTAGTAATAGTGAGAATTGGACCCTAAACTAAAGTGTTTCCTTATTTTTTTCTTGCATTGAAGATTTTAGCATGTACAGTGGGGAGAACAAGTATTTGCCGATTTTTCCCCACTTACAAAGCATGTAGAGGTCTGTAATTTGTATCATAGGTACTCTTCAACTGTGAGTGACGGAATCTAAAACAAAAATCCAGAAAATCACATTGTATGATTTTTAAGTAATTAATTTGCATTTTATTGGATGACATAAGTATTTGATACATCAGAAAAGCAGAACTTAATATTTGGTACTGAAACTTTTGTTTGCAATTACAGAGATCATACGTTTCCTGTAGTTCTTGACCAGATTTGCACACACTGCAGCAGGGATTTTGGCCCACTCCTCCATACAGACCTTCTCCAGATCCTTCAGGCTTCAGGGCTGTCGCTGGGCAATACGGACTTTCAGCTCCCTCCAAAAATTTTCTATTGGGTTCAGGTCTGGAGACTGGCTAGGCCACTCCAGGACCTTGAGATGGTTCTTACGGAGGCTCTCATTAGTTGCCTTGGCTGTGCGTTTCGGGTCGTTGTCATGCTGGAAGACCCAGCCACGACCCATCTTCAATGCTCTTACTGAGGGAAGGAGGTTGTTGGCCAAGATCTCGCGATACATGGCCCCATCCATCCTCCCCTCAATACGGTGCAGTCGTCCTGTCCCCTTTGCAGAAAAGCATCCCCAAAGAATGGTGTTTCCACCTCCATGCTTCACGTTTGGGATGGTGTTCTTGGGGTTGTACTCATCCTTCTTCTTCCTCCAAACAAGGCGAGTGGAGTTTAGACCAAAAAGCTCTATTTTTATCTCATCAGACCACATGACCTTCTCCCATTCCTCCTCTGGATCATCCAGATGGTCATTGGCAAACTTCAGACGGGCCTGGACATGCGCTGGCTTGAGCAGGGAGACCTTGCGTGCGCTGCAGGATTTTAATCCATGACGGCGTAGTGTGTTACTAATGATTTTCTTTGAGACTGTGGTCCCAGCTTTCTTCAGGTCATTGACCAGGTCCTGCCGTGTAGTTGAACTTCTTCCTTGAAATTCTTCCACTTCTTCCAAGTTCATTTCTTGAACTTCTTCCATTTTCTAATAATTGCGCCAACAGTTGTTGCCTTCTCACCAAGCTGCTTGCCTATATTGTCCTGTAGCCCATCCCAGCCTTGTGCCGGTCTACAATTTTATCCCTGATGTCCTTACACAGCTCTCTGGTCTTGGCCATTGTGGAGAGGTTGGAGTCTGTTTGATTGAATGTGTGGACAGGTATCTTTTATACAGGTAACGAGTTCAAACAGGTGCAGTTAATACAAGTAATGAGTGGAGAACAGGAGGGCTTCTTAAAGAAAAACTAACAGGTCTGTGAGAGCCGGAATTCTTACTGGTTGGTAGGTGATCATATACTAATTGTCACAGTGTCTGGTTTGTGTTCCCTGGGTCACCACTAGATGTCCTCCTTCCCCACGGTGTCTGTCACATTCTGAACTACATTCCCCACGATCCTTGTTTCTTCATTGCACTCAGCTGTCCCTTGTCACTAATCATTGCACTCAGCCAATTCCCCATTAGCATTGTCATTTTCCTGTGTATATAACCGTGTCTGTTTTAGTATGTGTCACGGAGTCCTTGTATTTATCACGCCACTTCAGTGTTCTGTTCTTGTCTGCTTTTGTCTTGTGTTTTTGGATTGCTCTTTTGATATTTGACCTATGCCTGGACTTGACCACTGATTTTGGATTTACCCTTAATAAATACTTTCTGCATATTGGATCTCCCTGTTTCCTGAGTGTGGTTCGTGACACTAATATCATGCAATAAAATGCAAATTAATTATTTAAAAATCATACAATGTGATTTTCTGCATTTTTGTTTTAGATTCCGTCTCTCACAGTTGAAGTGTACCTATGATAAAAATTACAGACCTCTACATGCATTGTAACTGTAAGTAGGAAAACCTGCAAAATCGGGAGTGTATCAAATACTTGTTCTCCCCACTAGGGCTGTACTCAACCAAAGAAAATCTTGGTCGACTGAAGTCCTGAAATTTTCGACTAAAAATCGACTAAAATCGACTAAAAATGATGTTAGAAAAAAAAACGTTAAATTAATTAGATGCGCACTGTGCGCAGTACTTGGTAGCCTTGTTGTCCGCCTAAATGAATTATAAATAAACATAAACAACTAGTAGGCTATTTGCAGTATATTAAATCGTTTTTGACCTAATTATTTTGCACTGAAATGAGTCTGACACTCGAGTCTGTCAGCTCTGACAGCGCTGCATCACGTGCACCTGCGCAATATCATAGCTTATGATTTCCGAAAATAGTACTATGTTGTCAACTAGTGATATCATCACAAGAACTGTTGAGGAATATGCAACATAATTTAGACAATTATTTTTGTCATATGTTATAATAATAAGTTATAACTGTCAGACACTATCATTTCACCGTGCATGTCTTCGCACCGAGCGAGGTTGAACATGAGCTCAGCTTCGCAGCTGAGACACGAATAGACTATTAACTTAAAGCTTTTACTCTTAATAAACACAAAAGGCACGTCCACTTTAATAAAAAAAAAAAATTTATTAAACAAACCAGATCAAGAGCAGAAACGAAATAAAGTGCATAACTGAAAAATAAAGCATCCTAGGCTCAAAACTAACACAACCAACAGCACAGCGCAATTGCGCATTAGGCTCCAAATAAAAAATAAAAAAGTTAGGTTATCACACTAAAACATTGAAATATGCAAATTCTGATATGTTCATAGCCTACTCAAAACAGACTGGGCAAGCTAACGCAGACAAGTGAGCTTACCACTTTTAGATGATATGTCATGTTTGTCGTCAAGCTGTGGAAAACTGTTGCTTGCAAACTTTGCATTCGACCTTTTTCCTGTTATCAATTTTAACAAAACGCTGGCACACTGTCGATTTCTTTGTTGTTGACATGTTAGAAGAGGACTGACTATTAAACGCTCTCACAATTAAATAAATAATATTCAGCATCAAACCTTCTACGCTCGACGCTCTCTCTTGGGTTGAACTAATCCAAAAAAGGTGAAAACAAGGGGGGTGTTTTGAAGACAGACTGTTACAGTGAAACAATGGTACTCTGAAAACACCCCCATTAGCAGTTAGTGCTTTCCACCTGATGAAATGAGCGCGCCTCAGCGCGGCAAAACTGATGAAATAAACGCGGCAGAAAATCGACCAATCAGAATTTTGGTCGAACCAGAACGTATCGACCAACTAATCGACTAATCGACTAGGACAGTACAGCCCTACTCCCCACTGTATATTTGATGTATATAGTGTTCTTTAAGTTCTTTAAGATACTACGGTATAATAGTTTTTATTAATAATTCGAATCAGTTTGTATGGTTATACTTTGTTTTCATTTAAATTTTAGTAATTTTGTTGTATTTATCATCTTTAATATAAACACATATAATTTTTTTTTAATATACATTTTTATTTCAGTTTTGAAATGTTTTGACATCAATATTGCTAAACGCCATTCAGAGGTGTAAAGTCCAGGTTCAGAAAGTAAAAGTCCTCCTCAGTATTTTGTTTTTTAAAATAATTTTTCAGCCAGTTTTTCAGCCAGTAGATAGAACTAATTAGTGAAATCAACTGGCTGAGTTCATGGGTGGAACAAACATATGGCAGGACTTTTACTTTCTGACCCCTGGACTTTACACCTCTGACGCCTTTGAAGAGCAGCATGAACAGAGCCGATCCTGACCTCCCTGGGGCCCTAAGCAAAATTCTGTTAAGGGGCCCTCATACCTGACCCATGAGCCATGTAAACCATTTGCCATTGCCACACAGTCACACCTGACACCCCTGTGCTCCCACTACAATCTTCCCTCCTTTAACTAGTACTAATGAAAATGTAATTCCTGATATCAGAAATAGACATTGTTACTAGAAAAAGTACATTCTTAATATCAAGAATTCACATTTTAAATAGTACAAATTTAATTATTGATATGCATTTTTTATATGAATGAATAATGGCTAAAATGGCTTGTCATAGCATGTCACTGTGTATTAAATGATAAAAGCAATAATCTATACTTGATGGTTATTATTTACTGAGGGATATGCAGACCGGCTCTGTGAACAACATCCTAACATCTTCTTTTGTATTCCACACAATAAAAAGGCTATGGGTTTGGATTAATGTGTGGGTGAATAACTGATGACAGAGTGGACATTTTTGGGTGAAATATATGGAGCCAGATCAGTCTCATTAATAATTCACGCAAAAAAACATGATTCACACATGCAATTCACATACACGTGTGCGAAAAAAAAAAAAAATCACAAAAAGCAATTCACACATGCGCAAAATAAAATGATATATTCATAAAATACATTTCACAAATGCAAAACAAAATTCGTATACTGTGCACAAAAACCTTCGAATGTTTAAAGCTACACTGTGTAGGATTTTCTCCCATCTAGCGGTGAAATTGTTTATGACTACCAACTGAATTTTACTTTGTAGCCCCTCCCATTCCGAGGGCGTTTTAACTCCTACGGTGGCCCTATTATTTCAAATCTGCTGGCAGTCGCGAGTAATCTCCCCCTCGCATTCGTCACGGTGCCACTGAGTGTAAAAACGTGAAAAGCGAAGCTTGAATTTCCAGGTATGTCCCTCTTTGGCTAATGTATTTTCAAGATGGATGCGCAACATGGCTGCCGCCATTTGAGCGACTCGCTCGTATGTATTCTAAATGGCAGATTCTACGCTTACGAGATTACTTGATTAGTTGGTAGAAGTAATTACACATTAATGAGCACATATCATTTTGAAAGAACAAAGTGTTTTTTGCTAAGAATCAACTTAAAAAATTACACAGTGTAGCTTTAAAATGTACGAGTTTATCCTTGAATGTGATTGTGAATGTGCAAATTGTCATTTGCGTGTGGATCGCCTTGGATTCGCCTTGGATTTGTGTGTGTGTATTTTTGAGACTTTCCTGGCAACGCTCTTCTTCTACACGGATCAGTCGTACTCTTTAGCCAATCAGATTTAAGCTTATCAATCGACCAATCATAATCACGTGAGGTCGTGCCCATGTCATCTGCTTTCGACCACAGTAAGTTCATGGCTGGGCAGAGGTATAGTTGTGTGTTTACTGAAGTTAAAGATCAGTTGAAGCAATAGTTTATTAACTGCTGTTTAGTTCACGTGTAAACATAAACATTTATTTTAAGTACTGAGGAATTTTCATGTCCTTTCCACACATTCAACTGATGATGATAATGTAGGTAATGACGTGCATACATTGGAGACCATTTCATATGTTTTAATTTAAGCTGCATATATTATGCAGTTTTATTGTTTCATATTTCTGAAACAGATGATGTATGAAGTTGCAGACATTACCAGTACTGTGAACTTACCATTCCAGACTTACCAGTAACACATCACAACTGAAGTAAAGTTGGTTGCAACTTCTGGTACACAGGGACTTTAACTGTACTTCCTTACCTCAAAATGTGGCAAAATGCCCATTTTTATTCATTGCATGTTCATTGAAATGTGATCAGTCATGTATTCTGTTGTTTTGAGACCACTTCATTATATAAATAACTGTTCTTGCTAATGGCAGAGTGATTTTCTCATATAATTACAGTTTAATGAGATCTTTGTTCAGTAAAGTCTAATAAATAATAGCCTTTGAGGTCAAACTACTCGCACCAAGCTGATAATGGGCTGAATTCTATTACAGAAAAATGATTTAATGAAACTATGTAAAATATATTTTTATGTGAAAGTTCAGCAAAGACATGTTACTCCTGGCCATCTGTCTGACCTTGTTATTGTTTATGAGAAAGGTTATGATTATTAACTATGATTTGCAACAATTTCATTGAGTACCTACTCTATCATATGATACATGCATTAACCACACACACACACACACACACACACACACACACTAGTCATTTTTTTTTAAATAAATAAAAATTGCTAGTAAATTTCCCAAAAAAGCCAAGTAACACATTGAATTAAACTGTCATAATACACAAAGCGGAAGCAAGGATGCAAGTAAACTCTTTATTTGGTTGGTCACAAGACACAAACACAGTTCAGAAACTCGGGTGGGCTGGTGGCGCAGGGACAAGATGGTCAAAGTGCTGGTGAAGAGTGGTGACGGTGAATCCAGTGCAGGTGAACATCCAGACGAAACGAAAACCAAGAAGACACCGAACAGGAACTCAAACCAGGAACAGGACTGAAGACGGCACACGATGAACACACACTGAGGACACCAAAACAATAATCTAACAAAGAGAGGAGAGTGTGATGAGAACTTATAGGTGAATGAATTGGCAGCAGCTGGTGCGGGGAATGAGATCAGCTGGCGCGCTGATCAGCTGGAATGAGCGGTAACGCCCACTCACACACACAAAGAACAACAAATAACAACAAATACACAAGACACGAAGAAAACAGTGAATTCATGAACCGTGACAGTACCCCCCCCCCCTCCTAGGAACGCTTCCTGGCGTCCCCAGACTCCCTTACCTGTCGATTGTAATCATCAATAAGGGAGTGATCCAGGATGTCTCTAGCAGGCACCCAACTTCTCTCCTCCGGACCGTAACCTTCCCAGTCCACCAAGTACTGGAACCCGCGTCCCCTCCGCCTTGAGTCCAGAATACGATTGACCGAATATGTAGGTTCCCCTTCTACGAGTCGCGGCGGGGGGGGGGGGGGGGGGGGGGGGGGGGTTTGGGGTTGGGGACCAGGACAGGCGTTTAATACAAGAACGAAACACGGGTTTTATTTTGGAAACATGGAAGGGGGAATGAATCCTCTTGTACACTGGAGGGAGTTTGAGGTGGACTGCCACCGGGCTAATGATCTTGATGACAGTGAACGGGCCGATAAATTTGGGAGCAAGTTTATTAGAGACGGAACGGAGAGGAATGTTCTTGGTAGAAGGCCACACTCTTTGACCAACGACGTATATGGGGGGCCTAGACCGGTGGTGATCGGCTTTGGCCTTGGTGCGTGCTCCCACTTGAAGTAGAGTCTCGCGGGCTTTAGTCCAAGTGTCGATGACACCTCTGGACGAAAGCGTGAGCGGAGGGGACTGCGACTTCAGATTCCAGACTAGGAAAAATTGGTGGCTGGTAACCTAGACTACACTCAAACGGAGATAGGCCCGTAGATGACACTGGTAACGAATTGTGGGCTTACTCCACCATTGACAGTTGATGGCTCCATGAGGAAGGATTCTTGGAGACCAGACATCGCAACGTTCTCTCCAAATCCTGGTTGGCTCTCTCAGTTTGGCCATTGCTCTGGGGGTGAAACCCTGAGGACAGACTAACAGTCGCACCCAGTAATCTACAAAACTCTTGCAAAATTTGGATACGAACTGGGGTCCTCTGTCGGAAACCACGTCCGTCGGGAGGCCATGTAACCGAAAGACGTGGTTAACGACTGTTAACGCTGTTTCCTTGGCTGAGGGTAATTTGGGCAAGGGAATAAAGTGGACCGCCTTCGAGAACCGGTCCACCACGGTCAAAACTACCGTGTTACCCTGAGAGGGTGGGAGGGCGGTGACAAAATCTAGTGCGATATGGGACCAGGGTCTCGAAGGGATCGGCAGCGGTTGAAGGAGCCCATCTGGGGGTCGATTGGAAGTCTTACCAGTGGCACAAACTGAGCAAGCCAAAACAAAACTGTGAACGTCGCGAGCCATACGTGGCCACCAAAATCGTTGCTTGACTAAAGATGTAGTGCGACTGACTCCTGGATGACAAGCCACATTGGAACAATGCCCCCACTGAATAACGTCGGACCGTAATCCCTCTGGCACAAATAAACGGTTCGGTGGACAACCGACTGGAGGCGTTACCCCTTGTAAGGCCGTCTTGACCTTCGATTCGACCTCCCATGTGAGTGTGGAGATAATTAGGGTCTCCGGAAAAATGCACTCGGGAGTAGACGGGCGATCGGAATGGTCAAAAATGCGCGATAAAGAATCGGGCTTGATGTTTTTGGAACCCGGGCGGTACGAGAGAGTAAAGTCAAAACGTACGAAAAAAAGTGCCCACCGAGCCTGCCTAGAGTTCAATCTTTTAGCAGTTCTAATGTATTCCAGATTCTTATGATCGGTCCAAACGATAAAAGGTACCCCCGACCCTTCTAACCAGTGACGCCATTCTTCCAATGCTAACTTGACTGCCAACAACTCTCTGTTACCAATATCATAATTACGTTCGGCAGGGGACAAACGGTGAGACAAAAACGCGCACAGATGCATTCTGTCGTCTGCAGGACAACGTTGGGATAGCACTGCACCTACCCCCACCTCTGACACATCGACCTCCACCACAAACTGACGTGATGGATCAGGGGTAACTCAGATGGGGGCTGAAACAAAGCGGCCTTTCAGTTTAGCAAACGCAGCCTCAGCTCCGTCTGACCACCTGAACGTAGTTCTGGGGGAGGTCAAGGCGGTCAGAGGTGAGGCTAGTTGGCTGAAATTGCGAATGAACCGCCGGTAGAAATTGGCGAACCCCAGAAACCTCTGTAGGGCCTTACGGGAATCTGGACTTGGCCAATCCACCACAGCCTTAACCTTCTCAGGATCCATACGCATTCCCTCAGACGACACAATGTACCCTAAGAAAGAAACAGACTGTGCATGAAAAGCGCATTTCTCCGCCTTGACAAAAAGACCATTCTCTAACAGCCTCTGAAGCACTCATCGAACGTGCTGCACGTGTTCCTGGAGAGAAGAAGAAAAAATCAATATGTCATCCAGGTAGTCATATATGAACTGATCGACCATATCTTGCAGCACGTCGTTGACAAGTGCCTGGAAGACTGCTGGGGAGTTGGACAAGCCGAAGGGCATGACCAAGTATTCAAAGTGCCCCCTGGGGGTGTTAAAAGCAGTCTTCCATTCATCCCCCCTCCTGATGCAGACCAAATGATAAGCATTACGTAAGTCCAATTTAGTGAAGATCGACGCTCCCTGCAACCTCTCGAAGGCCGAAGACATCAGCGGCAAAGGATAAGTATTCTTTACCGTGATGCTGTTCAGCCCCCGGTAGTCAATACAAGGTCGCAGGGATCCGTCCTTCTTCCCCACAAAAAAGAACCCCGCCCCCGCTGGAGAAGAGGAGGGACGGATGAACCCCGCTGCTAGAGAATCAGAAATATATTTCTCCATAGCCTCTCTTTCTGGAACAGAAAGTGAATATAACTTGCCCTTGGGCGGAGACGTACCTGGCAGTAACTCTATAGCACAGTCATAGGGACGATGCGGAGGGAGAGAAGCAGCACAAGACTTACTGAACACCTCCTTCAGGTCTTGATACTCCGTGGGCACGTTTGACAAATCCACTGCTTCCTCCTGAAACGCAGAAACAGAGACAGACGGACAAGCAGACACAAGACAGGACTCATGACATTTACTGCTCCACTCCAACACTGATTTCTGCTGCCAGTCTATCTTGGGATTGTGTTCAATGAGCCAGGGGTGTCCTAAAACAATGGGTGCAAGGGGGGAGTCCAGAATGTAGAAGGAAGTGTTTTCAATGTGGTTGCCAGATACGATGAGTGTGATGGGTCCAGTGGTGAATGAAATGGTGGGAAGAGCTTGGCCGTTGAGAGTGTGAACTGCAATGGTACGGGTGAGGGGTAGAAGAGGAGCCTGAATCTTGAGTGCAAATGTGTAGTCCATGAAGTTACCTTCTGCCCCGGAGTCCAGTAGTGCTCGACAGTCGTGAGTGTAGGCTGACCATCTTAGTCTTACCGGGAGGAGCGTAGATGTTGATGAGGTCTTCTCAGCGGAGATCCCACCCGACAGTAGCCTCAGATTTACTGCTTGGCTTGCCCTTTTACCGGGCAGTTATAAGCGAAATGTCCTGCTGTATCACAGTAAAGGCAAAGGCCCTGGAATCTCCGCCTTTCCTTCTCCTCCCGGGAAAGCCGAGCTCGCCCGACCTGCATGGACTCGTGATCGTAGGCGGGGCTGACCGCGTCCCTGCTGCTGGCTCGCAAAGTCTCAGCCGCTCCAGAAACACGAGCGGGTAACATACGACGTTCGACTCGTGAGAATCGGGAATCCACACGAAGCGCCAGTTCAATCAACTCATTGAGTGTAGTGGGTAAGTCCAGAGCATAAATCTCTCTCTGGACGCAGTCAGCCAGCCCATGCAGGAACATATCCCACTGCGCCTCCTCGTTCCACTGACACTCTGCCGCCAAAGTCCGGAACTCGATAGAGTAATCAGATACAGATCTTTCGCCTTGCTTGAGGTCCGCAAGAATCCGAGCCGCTTCTCTTCCCGCGACCGCGCGGTCAAATACTCTTTTCATTTCGGCGGAGAGTGTCTGGAACGAGGCACAGCATGGATCTTGGTTCTCCCACACCGCCGTCCCCCATAGCACTGCCCTCCCAGTCAGTAGCGTGAGCACAAACGCCACTTTGCTCCGTTCACTGGCAAAGGTCCTGGGCTGCAGAGAAAAGTGCATTGAACAGCGCGTTAAGAATGCTCTGCAATAGTTTGGCTCACCGTTGTATGGCTCAGGAACAGGAAGGCGGGGCTCTGACGGGGAGACGCTCTCTGGTGGTACGAGGGGAGCGGGCGGTGTGGGTGGCGCAGTGGGAACTCGCAGATGTTGTAATTGCTGGGTGAGCTCGGACACCTGCGCCACAAGAACTTGAATAGCCCGACCCGACTCATTCATATTCCTCTCCTGGGTATCCATCCGTGAAATGCTGGACTTGATGAATTCTTCCAGAGGAGAAGAGGGTCCGCTTGCTGCTTCCATCGCTTGGTCAGATCGTTCTGTCATAATACACAAAGCGGAAGCAAGGATGCAAGTAAACTCTTTATTTGGTTGGTCACAAGACACAAACACAGTTCAGAAACTCGGGTGGGCTGGTGGCGCAGGGACAAGATGGTCAGCGTGTTGGTGAAGAGTGGTGACGGTGAATCCAGTGCAGGTGAACATCCAGACGAAACGAAAACCAAGAAGACACCGAACAGGAACTCGAACCAGGATCAGGACTGAAGACGGCACACGATGAACACACACTGAGGACACCAAAACAACGATCTGACAAAGAGAGGAGAGTGCGATGAGAACTTATAGGTGAATGAATTGGCAGCAGCTGGTGCGGGGAATGAGATCAGCTGGCGCGCTGATCAGCTGGAATGAGCGGTAACGCCCACTCACACACACCCACACACACAGAACAACAAATACACGAGACACGAAGAAAACAGTGAATTCATGAACCGTGACATAAACAAGTAATTTTGAAGTAGAAAAACTGAAAAGCATTTCTTGTAAAGCATACTCCAATAATCTTTGAAAAAAAATTATCAAAAAAAGAATAAGCCTATATATATATATATATATATATATATATATATATACACTCACCTAAAGGATTATTAGGAACACCATACTAATACTGTGTTTGACCCCCTTTCGCCTTCAGAACTGCCTTAATTCTACGTGGCATTGATTCAACAAGGTGCTGAAAGCATTCTTTAGAAATGTTGGCCCATATTGATAGGATAGCATCTTGCAGTTGATGGAGATTTGTGGGATGCACATCCAGTACCATTAACCAGTAACCATTTTAGTACAATGAACTCATTGTCATGTTCAAGCAACCAATTTGAAATGATTCGAGCTTTGTGACATGGTGCATTATCCTGCTGGAAGTAGCCATCAGAGGATGAGTACATGGTGGTCATAAAGGGATGGACATGGTCAGAAACAATGCTCAGGTAGGCCGTGGCATTTAAACGATGCCCAATTGGCACTAAGGGGCCTAAAGTGTGCCAAGAAAACATCCCCCACACCATTACACCACCACCACCAGCCTGCACAGTGGTAACAAGGCATGATGGATCCATGTTCTCATTCTGTTTACGCCAAATTCTGACTCTACCAACAGAAATCGAGACTCATCAGACCAGGCAACATTTTTCCAGTCTTCAACTGTCCAATTTTGGTGAGCTTGTGCAAATTGTAGCCTCTTTTTCCTATTTGTAGTGGAGATGAGTGGTACCCGGTGGGGTCTTCTGCTGTTGTAGCCCATCCGCCTCAAGGTTGTGCGTGTTGTGGCTTCACAAATGCTTTGCTGCATACCTCGGTTGTAACGAGTGGTTATTTCAGTCAAAGTTGCTCTTCTATCAGCTTGAATCAGTCGGCCCATTCTCCTCTGACCTCTAGCATCAACAAGGCATTTTCGCCCACAGGACTGCCGCATACTGGATGTTTTTCCCTTTTCACACCATTCTTTGTAAACCCTAGAAATGGTTGTGCGTGAAAATCCCAGTAACTGAGCAGATTGTGAAATACTCAGACCAGCCCGTCTGGCACCAACAACCATGCCACGCTCAAAATTGCTTAAATCACCTTTCTTTCCCATTCTGACATTCAGTTTGGAGTTCAGGAGATTGTCTTGACCAGGACCACACCCCTAAATGCATTGAAGCAACTGCCATGTGATTGGTTGATTAGATAATTGCATTAATGAGAAATTGAACAGGTGTTCCTAATAATCCTTTAGGTGAGTGTATATATATATATATATATATATAATTTCTGGTGGAAAACAAACAAACAAACAAACAAAAAATGTTTTCTATAAATATAAGAGTAAACTAATTATTTTTGCAATGTAAAAAAATATTTTTTTTCTAAGTAATTTTGAGAGAAACTCTGAGCCTTAATTAACAGGCTGCAGCACTAATTACTACTCTGATAGAAGATGTCACTTGCATCATAATATCGCTAATTTTTATGGGTTTTTATGGTGTTATAATGTAGTGGACCATGACTAACAACTCTGGTTAGAGCACTGATTCTCAAAAGGCTTTTGTTTTGCAACATGGAGTCATTAATAAACTCCCTGAGTTCATAAACCACATGTCAACAATTCAAACAAAACCACAGCTCTTGAATTCTCAGTTCTACTCGAGTGATAATATGATAATCTAAAAAACAGAAACAGTGACATTATCCACTAATGATCCTCCCTGGCCCTCACCTGCATACACTTCCCAATCACAGAAAATACTAATCACCTGCACCTGTTGTTTATCAGCCATGGACTACTTAAGCACACACCTCAGTCATACACATTGTCTGTTCTCCCAAGTGGATACTAGACTGACACTCTATATGCTACTTACATGTTGACAACATCTCAACGAAAGCATCGTATACATTATCCAGTGTTCCACGATCTCCACTCTGTCACCATCTCCATAGTCATTCTCTTTCGTCTCTGTGCATTTCCCTGTCACCGTGGTTTCCTTCCTCATCACGCTGTTTCCTGCTATCTACGTATGGTCATTCTCTTGCAATTTCAATAAACTGATGTTTACTGTTCTCCCGGTGTGTTCTGAGTCTATATCGTTACGGAATTCCCTTTCTACAATGACTCCGCACACTATAACCAAACCAAATGTCATTGAGTTCTCCATTTCAACAATCTCATCTGACATGGAAGATCCTTTTCTGAGCATGTTGCTACTTTTTTTCAGGGGGATATTTGTGACATTAAAAGTTTGAGACTAAAATAAACTTTCAATTTTTGTAAATTGAGGGACAAATCCATGTGGGTTTGGCTATTTGAGTAGAATAGAAAGTGAGCAGATGTAGGCGCAGAAGGAAGCTTGGAGATACGGCAGGACTGCAGAAGTAAAGCCCCAGGCCTTCCCATCAGCTGTGTTTAGAGTTGTGGATGTGTGTGTGTGTGTGTGCCAGGCTGTGTCTTTCAGTGGATGGACAAACAACAGAAAAAATGGCAGGCACTTTATACCATCTTTATTTACAATGTGCATTTTATTGTCTCATAAAAAAAGGAGAGATTTATAGCTGTTTAATGCCATTTTTATAAAGCAGTTTTAATTTTGCTGTTTAATATTTTTTTTTAAAGTGTTGTAAAAGCTTGACTGCAAACTGTTACAAAAATATTTGTAATATTGTTCTAAATGTAAGAAGCATGGCCATAATTATGAGTCCTAAAAGATAGTACTAAATAAATGTGCTGGTGTATTTTTTATTCCTTCCCATTAAAATGGTTACTAGTTATAAAACCTAGAAACCAAACCAATATGCTGTTCTGAACATGTTAGTTAAGCTGGTTGGCATTTTCACATAAGTGGCCATTGGTAGATGCTAAAAAGTATAGATCTAGATGTTTTATGAAGAACATATGTTTTTGGAGGGTTCTTAATGCATGAAATAAACATGTAGTTTTTCCCTATCTGTTGCCTTTACAGTCACACGAAAGTTTAGAAGCAGGAATCGAGAAATCGAAGCACTGCTCCGCACCACTTCTCCCACCAACCACTAATTTCCGCTCCCCCGCTCAACAATAAATAATAGGATCGTTGGGCTTTTAGACAGGGCACGACTGTGTCATAAGAAAATTTGAACAAGAAGCATTTATTGACAGAGTTGCAAGGAATAAAATAACCTTTTATTTTTAAGAATGCACGGACATCTTTGACTAAAGGCATCCAGCTTCCTGTAGATCCCTTTTAAGCTTTGAGAAAGAAAGAGAGGGAAAGAGTGAGAGATACCCATAGAGGTTGACTCAATGGTCTTTTGCACTGACCCTTTTATGAGAATATGAATTATTCTCCTTTCCTCCCTTTCCACCTCTTAGTTCGACCACTTTCTGGAACTGACCTTCACACAAGAAGTGAAACGGTGAACCGAGAATAATAGGAACAATATTCCCTCTGTTCTTTCCACAGAGGTCATAAATGCTTGTACGCTTGCCTGGCCACTTTCATTGTTAATAGGACCCTGCGGCATGCTTTGGCCCGCTATCTGTTCTGATGATCGGTGAGTGTGAATGTACAACTCCACCAAATTACGTATCTTTTCTGGTCTGCTGAGTCTGGCTGCGGCATGCCTCAGGTGTCCGCTTTAGGACCACTTGGATTCCTCCCTAAAGATTCTGAAGTTTCTGCAATGATCAGCAATTTTGTAATAAATGAATTTCAAGCCTCAGCACGGACCAGAGATTTAGTTAATAGGACTCTATCATTTGAATTTCTTTCTTTATAAAAATAATTTGCATATTACTAAATTACATTCCAGCTATTTTCCAAACCTGTATGAATTTCTGTGGGACACAAAATGATATATATATATATTTAAATATTTTCTTATGTCCATATAAATGAAAGTCATTGGGGTCCCATTGACTTTCATTTTATGGACAAAAACAGTTGAAACCTTTGTTCATATTAGCTTCTGTTGGGTTCAACTGAACAAAGAAACTCATACAGGTTTTAAAATAAATTCCTGTACATCAACTATCTATTACTGGCTTATGATGTCAGTCATGCAGAAATTTAACTTGCAACATCTTGTACGCCCACAACGGTCAAATCAGTAACTCTTATTAAAACTTTTTGTTGATTTGTTTGCTGAATATACAGTAAATAGAGAACTTTTAGCTGGAAGTTGTTGCTTCAGAAGAACTCATTTCTTTCTGAAAATGTTCACATTTATCAGCAAGTAAATCAAACAAAATCTTACTTTTAATGGCAATACAAACAGTTTACTATCAGATTTTAAACAGGTATATGGCCAGTTGCTTAGCACACCAATAACATTCATCCAACTAGCGATCAAAACAACCTGGTAACCTGACAGACATCTGTCTGTGTGAACATGGCTTTACACTGAGCCACAAAATCACATATTAGGGTAAGAGGATCTGTCCTATAAGGCTGAAATCATATAAACCCTGGTACAGTGTGTATGTAGAGCTCTGAAAAGTAAGAAATGGTACAGCTTGCAGTGATATAACATGGCTTTTCTCTGTGTGTGTGATGCTCTCTCCCAAAGGCAAGTATACAACAGAAAAACAGATGCTTCAATCACATTGAGTTCTCTATCCTCCCTTCAGCTCACCTATTCTTTCTCCTTTCCTCCCTGTCTATCTCTCTCTACCATACACATACAGTACACACGCTTCTCTTTCTGTCGTTCTTTAGAAAAGATGAGAACAGGTGGCCAGCCAGTAAAAGCCACTTTTTCCCGTCTGTTCATCCAAAAAACGAAGTGGTTCTCTGAAATAAAAATGAGCTCATTTAAGTGCTCTGAGAAATGAGCCAAGCCCTGGAAGATACTTCTTTAACAGAACTGCATGCAGAGGTGCTCTGAACAGCTCTAAAACACAATGGAACCAAAGCGGAGAGCTTTCTGCAGTCGTTTCAAGAGAGAATCGAAGAAAGAAGCTGGTAAAAGAAAAAAGGCATTTAACATTTGGTGTTCAATGCGGTGTGAAAACCCCAACTGCAGAAAGCTTGTGAAACCCAGTAAAAGGCTTTTTATTTTTTTGTTGTAGTGTTATCTGTGCTTTATGCCTGCCCACGCACAAAGCAGATAATTGTTCTGTGCGATCATCTAACAGCCTGTTAATTTTACTGCCAATTTCACAACACGTATTCGCACCATCCATAAAAAACATGAGCAATAATTACGGCATATTAAACAACAAAGGGCTATAACACGGATGTAGTAACTTGAGTTTTTGGCGATGCTGTTGAAAGCAGTCGATAGATTTAGATGTTGAACAAGTTAGGGAAGTCTTTAGTGCATTTTCAACCCAATTGATATACAGTGGACTTTTAGGCCTAGCTCCCTTTAAACTGTGAATTTCATAAACATTGTTTTTATCAGAAATATCTATTTTCTGAGGCATTTTTTCTTTGCGACCACTCGTAACCAACTGGTGATTTTTGGTGGATGTATTCAGTGTATACCCCTCAAGTTCACACTGGCAAGCATGTAAATCTATGTTGATTTAAGATGGATATTTCATCAGGGCTATTATTAGGCCGAATCAATTAATATGAGAATCTTAAAACATTTAATACATTTCAATATTCGGTAGCACTTTATTTTACAGTTCTGCTCCAAATGTACAATAACTGGGTTATAACTACTAACCTTGAACCCCCTATACCTTACCTTAACCCATGTAGTTACCTTATTATCAGTGCTTGCACTGTAAAATAAAGTGTAACCCAATTTCACCCAATCCTCTCCTCTTCTTTGCAGTATGATTTATGTTTAAAAATGTAGGGCAAGGGCAAGGAGCAGCAGGCAACTGCAAGATTACTATGTAAAATTTAGCAGATAATGTTTATGCATCAGAGGTCCTCGTTCTTCATAGAGGAGACAGGGAGCGTATGATCAGACTAGGTATCTGAGATGGCTGTATATGTTGCTGAACCATGCAGGATAGCATACATAATTATTAAGTATAATGTACTCATAAATACCAAGTCAGCGTGTCTTTATCTAAAGAAGCATTTATACCTCATAAAACACCCATTAAGTACTCTTAAATGTGAAATGGCTCTTTTCATGAATATGGTCTGAAACTCATTTTTTGTTGTCTTTTTCAGCAAATGATCAATGAAAGATGGTACTTAATCCTCAGAATATGTTGATCATCAACCTTTAGAAATCAAAATAAATATTATATAAGGAAGTTTTATTTGACATTTATTTCAGGTTTGAGACAAATTTCAGTTTTTAAAATAGATGATTTCCCATAAATTAAATAATTTTTTTTATTTGTCTTATAACTTGAGAAACAGGGTTGAATTATTGAGTCTGACTAATGTAGCCAGTGCTACAATTTGTTTGAAATTTTATTTTAATGAATAGGGTGAAAACATGGAGGAAGAAAAAAAAGAGAGTAAATAAGCAGCCTCTTGTTTTTGGTGAATAAAATTGATTTAAAAGTGTGTTTAAGGCCACTACTACTTTTCATGGGTTAAAGGGATAATTCACCCAAAAATTACAATTCTGTCATCATTTAATCACTTTCATGTCATTCCAAATCCATAAAATTTTAGTTCATCTTCGAGACACATATGAAGATAAATCGAGCGGTTTAATCCAAGTCTTCGGAAGAGACACAATCACTTTATGAACAGATTTAATTTAGGATTTTATTCACAAAGATTGATCAGTGCAGTCAAATTTGGTAAAATGAAGCTCAACTGCATTTGCTTGACACGCGAGAATGAACCTCATTGGTTCTCGCAAGTCAATGAAGCATGCTTGATCTTGTGTTTACCAAATCTGAGTGCACTATGTACATTCGCTGATCAATGTTTATGTGTGAATAAATTAGTATATGTGAGCAAATTAGTTGTCGCAGTTAAAAACCAAACAGCGCCCCTTCATCTTGAAATGTTGTGTAATCGCTCTCTCCGTGCATTGCAAGAATGCTGTCCCCAACGAAGCCTTGCTTCCCGCTCCAACTGCATTATACAGGCTACATAATAATGCGGGAATGACAGCTACATTCGTATAGAGTTTGTGTGTGTGTCTGATGACAGTTACAAATAAGCCACAATAAGCTCGTGGAGCGAATTTGTCATCATCTTGATGGATGATGCAGAGGAAACTCTTACCAATAAGAGGACAGTTTTACTCACATGTGACTTGCATAAATACATTTTAGTACGCTTTAAAAAGTTGCCTAGTGAAAGTGAACCGAACCAAGAAGAAACTGCAACATTGTTACAAATTAAGTCCCTGTTTCAGAACAAAGCTAATTATCTACAGGTCTGAAAATGCCCTCAGATTTCATTAAAAATAATCGTTGCAAGAAGAATTAAAGTCTTAGGGTGTTCACACTTGGCATGTTTGGTTCGATTAAAACAAACCCTGGTGTGATTGCTCTGTTAGTGTGGTTCATTTAAATAAGTGTGAACGCTGCCATCCGAACCCTGGTGCTCACCAAACAAGCAGACCGTGATGCTGAAAAGATGGGTCTCGGTCCGCTTCCAAACCAACTCTGGTGCGGTTCATCTGAAATATGAACGCAACCTGAACTGAAGACATGTAAACGAACCAAAAACGGGACCTGATGTCACAATATGTGACCCAAAGAAGGACAGGATGCTCAAGCATACCAGTTTTTTCACGACGTTGCCCATCACAGTTCGCTATGTCATCAGAACCGCGTCTCCTCGCAGCAGATCTTCATTTGTGTGTGTGACGGAGGGATTCCTGCCGCTGTTTTGACTCCATTACACATTTTATAAGCTCTTCAGGAGTTCTCAGTTGGTCAAAATACCATCATATGTGGGCTTACGCACATACAATGAGCGCATTTAGCCCAGCAAACTGCATTGTTTTGGATGTTCGGTGAGTTCAGTTGTGAAATATACATAATTAAAGCCGACCAATCAGATTGTGAACATATCCCTATGCCTTTAGATTCGGTGTTAAAATACCAGTGTGAACAGTACCAGACCAAATGAACCAAATGAACCGAACTACAAGTGTGAACACACCCTTATACGTTTGGAATGACATGAGGGTGCGTAATTGATGAGAGAATCAATTTATGCTATAAAAAAATTAATGGAACACCAAGGGTTAACCTATTCATGAAAAGTGCAATACAAACCCCTTAAAGGAGAACTCCGGTCAATTTTAACATTGAGCTAATTTTTTTGTAAATTTGGAGTGCTGTAAGTACAGAGAACAACGACAAAAATCGGTGTTGCCTACACCGTGTTATCCTCTTTTTAAAATTTGCACCCTGTTGACTTCAATGGGTCAAGTTTTAAACCTGCTTTTAGCCTCTTAACATCCTTGATGCTATTAAGTGCCCAGCCATTGTGAGTGATTCCTTTAGAGTTAACACGGGTGAATCTGACTGCAGTAGATGTGAAAGATATGAATAAAAATGATGTTATTTCAGCCAGCACACATACCTGTATTTTCTTCCTGTTTTCGGTCGAAGTCCACAGTAGTCGATTGTCGAGTTCACGCGCATAGGTTTAGTTACCTATGATCACGCGTGTGAACTCGACAATCGATTACTGTGGACTTCGACCGAAAACAGGATGTAAATACAGGTATGTGCGCTGGCTGAATTAACATCACTTTTATTAATATCTTTCACATCTACTGCAGTCAGATTCACCCGCGTTCACTCTGAAGGAATCACTCACAATGGCTGGGCACTTGTAATGACACATCAAGGATGTTAAGAGGCTAAAAGCAGGTTTAAAACTTGCCCCATTGAAGTCAACAGGGTGCAAATTTTAAAAAGAGGATAACACGGTGTAGGCAACACCAATTTTTGTCGTTGTTCTCTGTACTGACAGCACTCCAAATTTACAAAAAAATGAGCTCAATGTTAAAATTGACCGGAGTTCTCCTTTAAGCTCTTACTGTAACGCTAAATCATTGGTTGTCAGTCATACGACTCTGACAGATATTATTTGTCAGCTATCAATAGTAACAGCAGCTCATCTCCAGGGCTCGCTAGCCTATCTGAGCCAGGGCCGGATCAATGACAAGCGTAACCCCATCTCTGTGTTTTTCTATCATAAATCCCAGTTTGAGTTGAAATCAGACACGGTTACTTCACTCCTCTAATCTGTGCCGGGGAGGGAGCATTAATCTCAATCAGGCAGAGGGACAGCCATTTTGAAGCTTTCTGCATCTGGCAGGCTCCATTTTGTTTATAAATGATCTGAGCCGAAAGTGGACATCAAGGAGAGAGAAAGAGCCATCAGCGAGGGCCTTGATGAGCCCTGCACACTAAACTGCATTCCCTTCTGGGATGCTTTAAAGAGACTTTCTTTAATGGTATAATCCATAATTGCTGATATACCCTGACTGCTGCACGAGTGGTCAGCTCTGAAGCAGAAAGAAAGCACTGTTAGTAAAAAAATGTGAGCCAAAGTTGAAAGAAGAATTTTTATTGTTTGAACATTTTCATTCTATAACTTCCACTAATGTACAGAAGCAAATGTATAGCCTTTTACAGTACATGTGACTTTTAGTTTTTCTTTGTAAAGTTTTAGCTTCTGTGACACTCTAGTTTGACTGCACTATATGTATAAAAAACCAGTGCACTTTACCATGAGCTTCCATTAATTAAAGTTAGTTAACTAACATTAACTAACAATAAGTAATACATTTGTTACAGTATTTATTAATTTTCATTAACATTAGTTAATAAAAATAGAACTGTTAGCTCAGGCCCATTAAATAATATTAACAGACAACTTTAGATATTAATAACGTAGTAAATGTTACAATATCATTAATTAAGATTAATAAATGTTTTAAAAGTGTTGTACTTCATTTGGTCACACTTTAGATTAGGTTCAATTCTCACTATTAAATAATTGAGACTTTTGCCTTAATAAACATCTAATTACTGCTTAATAATAGTTGTTATGTTTAGGTATTGGGTAGGAATTGGGTATAGGATTAAGGGATGTAGAATATGGTCATGCATAATAAGGCATTAATATGTGCTTTATAAGTACTATTAAACAGACAACATCCTAGTAATATGCTAATTCATAATTAACTAATGTTGAAATTAAACCTTATTGTAAAGTGTTACCAAATAATCTTGTACTGTATTTGTTTTCACTCAGTTTCCAAAGTCACTTTTGAAACTTTTTGCTTTTGATGTTAAAATACTTTTGTGAGGTTCTACAATAAGTGACAGTCATTTTTGCTGAACAAGTTGGGAAACACGTGTTTTGTAGGTTGAAATGTGACCTATAAAAAAAAAGCCTGTTTTGTGTACAGTGTTCTGTCTTGTTTAAAAAAAAAAGAAAAAAGAAAAAAAGATCATTCAGTGTGCACCAATTTGTCTGTGACCTCAGTGTAAAATCAGGGCTAAAATCATGTTGAGTAAAAGCAGCATAACAATATCTGTTGAATAATATTTAATTAAAAACTGTTTCAAATGAACAAGATATAATAAGTAATCTCATGTTCACAATAGAGAAAATATGACATAAAAATTACATTAATCCAACTGGGTTACAAACAAACTTTTTATGTCTTTTGGGTTTGCTAATTCTGTGATCTGGTCTAATGGTACGGTGCCTCCCAAAACATAAATGAATGTGCATGCTCTCATTTGGATAAAATCAGCTTAACAAATCTTTCAACCTACATTAATTGACCAATCATTTAATAGAAGAAGGCACAGCCTTCAGAGCATGAAATAAGCATCTGTATCAACTTCTGCCCCAGAACACCATGCCACATCTCAGATGCTCCACTGCCTCCTTCACAGACTGCAGCTGAGCTTTACTTCTAAAAGGAAAAAATTAATGAATGTCTGACTAGCACAAACAGATTTGATTGAATTGTTTCACAGTTTGACATCTTGTTAAAGTAACAGCAGGTTTTGATTCATGGAAGTGTTTCAAGGCGTCTGACCCATAATTAAAGGAATAGGTTAACAAAAAACTAAAAATGATGTTATCATGTACTCACCCTCATGTCATTCCAAACCTCTATTACTTCCTGAAGATATTTTGACTTTCATTTCATTTTATGCAAAATTTATTTTACAAAATTATTTGGATTCTAAAATTGCTATAAATCAAAGCCAAGTTGTGTTCCAAATTTGAAGTTGATATCACAAAAATGTAGGTTTTTGATTTTGTTTAGGTGCTATGCCAAAAATAATCACAGATTGACACTCTGATACTCTGAAAAGTGACTTTTTTAAATTGATTTTTTATGTGTTCTTCTGTTGCAAATGAATACATTTCTGTCAGAATATCACTTCTTTTATAAACAATATGGAATCTTGGTCTCAGAGCTTTCCAAGATGTGTATTTTGTCAAGATAAGAATAGGTTTTGATGATAAATTCAGTAATATTTGAAACACGAGACCGCCCATTAGGGGGAGGAGCCCACTAAAAGGCTGTAAAGTACCATTTCCAAAGTAATACAATGTCCAATATCAAAACGGTTTTTACAGTATGAATTTTGAGTGTTTAAACTTTCGAATGATACCAAATTTATGATGATTACTAAACTATGTAATAGGGTATTAATATGTATCAATAGTATCAATATGTAATTACTAATTACTATAATATGTAAATGGCGATAAAAAACTGCTAGTGTCCAACTACAGTTTACAGGATAAATGTTGCATTATGAATCGACACCAAAAAGTGTTTTCATGCCAGAACTTCCTGTTAACCTTTTTTTTTTTTTTAACTGTCACTTTAGTTAATTAATTGTGACTTTGCTCTTACTGTATTGTTTGCATCCTAATTCCGTTCATAATTACTCTGTCTATTCTGTGGGGACAACGAGTGACACCTCTTAATTTAGCATTCATAATCACTTTGTCCTTCGTCTGGAATTGAGGTGGGTTTTGTTTGAGGTCTTGGAGAAATGGGTGTTTGAGTACCAGTCATTAAGACATAGGAATTTCAGGGTATATTTATTGTACACAGTAAATAACAAGCACAAAAAAGAACTGCAGAGAATAATAATACATTGCGATTAAGGTAATTACAATTCAGACGCTCAAACCCGAGACACATTCTCTTGTGTACACACAGATCATCTTCTACCAGAAAGGAAAGGCAACTCCGAGAGTGCAGCTGTTCAGCTGGAGATAAACGACTCTCCATAGTCATAATTAGTTTATATATTTCTAAAAAAATCATAACTAAAGTGTTATGATCATTATCCTGAACATGAGAGAATGGAGAATGATTGAATTTTGGGTCCTGAGTAGGCTTCATCATTCTGGTTTCCTTCTCAGATTAAAGTGTGATATAGCCGTTCTGATGGTTGGCATTAATCCGCCCATAATGACATTGCGAAACACATCAGGGTCATAATGGGCCGGTTGAGTCCAAGCCTCCGCTTCTTGTAATGACCCAGATGTCAGAGGAAACAAATGTTATCGTCGGAGTAATAAATACCCCAGTCAATTTGCTCCTGGCCAGTAAAGAGCTTTAGGCCATTCCGAAGAATTTCCATCAGGCAGAGAGAGCAATACAGACTGATGGTGTCATTATGACAGCACTATGTCATTACCAATCAACTGATCGCCGGCAAAACAGAAACAGCCATGTTTCTGAAAATCGATCTTCCACTTGGACATGCATTATATCCTTGCTCAGTTCAGACACGCTGAGAGGACCTTTCAGGAATATTTCCTTCCATATCCAAGATTTACTCCACAGGCTGCGGGATGCCCTTACAAAAAATAAGAATACTTCAAGTTAATTGGATTAAGTATACTTAAGTAAAGTTCAAGTATATTTTTAAGCATACTTTATGTAGTATGTACACTAATATCAATGTGCTAGTAGTATACTTATAAGTGTACTATTTCCATGCACATCCATTTTTTAGTATTGATAATAACAAGAAATGTTTCTTGAGCATCAAATCAGCATATTAGAATGATTTCTGAAGGATCATGTGACACTGAAGACTGGAGTAATGAAGCTGAAAATTCAGCTTTGCCTCACAGAAATAAATTACTTTTTAAAATATGTTAAAATAGAAAACAGTTATCTTTCTTTTAAAAGCAACATATAGTGTAAATTAATAAAAGTAACATTATTAATATTATAGACTAATTGTAAAATCAGCTATATGCCTCAGTAGAAAAGAACACAGTCAGAAATGGTTACAATCTGATACTACATGTGATCCTCTCTAAACCCTCCTTGTTCTCTTGGCTTAGTCTGTTCTGTTGTCTGTTTCTCTATTCCTGGCTATCAGAAAGATACACGGAATGAATTAATTTAGAATAATATCTAAATGACCTGAGGGCTTCTTTAGTCTCTTAGTAGGCCTATCAGATGAACTGGTGAAATCTATGAATGTCAAAATCCAGGTTTAATCTCCCAGTACTAGAAGCCTGCGTTACTTTCAATCTATGAAATCAAAAGATGTTTGGTCTCTGAGAATCACAAGGCTGGTTTCATCTAGGGCATTGTCCACACTATCTGTTTTCATTTGAAAATGCTTATTTTTTCTCTCGTCCTTTTCTTTTTGGCCTTTCGCCCACACTGAGATGGCCTTTTTTGTCAATGAAGATGGAGCTTTCCCAAGTGGATAACTTTGAAAACGGTATTTTCACGTTGTAGTATAGACTGTGAAAATGGAGGTATTCGAAAATGATGACGCATGTTTAGTCATGTGATGCATGTGATACCAGAAGAATAGCACGATGACTTTATTATGTCTGCTCTTGTGAGCTTTTATTATGTTTTACGCGCAGTGAGGTGGTTTAAACTTTTTCAAACGTTGTGGATGAGCATCTTTGGGAAACGCCAGTAGGGGAACGTTTTGAAATGAAAAATGCTGTTTTCAAATGTATCCGGATTAGACAGCCTAGGACTATGAATAATTTGGTCTCGGCACACAAGATGGCTAGTGTAATCTCTCAGTATATTCAATCTTTCAATAGATTTCAGTCATGTGACCTTTTCATCACAGCCACCATATTTATGACCATCAGCAGGAGAGAGCAATAGAAGATTCAAAAGCAAGAAGTGATATCAAGAAACGTCAATCATTGGTTTTGATCTATACCAAGCCTTAAGAATAATTTATGGTATACTGATCTGTAGTCAGCACAGACATCATCAATTCTGACATTGGCAGACATATACAGTACATATATTTAATCCATAATCCATCTCTATACACTGTGAGTTGAGTACAGAAGCCTATACTTGTAAATTGTTGTGAACATTTTTTCTCTCTCGTAATTTTTCATGTCGTTTATTGGTCTGATCTTGCACCGGTATAAAACATGTTCTGATGCTGTTGGTATGATTGTAACAGCGGCTTTTAGAGTCAGAATTGAGGGTCCAACTCATGAAGAACACAGAAGGCAACCCAGCATCAATTTGCATAATGTTTATAATTAGTGTGTGGGTGAGTTTTTAAACTACTGTTGTATTTCACTGATGCCATCATGCATTTGAAAAGCGTTGGGGCTTCATAGTAACTTAAAACATCACTGATGTTGTGAACAAACCTGTGTGTAGAATCTGCTTAGAATCTGCGTTTCATTAGTGTGAACACATTATTCACCTTTTTCTCAATAATCCTTTTCACTAGTTCGCACATATAATCAGATAAGGTATAGAATATGCATATTTAGCGTGCTGTCCGGCGAGACGGCTCTGAGCTCGGATACTCGAACCCAGAGTACTCCCCTCACCCCTGGCTGGGATAAGAATAATCGAGAGTGAGGAGTCGGCTTTCTATACTTGCCTCCTCTCGCGCTGATTGGTTAGATTATCTGAAAGTGCTCCTCCCGAGCTTAGTTAATAAAACATTTGTTCATATGTTTCATTTGCAATTATCTGCAAAACACTGATTACAGTAAGTTACAAATTGCCTACTTACATAGTGAGTGAATTAGATGAGAATCTTATGAGAATTAGATTTAACGGAATAATACAGTACATGTACTTTTACTTTAAAATTCTGTATTTATTTTAGAAGTCATAGAAGGTATGTCACCCATGTAATTTACAAAAAATAAATAAAAAATTGAGCGAAAAGAGGACGTTCCGAGAAGCCCAAACAAGACACATGAAATTTTATTATTTTAAATGTTATATATTTTAAAGTCATGTTTCTCAAACCATCCTGTAACATTGTCTCTGTAATGTTTTTAATATTCTTTTTTGTTTGTTTTTGCAACTGCAAGTTTTTTACTGTAAATATATAAAAAAAAATCAGTGAGCTTTCCTCCCCTATCACCGAGAGTGATTGCCGCCAAACAGGATTAACATATGATTGTCTTGCATTGTGAACTCTCATTCCACCTCACAGAATCAATTTCAACCTCTGATATAGAGTGAACAACTCCTGGCCTTTGCTGCTTGCTACCTTTTTTGCATTTAAACTGTTCTTTTCTCCTTTGCTATCCATCACCAAGCCACACCCCCTGCTCCGCCCACATGAAAAATGTGTAAAGGCTATAGACACTTGAAGCTTAGTTCCTGTTTTACATGCATACACATCCTTTCTCTTTCTCCCTCCTTTTCTCACTCTCTCAACAAGCTGTTTTAACACCACTTTTTTATGCTTTTTCTCAAATAAAAAGGCTCAGCCGGCTAGCACATTTTAAACAAATTTGCGACCTGTCATTACTTGCACAGACTGCCAAAGCCTTTATAAATGCCTTAGCAGTAGATACATTTCATGAGCATTATACACAAACACCATGCTGTGTACAAAACAGGAGCATTCAGAACCAAGTGTTGATCAAGACAAAACATTTGAAAAGGTAGATAACAGTTATCTCAGAGGCTGTGTTCTTCATTAAGGGTGTTCTCTCATGGTCAGGAATCCTAAAGCTGCCTGAATGCAAGAGGTGCTGACTGAGATCTCCAAGTTCTTGACCTCAATTAAAAGTGTCAATCTATGCAGTTGATCAAGATTAGAAATGTAAGAGATTTCTGCTAGAATAAAATGTATTCATAGTCACCATGCCAGTGCATAAAGGAAAATTAATAATCTAGGTACTTTTCGTGGTTTGTTGTTGCATAGATAGATAAATGCACTGATACTAAACTGATAGCTGATTATTCAGAATGATATGCCGATACCGATACAGATACAGATACAGATACAGATACAGATACAGATACAGATACAGATAGTTCGATTTTTCTTAAGGAAAAAAACTCTCCCAAATAATGACGAAAACTATACCAGGAACCCTCTCATTTGGTACTCTATAATATTATTCACAAGCTGTTTTATTGACAGCTTTCCACGGTTTAAAAATGTAGTGATTACTTGAGACATGATACGGATTTCAGTAAGTTGTACTGTATCTTTCTCATATGCATGAATATCATAACGTATTATATTCATGCATGTTTTTTGAGATATAACTTGTATTAAAGTGGAAGAAAAGACTCGTGCTCCCCCGCTGCCACTACAGCGATGTGTCACGTCACATTTAAGAAACGCCATTTATTGTTTGAATTTCGTGATAAAATGGACAGAATTTGAAAGCTGAGACTTTGTTTCTTATCATGAAACAAAACACAAAGCTCTTTGTGATTATTGGATGGGAGGTGCGCTACAAATAATGTTTGATATAGGGATCTATCTATCTATCTATCTATCTATCTATCTATCTATCTATCTATCTATCTATCTATCTATCTATCTATCTATCTATCTATCTATCTATCTATCTATCTGTCTGTCTGTCTGTCTGTCTGTCTATCTATCTATCTATCTATCTATCTATCTATCTATCTATCTATCTATGTCTGTCTGTCTATCCGTCCATCCGTCCATCCATCCGTCCATCCATCCATCCATCCATCCATCCGTCCATCCGTCCATCCATCCATCCGTCCGTCCGTCCGTCCGTCCGTCGAGATGCACTAATGTATCGGCCAATTATTGGTATAGATAGATAGATAGATAGATAGATAGACAGACAAACAGATAGATAGATAGATAGATAGATAGATAGATAGATAGATAGATAGATAGATAGATAGATAGATAGACAGACAGACAGACAGACAGACAGACAGACATACAGATAGATAGATAGATAGATAGATAGATAGATAGATAGATAGATAGATAGATAGATAGATAGATAGATAGATAGATAGATAGATAGATAGATAGACAGACCGGCAGATAGACAGACAGACAGACAGATAGATAGATAGATAGATAGATAGACAGATAGACAGATAGATAGATAGATAGATAGATAGATAGATAGATAGATAGATAGATAGATGTTTTCCCACAATGCAGCACTCATTCAAACAAACATTCACTTCACAGGTGATTAAGATTTCTCCTGAAGTTCATAGCTTCAGTGTTATTATAGTCCCCCTGAGTTCATCCACTTTAAATGAGAACTGAATAGCTCTTAGCTGTGAGTAGAAATCACTTTGATAGGTCATAACCAGAGGTGCACTGCCTCCTACCCATCTCTGAACATGCAACAACCACTTGCTTTCTCCAACAGACTTATACACATCAAAGTCAGATCACATCTTCCAAAAAAAGAAAAAAAAGAAAACAAAAGCAAAAAAAAAAAGAGAGAGGAAAGAGAGGAAAAGATTGAAAAAAAGAGAAATTATGAGCATTTTGAGATTTTTGCCTTGTTTTTACTCTCAGTTAAGACCAGTAAAGATTACTAATGGCCTGTCTAATTGCTTTGCAGCGCAAATATTATTTGTGCCATAGTTCTGTTTGGTTTGCACACTGCAATATTTTTTTAGACCTCACTAAAAGTGGTATTATAGATGTAAGGTCTGTTTGTGTGTTTGTGAATGAGCTTTTCAGCAGAGTTGATTGCTTTTGCAGCGAGACGCTGTTTGCATTAGCGTGCTGGATAATCAGCGTTAATGGGGCTTTGACTGTAACAAGCTTACTTTAGGATTACATGCTTTTTGGTAACTGATGTTTCATCTTTTGGGCTGATTTATATTAGTTTTGGGGCTCTTTCATATGGTTTTTAAGAAAGAATTCATTAAGACTGAATTTCACCTGCAGGTAGGATAATTTATTCGCAAGTATTGATGTAGCACCAGATTCAATAAAAGAATTATGGAAGTCAGGTAACAGAACAAATACAACACAAAATCTGTGTTCAATGCAATATGCATGCAAGTTCCAATCTTGTGTTGGTTTTGATTGCTATGTTGTGAAGGACACTGCAAACTGCTATCATCCGGAGTACAGTACTGGAAATGTTACTTAAAGAAACAAACAAAAAAAAAGAAACAGAAATAGAAAAAACTGAGACAGACTAAATCCAGAAGAACTGTGGCAAAGTCTCCAAGACGTTTGAAGAAACCTACCTGCAAAGCTACAGTACCGTTAAATGTTCTAGGCACTTGTGTAAAAATACTGTAAAGTGAGGATGCTTTCAAAAATAATGTAATAAATAGATTTTATGAATTAATTAACTTCTGTTAACTAAGTCAAACCAATATTTGGTGTGACCACCCTTTGCGTTTAAAACAGCTTTTGCACATAGTTTTCCAGGTAGCTTTACAGGAAGGTTTCCTCAAGACGTTGCTGTAGTGCTTCTGGATTTAGTCTGTCTCGTTTTTTTCTGTTTCTTCACGTAATCACAGACAGACTCGATGATGGTGAGATCAGACCTCCGTGTGGATCATACCGGCTGTTGTCAGACTCCTTGTGCATACAAAAATCTCACTGGATTATTACAATTAATGGCAAAATGAATATTTGGAATGTAAACTGATATTTCATACTGACACACTACAGCAAAATATATAAATACTGTAACTGGCTTAAAACCATTTTTTGGGTGAAAATACTGACATGTAAGACTTTTGCACAATGCAAATTTTTTAATTTCTGAGTGGGTAAACATGTAGTCGCTGAACCTGTTTACAGACATGATGTAAAGACTCAAGGACAAATGGAAATTTCCCATCAAATGAAACCCAACAGTTCACAATATAAATCATCATTTTAGACGAACGGTATAGTGACTTGTGGGTACGGAAAGGTTTTGACACTGTTTTTTAATTTTTTTTATGTACTTGTTCATTTACTAATTTCTAACAAAAATAAATAAATAATAATTCTGTATTTCAATCATAATTTGGCTGCTTAAACTGTTTTATGATTATACAGTAGGTCTTCTAGAATTCATAATGATTGCCTTTGATTGCCTGGAATGCTTTAATTGGAACATCACACTTAGAAACTTAGAAAGAGAAATATTTGAACGTGTGAGGAAAAAAAATATTTTTATGAATAGTTAAACAGCCTTGCACATGGGGATGTGATTTCATTAAAATTCTCTGCAGGAGAAATAATGGACATGTCTCTTTTACGCTCTGCTGGTTGAAAACGGAAATTCAAACAGTCTGCTCCCATTGAAGATAGCACACCTTTTTATTCATGGATTATATGGTTTTATCTAAATGCCAGTTATTCCCTTCTTTCCTCTCCTTTTCCCGTGTAGTCACTGACTTCCTCTCTCCATCAGAGTTAAACTTGTTAAAGGGTTAGTTCACCCAAAAATGAAAATTCTGTCAGTAATTACTCACCCTCATGTTGTTCCAACCCCGTAAGACCTTCGTTCATCTTCGGAACACAAATTAAGATATTTTTGATGAAATCTGAGAGCTGGATCACTTCTCCATAGGCTTCTAAGGCATTATAACTTGCTGGCCCAGAAAATGTATTAAAGACATTGTTAATATAGTCCAAGTGACTACAGTGGCTCAAAGTTTATAAAGCGACGAGAATACTTTTTTTGTGCGCAAAACCCCCCCAAAAATAACGACTTTATTCCACTATTCATTTCCTTCTCTCTGGGCCTCGAGTTTTTTCACGTAGTATAACTGCGCAGCGCATCTGTGTTGTACGTCACACGTAGGCTCACTATTGGCTGACGCTTTATAAACTTAAGATTGAGCCACTGTAGTCACTTGGACTATATTAACGAAGTCTTTAATACCCTTTCTGGGCCAGCAAGTTATAATGCCTTAGAAGCCTATGGAGGAGTGATCCAGCACTCAGATTTAATCAAAATCAAAAATATCTTAATTTGTGTTCCGAAGATGAACGAAGGTCTTACGGGGTTGGAACAACATGAGGGTGAGTAATTACTGACAGAATTTTCATTTTTGGGTGAACTAACCCTTTAAGTGAGCAGGTTTTCAGTACTGGTGAAATATTCCATTTCAGCCATGCATGTTAGTTATGCACCGCCGGTATTGTTTTCAGCCTGCAAGAGGATAAATAAAGTGACCTGTGGCTCCTATAACCCAAAAGTACAACAGACAGGAATTGGGTGGCTTAAGTTAAATATGCTTTATGCCAAACTTCACATAAATGAACAGGTCTCATTGTATCTGCTTTTCCAAGAAAGCATTAGCAATACAAACTGATGGCAATATCTATAGACTTTTTGGTAATCAGCTAACCTAGCCAGTTATTTTTATTGGTGGCATTTTATTCAATTTAAATACTTAAATATTGGTGAGAATAAAACAAACAAACAAACAAACAAAAAACTTTTATTAACACTTTATTATTTTTATGGTCCCTTTTGAACATTCTGTTGACTATAAGTAACTTTGCAACTAGGCTACAACTAACTCTCATTAAAGTATTAGTAGACTGTCTGCTTTATATCTGCTATACAGTATCTCTTTATTGTGTTCGTCCTCCAACAGACATTCTACTGACTATAAGTAACTTTGCAACTACATATCAACTTATTCTAACCCTACGAGTCTACTAATACTCTACTAACATGTTAATGAGAGTTGTAGGTGCAACGTTGCTTTTAGTCAACAGAATTTGTTAAAGGGACCATTAAAATAAAGTGAAACCAAACTGGTAGATATCAATCTGCATATAAACAATGGACATTTAGTTATGCTCTATATTTAAAGAAGCACACACAAAAGACCTGAAATGGAAGCGATGCGACCTGTTTTACAGAATACAGATGTTTTTTGCTCATATAACCCCCATTAACAGTTTCAGATCCCACTATAATAAGTCCTTTAAATATTTGTATTAATTTAAATGAATAATTTAACACAATGCACTTGTTATGTACATGCATGTTTTTTGTATATTGTGCTTATATTTTGAAAATACCTGCATGTGTTATTTTTTTTTTAATTAGGCCTACATCTATACATCTATATAATTACACAGTTGACCCTTCCCTTACACCTTAACCCACTCTTAAACCTACCCTTACAACCAAACCTGTCCCTAACCTCACCCGTATCTCACCTCAATAGCAGCACAAGTGATTTGCAATTCAACATGGACACAATAAGTACATTGTACTTATTTTTTAATGTAAGCACATAGTAGGCAAGGACACCTAATACAAAGTGAGCCAGTTTCCTTATACCATACCATGTCACAAAAATTATTATTTATTATATAATTTTCCTCGCTAAAGTTTACTATTTTCCTATTGCTTATGATATGTTGCTGCACTGCATAATTTTTTTTCTTTGAGACCTTGAATAATAAAAAAGGGTATTTGAATTCTGAAGGCTCATTTTCAGGAAAGTGTGCCATTTGAACCAACACAATTGTCCTACTGATATCATTAAATGGAAAATATGCTGTATTGCACTTTGTCACATTATTTGATAGACTTGACTACAGTATATTTAACTTTAAAAACAAAACAATTAAATAATTGAAGACTTCAGATGTGCCATCTGAAATTTTCTTCTAAAATTTGTATTTTTATCAAGCTCGTATATTTAAGTTCAGTAATTTCACTTTAATGACAATTAATAGGTAATTTTCATTGCCATTAAAGTGAAATAAGTGAACATAAACATACAAGCTTGAAAAAAATTATCATTCTAGAAGGAAATTTCAGATGGCACTTAGAGGCTTTTGCATCTGAACTCTTCAATTGTTTATTTTTCAATGTAATATCAGCCAATTTGCCTGTTCTGCCATTCATTTTAATGGGTTATATATAGGATTTATGAAAAACAATTTCTTCCTAAAATTTGTCTTTAATGCAATTAAAATACCACACCATTGTCAAGTTTCAGTGTGTGTGTGTTCAGTGTGAGTTAATTTGTTCTGTTTCCCGCCACTCCTTTGTTTCTATGGTTACTGTCATTATAAGTTCATTTGTCCCAGCCGTGTCTGATTAATTATCTCGTTTCTTGTTATTTAAGATGCACCCTTGCTTTAGGTCTTGGTCTGGTCTCTGTTGCGTTAATGTGGTTACTTTACTTGTCAGCTTGTTCCAGAGAGTTATTAAAGTTTGAGTTTGCATCTTTAATCGGAGTCTTCAGTCTGTTCCTGAGATAACCACAATGTGATAACCATGCTTTTACTTATTTAACCATTATTTAATTATTTTTTAAAATTGCTACATTTTCTTAGAAAAAGTCATTTGTTTATCCCTAAATTCTGTATCTGCTGAGGGAGTGCCATTGTCAAAATCTCTGGTCCAAAAAGAACATTTGAAATGTAAGAGTAGAACTCACAAAATGCAAACTAACAAAAATGCAGTTGTCAAGGTGACAGGAATGACAGATAAATGAGTGTGCTCAGGATGCTTTTTTCCCCCTCTGATATGTGCTATTATTCAGCCAGGAGTTAGTCACGAAACCCAACACTCTCCTCATCTTCGCACTGTCCCATATCATATATCTTATCATTGAGTCAAGGTTTTTCCATAAATAGTCAGCTGGGAATTCGAATAAATTATTCATGAAGATTTTTGAGTGATCAATCCTTAGTGTATGGACAAACCAAGGCCGCCTCCCTGCTTGGCTGCTTGTTTTGAAGAAGTTGAGGCTGATCAAGTGGGATTGCCAGACGGTGACTGAAGAGTCTGCTGTGTTTTGAGAGATGAAACCTTGTCGCAGACGCAGGGTTGAGCGCTCTGTTGCCCTACGCCCCTCGGAGCGCACGCCGGTGCCATCCTCTAAAGGCGTCATGGGTTTTGAATGGTGAGAAAAGAGATTAATGTGATATTGATCATAACATGAATTCAATGGCAGGCTTTGGGTTGGCTGTAATAACTGAGTATTACTTTGTTCCCAAGCGTGTCCTGAAATTCACGTCCAGTCAATATCCCATTAGAGAAGTGTGTCAGTACTGCTGTGTGTGTATGTGTGAGAGACAAAGATTGTTGGTTAGAAGGATGCAGTAAAATCACATTATAAATCATTTATTAGGTAGACATATGGCTGCCTGTAAAAATCGATGGTGATTATAAGTGGCTCATCAACACCCTGTAACTTTACATACACTTGATATTCCTCTCGGCTACAGGCATTCATTTGTTAGGTTAAAAAAAAACGGCTTACAAAAGTTTTAGTTGAAAGACAGTTATATTGAGAACAAACTTATGAACTTGGTTAAAGGTTTAGTTCACTTCAGAATACAAATTTCCTCACCCCCACATCATCCAAGATATTCATGCCTTTCTTTCTTCAGTCGAAAAAGCAATTAAGGTTTTTGAGGAAAACTTTCCAGGACTTTACTCCATATAGTGGACTTCAACAGTTATCAACGGGTTGAAGGTCCAAATTGCAGTTTCAATGCAGCTTCAAAGGGCTCTACATGATCCCAGCCGAAGCATAAGCATCTTATCTAGTCCACTATATGGAGAAAAATTCTGGAGTGTTTTCCTCAAAAACCTTAATTTCTTTTTGACTGAAGAAAGAAAGACATGAACATTTTGGATGACATGGGGGTGAGTAAATTATCAGGATTTTTTATTTTTATTTTGATGTAAGGGTTTTTTATAATATAATTATAATTATAATAAATTAAAGAACAGATTTACTGAAGATAGTTTACAGTTTCATCAGCAGAAATCAGCTTCAAGACTCACACAGGAGTTTGTAGGCCGCCCCGCTTACAGTTACAAAGATCACAGCAGTTATACTCTTCACCAAGGTCTAAGCTACGTCCTTGCTTCAGGTTGCAATTTCTGATTGGCTAAGAAATAGATAAACATAGTAATTTTCCACACATATACAGATAGACTGAAGCATATCTCCATCGATTAGGCAGCTGACACTTGGACCCTGAAGTTAGGCACGTCGTGACCTTCCAGGTCGCAGATCTGCATTGCTGGGCACCAGCATGTCCAGAACAACAACTCAGTCAATCTCCAATAATGCCAGTGGTTCCTTAACCTGTAACCAAGAAGACTAACACACACATCGACACACAGCTTTTCCAAGGTTGGATTTGGCCAGGCTCTAACTTTAAACAGGAGAGTCCTCTAAAAACATCAAGATAATGCGTTCTTTCTCTCAAGGAGAGCTACACTTTAGTCTAACTGGAAAGTAAGGCTTTAACAAAGAAATGGTCCTTTAAACTATTAGCTTCAATGACCGCTATAAGTTTTAACACGTTGAAGACCTTTCTCAAACACAAAACAAGTCCCTATTTCATTTCTGGAGGCCGGGCTAAATGAGCAAGCACTGTTACTGCATTCAGATATCAAATACAGACATAAAAGATTACATGAAAAGCACATTTCAGTAATCACACTGGTAACTTCTATAACAAAGTAAAATCTCCAGAGAAGTCATTCAACTCTTTTGATATTTAGAAGGAAACATATTGATTAAAGGGGTGGTATAATGCCCTTTTCACAAGATGTAAAATATGTCTTTGATGTCCCCAGAGTGTGTATGTGAAGTTTTAGCTCAAAATAACCCACAGATTTTTATATAGCATGTTAAAATTGTCACTTTTTGAGGGTGAGCAAAAAACGCACGGTTTTGTGTCTGTTCCTTTAAATGCAAATGAGCTGCTGCTCCAAGCACAAACTTTTAGTCTTTTATGTTCAAACCGGAGTCAGATGGAGTCCGAAGTCAATGATGGAGAGACTCAAGAAGAAGTGACAACATGTAGAGCAACAGGACGTTTCTGAATGGTTAGTTGATTCATTTATGTAGCTGATGTGTAGTTATCTTCTATAGTCATTGATAATCTATAAATCGTGTTCAGGGGGCGGGGTTTATGTAAATTTTGGGGTTGGTGATGTCACTAACCCGGGAGGAATGTCGTGTAGTCCCTACCAGCCGTTTGTTGTAGTCCTTAAAAAAACAATTTCTTTACAAACAAATATCTCCCTTGCTTTGAACTTTGAGCACTGTAACTTTGCAGATGTTGTTTATGCTCAAACAGCAACATTACACACTAACTAAAGTTAGAAAAGTGAAATCATAATCAACCACCCCCTTAATACCTTGATTATAATCACTCATTACATATACATTGAAACAGCAGTGCATTCCAGAATCCACCCCTTTCACTGAAGTGAACTAATCCTTTAACAACAGAGCCCAAATTATTAAATTCAGTTGCTATTAATTTTTAGATATAATAATCAACTCACACCCACACCCACACACACACACACACACAAAAACACAAGGCGATTTTTCAATTAACTTCTAAATCTACTTATAAAGTTAATTTTCTACTCCAATTCATATTTGAAATATAATCATATACACAGTGGCTCTCATAACTTGTTTTCTTCACAAATTTATTTAAACATACATTAAATAATCAGGACATTACCAACAGGTTAAGTACATTTAATGAATAGGCTAATAGTGCATGTAATGCTCCTCTCTAAAGTTCATTTCTCTAGTGAACTAATCTGTTGTCGACACTAAATGCCTGAGGCAAATGTAAAGCTACATGAGATATTATTCTCAAGCTGTTTTATTGATATCTTTCCACAGTTGAAACACTAATTGAGAGATACAAACAATTCGATCTATTGACTCTTCTTCTTCTTCTGCGCAATTTACTGGTAGCAAACAGCATTGTATTGTATTTTGGTGAGCTTGTGCAAATTGTAGCCTCTTTTTCCTATTTGTAGTGGAGATGAGTGGTACCCGGTGGGGTCTTCTGCTGTTGTAGCCCATCCGCCTCAAGGTTGTGCGTGTTGTGGCTTCACAAATGCTTTGCTGCATACCTCGGTTGTAACGAGTGGTTATTTCAGTCAAAGTTGCTCTTCTATCAGCTTGAATCAGTCGGCCCATTCTCCTCTGACCTCTAGCATCAACAAGGCATTTTCGCCCACAGGACTGCCGCATACTGGATGTTTTTCCCTTTTCACACCATTCTTTGTAAACCCTAGAAATGGTTGTGTGTGAAAATCCCAGTAACTGAGCAGATTGTGAAATACTCAGACCGGCCCGTCTGGCACCAACAACCATGCCACGCTCAAAATTGCTTAAATCACCTTTCCTTCCCATTCTGACATTCAGTTTGGAGTTCAGGAGATTGTCTTGACCAGGACCACACCCCTAAATGCACTGAAGCAACTGCCATGTGATTGGTTGATTATATAATTGCATTAATGAGAAATTGAACAGGTGTTCCTAATAATCCTTTAGGTGAGTGTATATATAGTGAGAGATTAGGGATGTTACTAAGCATCTATGGTCACAAAAACACTTTGTTTTCTCATAATATACATTGAAGCATCACCTCTTTTCTCACAGTTTCGATAATGATCAAACGATTTGATAAATGATCCAGTCTCTCTAAACCCCTCCTTTCTGAGAGCCTACTCTGCTCTGATTGGTCAGATGGTCCAGTCTGTTGTGATTAGTCTACGGGTTACAGCATGTGTTGGAAATTACTCATCTGAATTTCAGCTCCAGAGGCTTCCTCAGCACTTCCTCAGTGATACGAACAGTAATGATGGCGTTGGTTTTACCATATCAATTTGAGATCAAGTCCTCATCCTTGGAAGTGCTTGCAAAGTGGATATGAATCCACAGCGCAGAAAACAGCATCTTCTACATGTCAACAACACGAACCAAACTCTTATCGGCCTCAGCTACAACTGCTGTGTTTGAGGATCAAAGTAAACGTTTTTTGGGCAGCCAATGAAGACAATATAGGCTGGCATTATGCAAATTTGTTACAAACCTACGAAGGTTTGAGCAAGAAGTAAGACTGGAATTGCTGATGACTCATTTCAGGCAGTTCCGAATCAGTTTTTTCTTTTAGGAGACAATAAATCTTTGCAGTCCTTTTACATTCACAACAGCCATATTACACACTGCATGAAACGTAATGACCGAAAAAGCATAATTGGGGAACTTGGACAACATGGCAACATCTGCTCAAAACAAGGTAGCGAAATAATTTAAAATCTGTTATATTTGATTGTTGTATACCCCTGATGTTTTCCTTTCTCTTTTCCTCACATTTTCTCTCTTTTTTGTCTTTTTTTCAACTTTTCTTTAAGTCTTCACTTTCCTGTCCTAATTTTCTCTTTCCCTCTAAACTCTCTCTCTCTCTCTGTTCTCGCCTAGGGTTTAATTAGTATGAACTCAGCGTCTCACACATTGGCATCTGGCTACTCGGCTGTTTTTTTTTTACATGGACTTATTTTTTGTATATGTCTCATAATTTCCTCCTTGTCTCTCTCCTTCCAGAGTGCCTGATGGCTTTTAGGACACTGCAGGGACATTATATTTTATAACATGTACTAACACTGCTGAGCAAAGTAGAACTAATTTGAAAAAGAGCATAAATCACAGTAGGAAGAGAAATCGGTATGAGACGTTATCGTGGGGTAGTTATAGAGACGGTGAGTGTCGAACAGATGGAAACTGAAGAATGATGGCCCAAATCATTCATATGTACCATGACTGTGTGTGTCCCGCCACAGGTGGTCGCTAAATATGACATATTGTCACAGTTAATAAACCTAGTGATGATAGGACAGATGGTCCCGTGTGAAGTAATGATGGCGGAGGATGATGTCATCTAGCCAGAGCAAAGAGTGGGTTGTAGGGGTTGGGAAAAATTGTTTCACCAATGCATCATGATACTTTCTCAAATGATTCTGCTTTGATCCACACACACACACACACACACACACACACGCATGCACGCACACACACACACACACACACACAAAAATCACAATGGGAATATTAATGAAATCTGCTTTTAAAAAGCATAATGACAAACAAAAAATTACAGATGGCACAGAGGGCACATCTGGAGCAGTTTTTATATCATGAACGAAGTGTGTTTACACACACACACACAAACAAACATACATTATGAGGGACAATATTTAGTCAATTTCAGGCTAAAAGCACTAAAAAAACATAAGGAAAAAGGGGAAATGATAAGCAGTGAAATATAATATATCTCATCTCATCAAGGCTGCATTTGTTTAATAAAAAGTACAGTAAAGTACATTTTACAATTACAACTTACAATACAATACAATTAAAACTCATTTTAAAGGGGGGGTGAAATGCTATTTCATGCATACTGCGTTTTTTACACTGGTAAAGAGTTGGATTCCCATGCTAAACATGGACAAAGTTTCAAAAACTAAGTTGTACGTTTGAAGGAGTATTTTTGTTCCAAAAATACTCCTTCCGGTTTGTCACAAGTTTCGGAAAGTTTTTTTCGAGTATGGCTCTGTCTTACGTAAGATAGGGCGGAATTTCCTTATATGGGTTCTAAGGGCACTTCTCCGGTAAGATCGCGGCCGCGCGCGCACTCGTAGACTAGAGCAAGAGAGTGAAAGCAGTTCGCCATCAAAGCGCCCTGCCCGGCTTTTGGGAAGTCAATGTCACCAAAGAAGTGTGTTTTTGGTTGCCAGGGCAAGACAACCCTGCACAGATTCCCAAAGAACCCAGCGTTAAGGAACCCCGTGGATGGAGTTTGTTTTCCTGAGCATAAACGGAGTTGTGTAAGACTGTTGTTCCCTGCATTTCGACGATGATTGTTTTATGAACAAAGCCCATATCGACGGATTTGCAGATCGTCTAATGCTTAAGGATCGAGCAGTCACAATGATAAAGGTTCGCGGTCGTGCGTTGGAACCGGACGGTGAGTAAAACTGTTTGTTGAGCAAATGTCTCTGTGTGTTGTCACTAGCTTGGCGCGTTAGCACAGCTAAGCTTCGCCCACACGGCCCGCCCCCAGCCGCTCGGTTTTTTCCGGAAAGACTCGGTACAGCCTATCTTTCTGTTAAAAATTTAATAAAACAAAAGACTTTTTGGAGATATGAAGGATGCAATATTACTCTATAGGTACTCAAGATTAACAGGAGATTGAGTGAAAATGAGCATTTCACCCCCCCTTTAACACATTTTAAAATACGATTTATTCCTATGATGGCAAAGCAATATTTTCAGCATCATTACTCCAGTCTTCAGTGTCACATGATCCTTAAGATTTAGAAATCATTCTAATATGCTGATTTGGTGCTAAAAAAAAAGTTTCTTATCAATGTTTAACAGTTGTGCTGACTTTTCCCCCGGATTCTTTGATGAATAGAAAGGTTTTATTTATTTATTAATTTATTATAAATTGATTTTTTGTAACATTGTAAATATTTTTAATTTCACTTTTGATCAATTTAATGCTGAATAAACATAAAAAAACCTTTAGTCTTCTTTAAATGGCCGTCAACAGAGAAATAAGTCTCTTGGAAACACTTACATGTTATGAGCTCATGTGTGTACTCTGTGGAATTTAATGCGGGATAACAATTACAATCATGCACTTGAAAGATGATCATTCACAGCCACAGAAAAGGACACATCGGTACACAGAATTCAGCCATGCGCCACTTTAAATTGTCAAAACATTTAAAACATTGCCCATACCAAAAAACTGAGGTACAGTGAGAATCATTTTGGGAACAGATTGTGACTCCCTGAATTGAAATCAAATTGAATTCTGAGGTGCGTAGTGGGAGAGAACACAAAAAGGAGAAGATGTTGATGGAGGGAGAGAAAAAAAGGGTGACAGACAGACACCATCTTAATCGGCGCGTCTCATTCCAATCGTCTGCCATAGATTAGGCCTGAGATTGCTTTGGTGTATTGGGGGATTAGAGTTGGTGCCATCGTCACCCAAACGTCTGCCTCTCTCTCCTAAACTTCAATCAACAACTTTCACAGATAGCCTGCATGTCTGCAGATTGACGTCAGGTGAAAATCTCATTATAAAGACAGAGATGCCATCTTTGGGCACTGTGTTCTTCATCCTTTTCCATTTAACTGCTCTTGAAGTCACCTGAGATTTAAAGGAGGTGGTTTTGTCGGCCAAGGAAAAGACTACTTATAAAAGATTTGTAGATTTGGTGACAGCGGCAGATTGTGAGAAAGCATTGTTAGTGTATGAAGACTTTATTGCCAGGGAGATACTCTCAACAGGCATTGAGGTTGAGTCATTCTTTGCAAAAACTTTGGCACGCTCTCCACACAAATGAGTGGGTGGAAGGAAGAGGGGGTTTGGCTAGAAAGAAAAAGAGAAAAACACTTGGGGTACCCAATTAAAGTCTAAAAGATGACACATCGGATATCGACATTGACAGTCTCACCATGGTAACCGGTTTCATCGAACCTCTTTCCCTCCCTCTCCGTCTCTTTTCCCGCCGTCTCTCCTTGTTCTCATGCATATGAAATTTTCATGAGACGTGCTAGAGTGGGTGTCCACCTGAAGCCCTGAGGCACAGGTGCGATGAGTCTAATGGGATCTACATGCAAAACAACTTGAGTTTGTGTGAGAGAAAGTAAAAAAAAAGGGCAAAATAAAGCCTAAACTAACAAGTATGCAGACAAAATCTGTCTAGACAGTTGAAGGTGGGTTTTTCTTCATGTACACACTCCCTGTGGTTTCACAAATTCATGCTGGTGTTCTGAATCGAAAGTGCACACCTACATTAATAATTCAAATGTGCTCCTCGAGAGTGCCATAAATTACAGTGGGGACTAGACAATGGACCCATTTGGCAAAAAACAAACAAATTATGTGCTAAATATATTATGTAAATAGCACAGATTAAGGAAATGTTTTTCAGATTGAACATATACAAAATGTACTTCAAGGGGCAAAACATTTACTATCTTAGGCCCTGTTTACACCTATAGTATTAAGATACATTTTGGACGATCGGGTCACAAGCAGATGAGGGAGACACATTCTCGTTTACACCTGGTGTTTTACTCCGTCTCTTTTGTCCACTTTCAGCCACTTCTGTCCTGCTTTTTGGATGGGCTTTTTCAGATAATTCGATCTAATGGACAAAATAAGCTCAACCAATTAACAATGAACGTGCCAGGAGACTTTCGTTTCTGCTCTGACAGCCGCAAGACCACGCTGAACGCTGTGAGTGTGTGTTAGAAATCAGGAATGGTGAGAACATTGTGCTTGGTACGTTTTTCGTCTTCAAACTAAATCTGGGTCTTCAGCCGACAAAGTTTAAATCCCGTCTGACTAGCGCGATTCCCATAATGTTTACGCATTAGGTCAGTAGGTGGAGAGTAGACTGTCTTTTGTGGCTGCTCGAATGCATTCGACCACATGAGCGTCTACACTACGAAAACAATATGGTTGAATGTGTTTTCGACTCTGAAAGTGGTCGAAAGTGGACAAGCTCAAACCATTTTAAACTCTGTTTACACCTGTATTTAGCCTTGTGCACTTTTGATCGATTCGACCAGAGTAATACCAGGTGTAAACAGGGCCTGATAAAATATATAGCCAAAAATGTATGTATATATATATATATATATATATATATATATAAACACACACACACAGAGAAGGAGAAGTTTTAGAACTGGGGGTCGTCCAATCTCCAACACCCTTGGAGTTATTTTTGGGAAAGCTTCTGTGGATTAAACTAGATGTTCTCGGTCTCAAACCTAGTGGGAGTCTGGATGGAGAACAGCTAACCTATTTGCTATGCCACCAGCATCCTATCAGTATCAATGTTCTGTCAGTCCTGCAGTTTAAATCTTTCAAATTATATATTCAAAACACAAATATGCCTAAAATATGCTTTTCCCCGCACATAGCAAACTGCAACACGCATCAGTTTTCACAGCAAACAGGAGTGCTCTGGGCCCACGGCCAGCATGCCAGGATATGCATGAGTGTGTTTCATCATCAGATCCGTGAGCATCGCAGCATGTTGGATTTTACCTGCCGCCGAAGAGCTCACCTGATGGGAACAGGCAGAAATGTCCTGCTCATTCAGAGACTGATTTTCTTGGAGATGAAATGTTCACTCACACAGAACAGCACCCTTATTACAGGTCAGAGATAAGATGGGGAGAAAGAGGGGGCGCTGGGGTTTAAGCAGCCACGGTATAACACACAGAGGAGATATGACAGTTTCAGCCGTGCTTTTAGGGTAAATGTTCCATTACAGCCGAGCAGGGGCTCAGATGTTGGAGAGAGTGTAGTAGATGAAAGTGAAAGAAAAAAAGAGAAAAGCACATGAGGATAGATGGCGAGTATGAGAAATTTTAAGGAGGCAAGTTATGGTAGATAAGGTGGAAAACCTTCTGTATGGTGACACAATTGCAAAAGACATTTAAAGGGATAGTTCACCCAAAAATTTTAATTATGCCATCTTTCTTTCTTTAGATAAACACAGATGAAGATTATCCATCTCTGTGAGTCCATATACAATAATGCAAGTGAACGGGGTTTGACGCTTGAAAAACCACACACAGCAATCGTGACGTGCCCAATCCATACGACCCCAAAGGATGAATCAATGTCTTCTGAAGTAAAATGATAGGTGTGTGTATAAAAAATACTAATATTTTTACATTTTTAGCTATAAATCTTTGCTTCCAACCAACTCAAATATGAGCATTCATGAGAGGGACATTTTGACGAGACATTAGTGCAATGTGAAGTTCGCATGAGAAGTAACGCCTGTGAATTTCACAACGCACTTATGTCACATGAGAAAATGTCCCTCTCGTGAATGCTCATATGACAGTTGGTTGGAAGCAAGTTAAAAATATTAGTAAAAAAAGTTTAAAATATTAGTATTTTTCTTACACATGTAACCCGGTCCTGTACTCGACCTGCTCTGAGCGGGATTTGAACCGGGGTCTCTGGTGTGGGAGTGCTAACAAGGACGCTAAAGACCGCAGCCGCTAGCACGCCTCTTGAGGCCAGGGGAGTGAGGTTTACGTGTACAGCTCATCTGTTACACACACACCTATCTTGTGGATTACCGTCACGATTGCTGTGTGTGATTTTTCAAGCATCAAACAAGCGGCACCCATTCACTTGCATTATATGGACTCACAGAAATGGATTATTTTCCTAAAAATCTTTATTTGTGTTTATCTGAAAATGAAAGTCATATATTAGGGATAGCATGAGGGGTAGTAAATTATTAGAGAATTTTCATTTTTTGGCTTAACTTTTCCTTTAAGAAGACACAAAATCTGACAATAATTAACAGTCATGCACATCTTTGACATGGTGAGGCTCAAAGTTGGTGTATTTGTGTGGGTGTATGTGATCTATAACCAGACATCCCCATAAATTATCTGATATCTCTGTACTAAACCAAATTTCAGCAGCAGCCACCCTGCAATTCTTGCTTTAACCCTGAAGCTAAGCAGGGTTGATGCTAATCAGTGGTCAGGCCATCAGGGGGTGCTCATCTTATGTAACACTCCAGTGTAGTGTAGTAATGTAAAAAAAAAAATTGTTTTTTTATTTCAGATAAATCACTAAATTGAGTTTCTGATTCTCTGTGTGGTCAATAAATGTCACAGGGTAGGGGTGTAGCTCTGGCCAAATAATTTGCTCAATAGCCTCTATCAATCATTCCCTCCTAATCTAAACCTCACTCTGTGTCTCCTCTCTGCTGATTGCTACATCTGCCGTCACATTATCCAGGTGTGTGCTACGCACTGGTGATGACAGAGAAGATTAAATAAATGTAACTAGTAATTAAGAGTGAGGACAAAAAGACCTGACTCACAATTGAGTGTGTTGCAGGGATGAGGTATTTTTGTTGGCCAAAACTCGGAAATGAGTTAGCATTTTAGTACTTCTGAAAGGCTTTTTAGTTAAATGCCTAAAAATAAGATGTGGTGACCACAAGCTGAAAGGGATAGTTCACCTTAAAATTTAACAAAAAATGAAGTCATTTTTTATTCACCCTAGTATAATTTCTAATGACGTATGCTGTTCTTTCTTTTATGGACCAGTTTTGTGATTTAATGGCAGTGATAGTGACCAGCATCAAGCGTTTTAAAAAAGAAGTATTACAGAAGTGGCACGTGTCATAGAGTTCTTGGGGTATACGATTGCCGTCGAAACCCAGTGAGTTTTCAAACAGAGCTAGCATTTTTTTGTCATTCACACAAATACTTTCCCAATTATTCTCTCTGCAACCATTCATTTTCTTTATGCCCCTAACAGTTTCAAAAAAACTAAATAAACCATCAAATGAATGTATCTCACTTTTGATTTCCTGTATTGACTCATAAATCCATGGAGTTTTGAATAGAGAAAAATTCTGGGTGACATTTTGATCGTAGGGCTGGGCTTGACTAATCGATAAATAGTGTGAGAGACTTTCTTCTCAAGTCATTAATAATAGAATCTCATTTGAAGCTGTTGCTTAGGCAACCATATAGTAGTTTCTGTGGCAGTCCTGCCTCAGCGAGTGCGGGGGAGGAACAAACATCGAAGACAATGTCTGAGGTAACAGTCACAAGAATAAGGCACAAGAAAGGTGACAAAGTCAAGCTTGGAGCATTTATGAGTTGCTCTGCCTTTACTGGGAAGATAAAAAAAATAAAACATAATTCCCATAGTGTTATAGCAAAAGTCAGAGGTAAACTGAGGAGATAAGGACTGGAATCGATTCTAAACACCAGTTTGGCATTATTTCCTCAGCAATAAGGGGAATTACATCACTGCAATAGTGCAATATGTCAATGTCAGAGAACCAAAATGTCATAATGCTGAGAAGGTCTTTAAAAAGCATTGATTATCTCAAAGTGTGTGTGGGATGGAGTCAATTTCATTATAATGATTATTATGCAAGTGGAAATTGAGAATAGCTGTAAAATCTCTGTAATAAGAAAATAAAACCTGACATCACAATAAAAATGACAGAATTTATGTTGAATATATTTAGAATGTAAGCTAAAGTTATAAACCGCACAGCTAAGTTTTAACAATATATAAGCTATGTTTTAACAATATATATATAGGTATAAGGTTTGGGTATAAGGCATAGTTCACCCCAAAATGGGGCCTTGGAAAATAATGGTCAGCTTGCACTGTAAATGTAGAGGGCACTAATATTTAGGATCTTTTGGCAGTCCTGGGTCATGTAGCCTGAGACTTTGGAGGCCCTTGTCAGTCTGAGAACCCAAGGCACTGGCCACTGGCCCAGTCTACAACACAGTCTTGTTCAAAAGCATATTCCTTATTACCAAACCAGCAGGTAAACGGACCCCTTACCAATGGTGACGGATCAGGCCCTAACATGTGTCGTGTGGTTTGCTCCGGAAAAGACACAGGTGTAAAAACTGTCATTTGGAAAGGGGTTTGGAAGAGTGACTGGACAAATGGAAAACCAGGTCAGGCAAGAAATGCAAATGATGTAAAAGTATGGATGAGTGCACCTGGGCTCTTTTATCTGGGATAGATGGATGAAGAATCAGAGGAAAAAAGGCCTGTTTAAAAAGGCCTATTAAAACCAAGTATATAAATCTCATCAAGTTTTTGCATAGATTCCAAAATAATAAGAACGCAGAAAAACTTAATTCTATTTATGAGCTGATGTTCAGCTGTTCTTTTTTAATAGTTAATAGTTTAATATCTAGCCCAGCTAGCAATTTTGCATTTAAAAGATGTCTAATAGCTGTCCAAACACAGTCCTGATGTCTAGGCTAAAACAAGGCAAAATTTGGGCTGTCAATGAAAATTGTATAGACGTCTAACCATAGCCCAAGAATAGACACAGGCTACACATAAAACATGTCAAAGAAATGAAACCAAACATCTTGTAATAACTGATGACTGCTTACATGACTGAATATCATACATCTCGCAAGTTGTTTTGGCAAAAACAACATGTGACTAAATTCAAGGTTATTTTGGCTATAAGTGGGTTACTCATAGCAGGACTATATCAGGTCTATAGTTAACCTAGACAGTGAAATGACGGCTATTGTTTGCTGGGAAGTGGGTGAGTTATATATTTACTTTTTTATTATTCTTCCCATTAACACCATTATTCAGCTATTCATTCAGACTGAACAACTGAATAATCCAACCATAGCGAGGCTCACATGTCACTAAAACAGTCTCTTCATGACTTTATTCCAAAGATTAAAAGCTGTCTATGCCGGATTAAAGATGTCGACGTAGGGACACACCAAGTGTTCTTAAGGATTTTAGTGCAAGTTCTGTAAATCAAATCTACAATATTAAGGGAAATCATTTTACAGGAATGACAAAAATCATAATTGTCAATTATTATTTCCTTTGATATTGTTGATTTGATTATTAGAACTTACACTAAAATACTTAAGAACACTTAGACACAGCATATGTGTCATATATATATAGAGAGAGAGTTCTTAATTAAGTTCTATTAATCATCTAAAATATCAAGGGAAATAATTGACAATTATGACTTTTGTCATACCCTGTACATACTCTAACCAACACACACTTACTTGAAGCTGCTGTCACAGGGCTGAGGACAACTCTGAGACTTCACTTTTTCAACCCTTCTCTTCCTCTGTAGTCAGAAAACCAAAAGATCAAAAGCACCATGACTTCAAAGTAGGAGGAGCAAGCTATCGGTAAGTCAGGGGGCTGAGCATCTGTCATAATGACTGCTGCGTTTTGTAGACTCGTCTTCAGTCCGAGGTTCTACATGAGTCCGTGAGGAGAAGGACATCAGCAGTTCTTCTGCTGTCCTGTCACTTGTTTTCTTTCACACCATGGTTTCTTTCTTCTTTTTTTAGTCTGAGTTTGCAAACTTTTTGTGAATTGCAAAGTAACTTCAAGACTTTGATGCCCAACAGCAAGATGGCCATTATTTTTTAACTTACCTGATTTTGACAAGGCACATATGTCCTATAAAACATTCCCGATCAGCAAGTGAAATCCATCAATCATTGCATTGTTAATGTTTTAGTTTTTGTACAGTAGATTGGTTAATCAGATCTGCATTTGGAGAAGCCTGCTGTTAAATTAGGAACATATTGGTAAAAGGTAATACTGTGTAAAAAAGTTTAGTGAGAAAAAAGTTTAGAAAGGATCTGTCACTTTCAGAACAGAACCTGTAATGAGCAACTTGGGGTGGTGTGTCTAGTGTTTAATGATCTTGGCTGGCAACTGAAAAGTTGTATATTCAAACCTCAGAGGGGTTGAGCCATGAACCATCACAACACCTTTGTGCCCCTTAAAGACACTTGACCCATTTAAGCCTGCGGGTGCCTAAAGTTGCCAAAGTCTCTACATTTCTTTTTCCATCTGTATTTTGTACAGCAGAAAACAACCAAACCTGTGACTGTCACAAATACTCTGGAAAGCAATGCACGGAGAAGAAGATTCAAGTAGACAGACTTTATTATGATCCAAAGTACTGAGGAGAAACACAGGAACTCATGCAGAGAAAAATTATAAAACGAGAACCAAAAAGGGACAAAACTGAACAGGGAGTATAAATACAGTATAAGGCGAACATAATGAGATTCAGATGCAAATCATAAGTAACCATAGAAACAAATGAGGACATAATCAGTAACAAAGGAAACCGAAACTAAACAGATCAGGGAGACAAGAACGAAAGGAAAGAAAGAGTCCGTAATGTGACAGTGACTTTATTTTGAAAATTTAATGTAAGTCAAAGGGAATTTGTTTTGGACAAATGCAGTAGAAACATTCATCAAAATATGTTCTTTGGTGTTCCACAGAGAGTGGTGCAGGTTTGGTACAACATTATGGGTGAAAATCAAACTTTCCCTACGAATGCATAGTGCAAACCAGTAAGGTTGTCATATATTACTGTCATATTTAACTTTGACATGAAGAAGCGCATTTAAAATTGCAAAAGAACTGCATAGTGTTCATATAAAATATTGTGCAAATAATTCTATATAGCTATATAATTTTTTTTGTTGATGTACTGGACTTAAATATGTTTTGTATTTTGTAGTCTGATCCTTAGTGTTGGGGAAAGGATATTGTTGCATTACAATATTGCATTACTCCCTGAAAAGTAACTAATTGCGTTATTTAATTTTTATGGAAAATTTTTAAGTTACTTTTTCTCATCTGCGCTGGCAAATGTAAAGAATTGAAAAAAATCAATAAGCCTCAGGCTGAGGGAAATGCAAATTCACTCCTGTACAGTAGAGGGCGCAGCTCAAACAAACCTTTCAGCTGTGCTGCCATTCTGGATCGCAGAATAAAGTTAAAGACTATAGGTTTGTTCGACATCGGCTGCGGTTGGATGTAACCAAGCGGCGAGAGTTGCCGCGTGCAAGCGGGGAGGAGCAAACACCAGAGACGTGAAGTCAGACACTTTCTGGTTCCCGTAGTGACCGCTCACGTGGTGTTTGCATACTTTACCACAGCTGAAGTGAAATAAATGCAATATTTGCCAAATACACAGATGTTTCAGAGACATTTCCATTCAATACTTAATGTACTGCTTCATACAGCATCTGTTTGAACAAGACTAAAGTTCAACATAAGCCTAGCTACTATCAATGAAGTGGAGTCGAGGTTTTTTAATCAGTTTTATTTTGATAAACATGACACAGTATAACATTGCGACTACATGAAAAGAGTGTTTACTGTTATAAAAAACTGATTTGTGAGCTTTAGTGGAACTAAAGGTGTGAGAATAAACACGAAACACACGTGATCGTTGTCATGCGGTGAATCCGGCCAATCGTGGAACAGCTGTGTCATAATCGGAGCTTGTGCAGCCCAGTGCAGCCGCTTTTTAGAAGTTCTCCGGCTACTCTCGAATAGCTCTCGCGGTACTTTGATGGCATACGTCACAGTCACGTGGCGTCGGCGCTGTATCAAGTCGGACAAAATTTCTAACCGGCATGCACTGCTTCAAGTCAGCCGCCGATCGGTCTGCGCAGAGCTGCATGTAATCGAGCAAGCCTTATTACTTCAGCAATGAAAACAAAACAATTGAACACAAATGTGATGTTTATCTAAAGTCGTTTTTGCTTATTATGGTTGAATTGGATCACCGTAGGTCAGTAGCAAAGATTTTGGTTAATAAAGTGAGATTAAAGTATATTTGTGTTATTTAACATTTAATCATTGCAGGTTTGTGTAATATCAAGCGTTTGCATTTCACTGTTTTTATTCATTTTGAGGAATACTGAAACTTTTTTTTTGCAAGTGAGATGAGTATATGCATGTTCACATTTAGTCTAGAACTACATGTGGGAGGAGACTGGCTAGCAATCAGTTTCAGGTGCAGGTGGCTAGTCATGACCAAGACAGCATAAATGGTTATTGCAACATCAGATGGTCAGATTTCTGCAGTTCTGGCATGTTTCTGAAGTTGTGCTCAACGTGCAGCCTCTGTACCCTTTCATATAGATAAATCAACATTTATTAGCTGTGTGGTTTGTTTGTGTTGAATGACTGTGCCTTGATATCGCAATTCCATCCTTATGTGATCCTTTCTTCTTTTAGGCTGATTTATGAAGAGGTTTTACTCTCTGTCTGGGAAGCGGGGCAGACAAACATTTATTGCTGCGGTCCCTTCAATGGGCTGACAGCCTTGTTGGAATGCTGAATAACGGTAAATGCAGTATATTTTATTGAGGCCGATTGTTTATGAGTTTGACGCAATTAATACACAAACATTTATTTGATGTGGTTAATGTCATGATTCTGCCATCTAGTCTTTGTCGTTCTTTAAGTCTTGGGGCAGGATCATGACAGACCCATGTTTTGTGTGCAAGCACATGGCCTTTTGTTTGGGCCATGTGCTTGTGTTGTCTCGTTACTTAACCCCGCCCCCTTGTTCTCCTCGTTAGTCATTGTTTCATCTGTGTCACCTGCTGTCTTTATCAGTTTCTCCCTATTTAATCCCCTTGTGTTTGCTGTCCTGTGCCGATTCATTATCATACCTTGTGAGTATCCTGTCAAGAGTATTGTCTAGAGAAAGTTCTGATTCTGTATTTGCTGTTTGTTTATCGTCTAGTTATCTGTCAAGTAATAGTCTCGTTTAGTCACTCCTTGTCCTGTCCATGTTTTGCCCCCTCGTGGGTTTTGTTTTCCCTGTTTTTTCTGTCTGTCAATAAACTGAGTGTTAAGCATCCTGTCTGCGCTTGGGTTCATCCTCAAATTCGTAACAGTTAATTTCTGCGCTCCTGTTTTATAGTACTTTTATCATGTTGAGAGCTGAGATAGGGTAACTGTGCTGCAGTTGTACTTTCGCTAAAGTATGTTTTGTTTGTTCTCTTTTTTTTTTTTTAATTCTTAAAGGGGCAGACCAGCCACTGTTTCTTGTGTATTTAAGTTTTCTATTGTGGTGTTTCTTATTTTACTTGATATTAATGTTTAATGTGATTTTTATATTAAATATTGTTTGTGTTATTGCTTTTTGTTTCTGTGGTACTGCTCTCCTCTTTTTGTGTGTTACAGTGCTCAGTGACTTTGTACAGGGCTGGGCCTGCATCGACACTTAACCTCCCTCGGTGTAGGTGATTTAGGTGGTGTGGCACTACTGTGTGGTGTTTACCAGAAGGTTGGCACTGCAATGATGATTAAAGGTTACTTTTTATTCGTGGTGTATGCTGTGGGTTTTCTTCTTCTGTCTCTTAAAGAAGAGACAGGACCTGCAGGTCCCCTACCCTCTTTATGGAGGCCAATGCAACCAGGAGCACTGTCTTCATTGACAGGAACTTAAGCTCCACTGATTGCACAGGCTCAAAGGGAGCACTCTGCAGGGCAGTTAGCACCACTGAGAGGTCCCAAGAGGAAACGAGAGGAGGGCGAGGAGGATTTAGTCTCCTCGCCCCTCTCAGGAACCTGATGATCAGGTTATGCTTTCCAACCGACTTACCTTCGACTGCATCGTGATGTGCGGCAATGGCGGAAACATACACTTTCAGGGTGGAGGGAGACAGCCTTCACTCCAACCCTTCTTGCAGGAAGGAAAGCACAACAGGGGCAACAGGAAACCCGATCAGGGGCATCTCTGGGGGTCTTCTTGGTGAGAAGAACACCAGTTGACGAAGAGGTTCCACTTTAACGCATAGGCATGTCTCGTGGACGATGCTCTAGCGGAAGTGGTGGTAGCCACCACCGCTGGTGGTAGGGTACTCAAACCTGCCCCGTCCCTGAGAAAGAAGGTCCTTCCTCAGGGGAATTGGCCAGGGAGGTGCTGTCACGAGGAGTACAAGTTCGGAGAACAAGGTCCGGGTGGGCCAGTGTGGCGCAACCAAGATGACCTGCTCCTGGGCCTCCCTGATCTTGCACAAGGTCTGTGCAAGAAGGCTCACTGGGGGAAACGCATACTTGCATAGGCCCCGCGGCCAGCTGTGCGCCAGTGCATCCGTGCCGAGCGTGCGGGAATAGAACAGGTCTCAGTGGGATGAGTCGTGGGAGGCAAACAGATCTACTTGTGCATCCCCGAACTGATCCCAAATCAGCTGAACCGACCGGGGATGGAGTCTCCATTCTCCGTGAGAGCTCGTCGGCTGCACAGTTCAGGTCTCCCGTAGATTGGCTGTAACCCACCGGATTTCTTCGGGACAATGAAGTAGGGGCTGTAGAACCCGGACCTCATTTCGGCTGGAGGGACAGTCTCGATCGCACCCTTCGCCAGCAGGGTAGCAACCTCCGCTCTCATGATAGGGGCATTGCCACCGACCATAGTGAAGCGGACCCCCCTGAAGTGGGGATGTGGGCCAAGGACAAATCGTCGGCGTATTAGTCCACACCGTCACCCTCAGGTCACCCTGGCCACCAGCCGAAGTACGACCTCCAGAGGGTGTTGTGATGGTCATGTTCCCGCAGTGGGAACATGACTCATCCACAAACGCTGCCTTAGCGTGATCAACGCCCAAACATGCAAGACAGCAATTGTGCCCATCAGAGTCAGAAACTGTCCGACCGCAACCAGAAGTGCACGGGCGAGGCATCTTTAGAAAGACGTGCCGCGTGCAAGCTCTTTTTGTGAGAGGAAAACTCTGCGGATGTTGAAGCGCACAGGGAGAACACACTCACTGGCAGATCACTGCACAGATCAGCAGGCAATGTGAACTCGTTGAAATCGCCGTCACACCAACACCGGAGAGTCGCTCGTCTCAAAGAGTGCTGAGAAAGAGGATGAAAAAACTCAGGAATGGCTTGTGGAGTGAAGAGATGATCTTGGCTCCGAAGCGATAACATACCGCGCTATACCGGCGTACTTCCTTATATACCCACGAGGTGGGGCGGAGTTACACATGCAAAACCCGCAGACCCAAGGCATTTCCATTGCCATTGGCTCGTTTTCTATATCTCGAAGGTGATAGGCTTTCTATGCGAAACCCCCATTTTGTCGTCACTGATGTAACTCGTAGTGAACACGGAAGGGAACTTGTTACTTCTTGTAACGCGTTACCCCCCCAACACCATTGATGCTTGTAAACCAACAAATCCACTTTAAAATCTGATTTTTTTTAATTTGATTTTTTTTTACTTTTTCAGATCAGAAGTTTTTGTGAACCAGGATGTGATACATTTGTAAATTAATATAAAGTGTGCAATTTTTTAGTTTGAAGCGGTGTCCGAATGCACTTCTGCTCACTCATGAATGTGCTTGACTGAAAGAGTCTTTTAGACACTAGTCTTTTGGTCGTTATATAGGCTACACTGTTTTCAAGTTCAGCAGTGTGTCAAGACTTCACAATAAACATGAGCATGTACATTTTCCATCCTCTCGTTCCACACTGAATTTCAATTGCTGTATGGCAACATCTCACTGCAAATTTAAACTAACAACGTCTTAAATGTCTTGTGATGAAAATTTGTTGGATATAGAACAGATTTCATCACTAAAACAGTGTGAAGAGTCCTAAAGATTAAGTGTAGTGAGTTATTGCGTATTAAAGCATCAGATTAATAAAATCTAATTTAACCTGAGTAAGAATAGTTCAGTATAAAACAAGTCCTGTCCATCTCACAAGACTGTGTTAGTTTACTGTGCTAAAACCGAAACATACAAGTGCTTCTGCAGCCATATTCAAATGACGCTCTTCTACATAGTCATTTTCTGCTATTTGTCACCAACTGCATTAGACATGTTATGTCACAAGACTCAAGGGAACATTACGCAACGTATATTGTTTCAAAATCAAGTCCATCCTCTCCAGCTCCTCCTAATAGACTCTCCTGACCCTGTCTGTGTTGTTGGATCCAGGCGAATTATTTTGCTTTCATCAGGAGAGCTGATCTGTTGGCATGGAAATCAAAATGCAAATGGCTGTGAAAGGAGGATGCACTCGATAGAAATTCAAATCGCACACGCAGCAGCTTGTAATCGTGAGCAAATTCACAGTGCACTGTTGACATTATTAAATTTCAAGACAGATTAAGGCATTATAGGAAGCTTTGTGTAATCCAGCGAATCAGCATATTGCTTTACTTTTGCAAACATGCTCAAAAATTCCATTAGAGGTGGTATAAGGGTGATGTCAACCTCTGAGATTGAGTGTGATTTTTGCTTTCACATGTTTGTGTGTGGGTTGTAGATTTAGTATTATACCTATGTGAGTTTTTAAGGAACATGAAGCCCAATGATCACTTCTCTGGTTATATAAACTCACAGCTGAAAACATCCACTGAAAATGAAGCAATTCTTGTGCGCTTTCAACTTGTAACTGGCTTCAACATCTAATGGGTTTGTCTGCTGTTCTCCAAAACGAACCGCTTCCGAGGTCAAATTAAAGGTCTCATATCTTTTTTCAAGAGTAAACTTTATTTTGTCCCACTTGTGTTCAGTTTTAGCTGCACTGGCCAGTAGGTCAGCAGTGCAGCAGCTTTGCTTGATTTTAGGTCTTTTCTCAGTACAACAGTTCATGCTGCATGTTTGACTCCATCTCTATGGAGCAAGTGAGGGGGAGGAGAAAGATAGAGGTATAGGAACCGCAATCTTTGGTTCTCTATGACCTTTGACCCCTGTGATCAGTACATTCCCACGTTCCTCCATCACACAGCTCCTTGAGTGACGGGGTCACTCAACAAGTCAATTTTATATGGGAAATTGTTTGGATAGAGCGTTTGTATTATCTTCAATCCCCCAAACGCAGTTAACTTATGACAGCTCAAAGGCACAGACTGGCTTGACACTTCTATTCTCCAGAAAGTTGTCAGAGCAAATGAGAAACCTATAAGCTATAAGTCTGCAGAATTCAACGGAAAGCTCGACAGATTTCTGGAGAATTTAAATGGCTTCATTAGCGCTTCTCTGAATAGGATTAGTTTTTCAAACAATGTTTGAGTCACAATTATTTACAGGGCGTCTGCGATTTCACAATGTACACTGATCCGGACAGGATTGGGATCTCTAGTTCTTTTTTGAAAAGGAATATTTTTGGTTCAATCCAAGTTAAACTTATAAATGAACAGCATAATGTTGACTAAACAAAAAAAAAAAAATATATATATATATTTCGGCTAGTTCACCTTGTGAAAGGGGGTCATTTTTGTAGAATTTAATATTAAATTTGTTATTTTATAATGTAACAAAAAAAAAAAGCACCTACATTAATTCCTCTGTTAAAATGAGTATTCTTCGTGCTGTAAAGCCATTTAAATCATCATTACAATAATTGTAGGGTTTTAGGGTTTAAGGAATTTTGTTTTTATGGCAACACTATGATAAGCACATGGCAATGAATACAAATACAGCACAATTAGCATAAAATATGAAATAAGCTTACAGTTTCCACGTGAACTTAATTAGTCAGATCACAGTAGTAATATGGTCATACTAATGTCCATTTGAATGCAAGGTGGCTTTAGTTCTTATGTGATATCTTCTTTTGGAGAAGTTGTGCAGAGATTGATGTTTTTTCAAATCAAACAAAACAAGAGCAAAAAGAGATCTCTATATCGTCGGGGCTACAAAAATGATTTCAAGAGCTGGAATATATAAGAAATGATGCCTCATCATAGATGCATTGAAGCCACAACTCTATCACAGTGTGCAGTTTCCATTTCCTTTCTGTTACACTTCCGAATCCAAAACTCAGGATATTGAGTCAGTCATTGGCATCAACAATAATGCAGAATGCACTGAGGCATTATATGAGTCCAGTATCATTCTGACAAGCATTATCAGCTCTCTGATTGCAGCTGAGGGATTTTAAAATAGACTGTGCATCAAACCTGTGTAATGCATCAATATTCTATTGATATACTTCTCAAACTACAAGCTTTTCAAAACTTTATGTATAGGTAGATTATACATAAAACATATTTAATGGATATAATTTGTTTTTTTTTCAAATCACACCATTTGGATACAAATATAAATGAGGATCTCAATGGTAATAACATTAAAATTAACAAAATAATAGGGTTAATAACATGACATTCATTTTTTCTGAATCTATTAATTTAATAAAAAAATCATACAGTAATGAATTGAATTTACTTCTTTGTTGAACATGTTTATGTTTATGAATAAAACATTATTTAATTTTTTTTCTTTTTTGTGGGGCTTTGAGATTTAACGAATGTGTAGCAGGAGTAATACCAAGAGATTATTATTAAAGGGTAACTCTCGCCAAAATGCAATCTAGGGTCTTTTTGCTAATCTACCTGAGGCAAACTTTTGTTTAAAAGCATAATTAGAATGGAAACGCCACTTTTAGATTTGACCGTATTTACGTTTTCGGTCAAATTGCCTTTTGAATGGGAGTGCTAAGAGCACGACTATGATAGCATCAAAAATTGCTATTTTTAAAACACTAAGAAGGCTCGACACAACATGAAACTTTGCTCAAAGTATCACCAGGGGCTCTACCCATGAACTCGAACATTGAGAACATTGTTTGTGTACACAGAGTTTACTAAAAAGAAAGATTTTGAACAACTCACTGTAGCTGTGTCCGCCGCCATTTTGACAGTCAAAAATAGTCGATCTCACGAATGCAGCGTAACAGGGAGGAGAGTAAAGATGGAAAGCTCCTAAAGCTTAGTTCCATATAAATTCACAGATAAATCAATATTGACCTTGTATTTGGAAAAGGATCCTCATATAAGAAACAATACTAAAATTCAGAGTCAGTTCATTCGCATTCGGAGATCGACTATTTTTGACTGACAAAATGCCGGAAACAACAACAGCTACAGTGAGTTGTTCAAAATCTTTCTTTTTAGTAAACTCTGTGTACACAAACAATGTTCTCAATGTTCGAGTTCATGGGTAGAGCCCCTGGTGATACTTCGAGCAAAGTTTCATGTTGTGTCGAGCCTTCTTAATGTTTTAAAAATAGCAATTTTTGATGCTATCAAAGAAGTGCCCCATGCACTCCCATTCAAAAGGCAATTTGACTGAAAACGAAAATACGGTCAAACTTAAAAGTGGCGTTTCCATTCTAATTATGCTTTTAAAAGAAGGTTTGCCTTGGGTAGATTAACAAAAAGACCCTAGGTTGCATTTTGGCGAGAGTTACCCTTTAATAATAATAATTTAATTTGCTTCACCTGACTGGTTATAATGTTTTGGTTCATTTGTTCGTGCAATAGCTAAAAGACAGTCATTTCATCTCCTTCGAGTTGCCACCATAAGAAACATGCGAGGACAAAAATGCAAAGCACAGACCCAGACAAACAAATCAGTTTAGAATTCACTGGCAGATGCTTGGACTCACAGATGATCATGAATTTTGCAAAAGCAAAAGGGTAAATTGTGGTATAATTTGTTTCTTGAAAAAAAGCTGCACAATCATTGTAAACATTGATAATAATAAGACATGTAACTTAAATACCATATCAAAGCATATCAGCATATCAAAAATTATTTCTGAAAGATCATGTGACACTGAAGATTGTTATTTTAAACTGTAATAATATTTCACATTATTACTGTTTTACTGTATTTTTTTATCAAATAAATGACCCTAAAATGTATCATCTAAATGTGTGTGTGTGTTTGTGTGTGTGCGCTTTTGTGAAAAAGAGATCTTGAAAAGAATCAGATTTGTGTTATAAATAGATCTAATAATTACACTCTCTTTGTCTGTCTCTATCTTGAAATGTCGTCATTTATTACCTCTGGCGATGCTGAAGGTGGAACATTAATAGGCTACAGATTAAACAAGCCATTTCTCACTCTGAAGAGTTTTGTAAGGAAAGCATCAGTATTACAATTGCACATACTTTGATTTATTAATTTGAACAAACACCTAACCATAAGTATTATACTTCAGTACATAACACATCCTGCATTTGAGCTACAGACATGAATGATACCTCAACTCATCGGCTTTGCTGAAGAGAAATGTGTTTACTTTACTAAGCTATCAGACTCACAGTTCCCAACTAGCAAAGATAAAAATAAATATGAAAAAAAAAAAAAAATCATGTAGTTCAATAAAGGAACCTGAGCCATTAGAAAATAGGATATCATTAAGACATTTTGGCTATGTTGGGCCAGTAAGCAACCAAATAGAAACCAACAACACCCAAGTAACCATTCAGAATACCCTACTAACCACATATAGCGAAGCAGACTCAGAGGTGTTGAACTGGAGAGCTGCTAAGTGTTCTCTATATTATCATCATGATGGTTATTGTCTCTGCATTCCCATCATGCCTCCCTGATACAGCCTCAGCATCCTAATCCTGTCGCATAGATGGGTCGGTGTGTCCGGATTGATAATGGGGTTTTGCCAGTGTGTGTGTGTGTGTGTTTTCCTTTGGGATTGTTGACCTTGTGGGGACAATGTTTTGGTCCCCATGAGGAAACCAGCTTATAAATCATATGATGTGTTTTGAAAATGTAAAAATGCAGAAAATGTTCTGTGATGTGTAGGGTTAGGGGATAGAGTATGCAGCTTACTTTGTATAGTATAAAAATCAGTATGTGTATGGAAAGTCCCCATAAAATATGGAAACCCATCATGTGTTCGTGCAAACGCATGCACACATCATGCATTTGGGAAATTAAAGGGATATTTCTCCCCAAAAATGGGTCAATTCTGCCATTATTTACTATAATCTTCATATTACCCCAAACACGTATGACTTTCTTTCTTTCATAGAACACAAAAGGATCAATTCTGAATGTTAACGATTAAGAAAAAAAAGAAGTCTGAATCAGACATACAAATTAAACCTAAAAATAATTTGAAACTTTGGAAGAAAGCCCCCCCACCCCCCACCCCCCAAAGACATGTCAGTCAGCCTGATGTCAGCAGACCCAAACATGCACAATGACTGACAGGCAGAGAGTGTTTCAAGGTTCCCCTGACACTGTCCCAGAGACAGGTGTGATCTCTAAGCACACCCATTTCAAGGATATCTGTCAGTAGCAACATTTTATGCTTGCTATTAAAAAATAGCTAATATTAATATTAACTGCATGGGTCCAGCAACATGCATGATTATTAACAAGACAAGGGCTGAATGAGGAACTTGTTAAATGTTGAAATTCATATTAAAATAGAAATATTGAAACTGAATACACACTGATATACTTATATACACTGCCGTTCAAATGTTTGGGGTCAGTACGATTTTTTTTTTTTAACAGAAATTAATATTTTTATTCAGCAACATTTATAATGATTTATTTATATTTCAAATAAATGCTGTTCTTTTGAACTTTATATTCATCAAAGAGTCCTGACAAAAAATGTGTCACAGTTTCCACAAAAATATTAAGCAGCACAACTGTTTTCAACATTGATAATTGAAAGAAATATTTCTTGAGCATCAAATCAGCATATCAGAATGATTTCTGAAGGATCATGTGACACTGAAGACTGGAGTAATGATGCTGAAACTTCAGCTTTGCCATCACAGGAATAAATGAATCAATTTTAAAATATATATTCAAATAGAAAACAGATATTTTAAATTATAATCATATTTTACAATGTTATACATTGTTTGATGGAGATGATCAGTGGCTATCAGCAAAACCCTAGAATAAAAGCATATTGTTTGATTTTTAAAGCTTTTTTAATATCTATACACATAAACAGATTGGACATAACAAAGAAATTACAACTTGTAAGGCCACCCCTTGTAAATGCTATAGTCTGACTAATTAATCTGATTTTATGATGGCAGTATTATGAGCCTATTTCTGTGCAGCTGTGCGGAAGAATTTATAAAATCATCAGAACAGCAATTAAGGACAGTGTTGGTGTGAAATTGTTGCAGCATTAATCAGGTCACATGAAGCACAATTATCAAAGTGGGGCCGCTTTACTGTTCTGAATAACTGAATAACATCTGAGCGGCGGTGCCAGGATGGCAGAGTGCCAGTGTACCAGCGTGCCACATGATTAACCCACAATGAGCCGAGTGTTTCATTACAGCGTGATGAGATTGAAGACTGAATTCTCTCTGGATTATACACAAGTTAAGTCTTATCTTCTACACAGTCCTCACCATGCCCAATCTTACACCTATCTTCATTACTTTAACGGTTCTGAACTGCTATTTGATGCGCTTGGCCTTTAAAACTGATCATCGTCTGTGTTAAACCTTTAATAGCCGAGGTTGTGGAAAGTTCAAAATGTTCTGCTTATAGAATGTGATTTTATGTTGGGTCACACTGATAATTAAATTATGAGGCCCTTGTACCGTACATAATTGAATATCAGTGTTCTGATATTCTAGTCCTCTAATGGACTGGATCTATTCTCATACAAAAAGTTAAAAGGCTGCATTTATTTGATCAAAAATACAGTAAAACAGTAATATTATGAAATAGTTGACACTTAATCCACTGTATGAGATTACATCCAAGTACAGTTTTTTATCAAATAGGACGTATACCAAAAAGGAAAAAGACTTGTAGGTTGACACACACAAAGCTATAGAGACAATAGAAACAAGAGGGCTATATACACACATAGACGAATGACTAAACAAGACACCTGAAAGCAATCAAAACAATGAACCAATGAGAAGACAACACATGAACCAAAGGAACCACATGACAGGAACACATGAGGGGAAGAGGGAGGGCCTTTCCAAAAACCCATAGTTGCGGTCTTGGCCACTTGAGAGTTCATGCACGCAACAGGAGGTTAGTGTGTAAGACTGTCCCATGTCTTCTAAGCTCAGTGCCCTTAACGCATACTAAACCCACACTAAGCTATCCCATCATGCACCATGTTCAGGAACTCACTTTCCCCGTGAGATGTCGAGGAATGCATTTCACTATAAGTTAAATCAAACATTACATATGATTAGTTAGTAAAATATAGTGTTGCACATTTTATTGGTGCAAAAAGATGAGTATGTGTATTTTGTATGCAACTGCTATTCATCAATTCATTAGAAGTTACCTAGGGACAAACATTTAGGAGTTTATTTTACAATGCAAAGTATTGGAAATCAAAATAAAGCTCTAAACACTTGCATTTTTACAACACTATAAGTGTGTCCCAACGAGTACTTAAGTGTAAAGGTCTAAGTGTTCAAGTGCAAAGACCGCAAGTGTTCTTCACGACTGATAATCTTGCATAAATGGACTAAACTAGTTTGAACTGACATTTATTCTCTTTAGCATGGATGCATGTACTGCAGCCCAAGTGTTTACACTTCTTGGTGGAATGAACCTACAAACAGCTTACTAAAAGTTGTCTCTGCACATTTAAGCTTGGATAGGAGAAAGTATTGTAACATCCAAAAAATTACACACAGCAGCTTCAAAGGAAGATTGACCAAAACCACACTTTCCTCTATTAGAATGCATGTGTTTGTTGAGGTGCTGGCTTTAATCAGCATCAGTCACAGCAGAGGATCCTGGGTTTAACTGCTAAACAGTCTGCGTGTGTGTCTAAGAGAGACCCCTGCGGCCTCAGCGAATCACGAGCTGCAGGGGCTCGATTACCTGCATATAGATGCATTATATGTATACCAGCCCTGTCTGCAGGTGTCCACAGAGAGGTTTTGACCTGCCCAGGGTGTGTGTTTGGTTTTAATGCTGCTTTTAAGTCATGTGTGAATGATCCTGACTACACATGAATGCACATGAACACTATTATAAATACCAGTGGGAAGCTCTTTCTTCACAGACTTTCAATTATAGCGTTGGGAATTGAAATACCCACTTAAATACTCTGACTATGATTTTAATAATATTTAATATTATATATATATTTTACTGGTGCCACAAATACTGAACCTACAGCCTGAAACAGCTTGACCAATCTAGTCAGATTCCTGAATGAATGATGCTAAGTTTTAGTGAATCAACATACAGCTTTAGTAGTCTGATTCCCAAAACAAATGACTCTCTAATGATTCCGTTCTTTTATTAAATCAAAAACAGACTAAAATATAGCCACTGATAATGTGTATTTAAGTATACACATGAGGTGTTTCATAAATATTAATGAATGAAATATAACCATAGTTTTTATTTAGTGTTGTTTATAAGTTTGGGTTTGGTAAGATGTCTTAATGTTTTTGAAAGAAGTCAGCATCATGATCACATGATCCTTCAGAATTCATTTTAATATGCTGATTTGGTGCTCATAAAACATTTCATATTTTATCAATGCTGAAGAGAGAAATTGTGATTTGCTCTTCGATGAATAGCAAGCTGAAATGAACAGCATTTATTTAAAACATAATTTATTTTGTAACAACGTGAAAGACTTTACTGTCACTTCTGATACATTTATTGTGTCCATGCTGAATAAAACTTAATTTCTTTAAAAAATATCGTACTGTGTATAGTTTAGAGACCTTTGGATATTTGCCACCTCTAAAAATACTTCAAATCAAAAAGTAAATAAAAAGTCTCTGTAAACACACCTTTTGCAAGATTTTTTCAAAAATGTATCTCATTACTTTACAGTGGAGTGGAGTGCATTTATTTCTACCAAATACTTAAGTACAAAAAAAAAAAAAAAAAAAAAAATCATTAATTGAACTGGTAAAGAAACGTAATCGTTCAGAGTAATAACAACTGAAACCGTTAATGATACTCACATCCCTAGCCAATTGTATAATTATGGCAGAAGCAAATTACTATTCATAATAATAACTAATTTCTAATGTTTAATGTTCAATTTAGTTTATAGTAGTTTGTGTACTGTTGATAAGTAACAGTGATTTAAGCTTTCCAGAAAACACTCTAGACAGACTTGTGACCAAATTCCTCCCATCATTTTCTCTGATAGTATAAGAATGATGAAATACAAAGATAAAACTTCAATTACACACCTAATGTGCTTTGGTAGTTCTTTATTATGATGCATTAGCAAAGAAAAAGCATCCTGTCTATGCCAGGGAGTAAAAAGCGTCCATTTTATTCTGACAAAAATTACCTGAATGTACATCATGTCATACATGAAATATCTAAAACTTCTAAACTTAAAAGCATTTGCCAGATGCTTTTATCCAATGCCACTTACAGTACATTGCATTGAAAGTACTGTATACATTTTTTATCAATTCATGCATTCAATGAATGTAAACTTTGTTCAATGTATTTTAGGGCTCTTATTTTATAACCACTAGAGTGCAATGTAATGGTGGTCAGTGTTGGGGGTAACGCATTACAAGTAACGTGTGGTTCCAATTTACAACTAAATTTCGAAGTTACTTTTTCAAATAAGAAACACAAGTTACTTTGTTTTCCCATTTATTGACTGACACCTCTCCTGTCCCCAAGTTGAGAAAAATAGTGCGTAAGGTGCAGAGCAAAGCATTGTATGAGCTTTGTAAACATGATGGTTATTGTAGTTCTAGTCTAAATGTGAGCAGGCATTTAGTCATCTCGCTTGAGCAAAAACAGATTTAGTTCCTCAAAATGAGTAAAAACAGTGAAATGCAAACTCAGCTGAAGATAGTGTTAAACTTTCTTTTCTAGCATCCTATTCTTCTGCAATTCAGAATGGCAGCACAGCTGAAAGGTTTGTCTGAGCTGCGCCCTCTACTGTACAGGAGTCAATTTGAATTTCATTATTTCACTTTTGGTATGCAATGGGCTTCACATTTGTCAAAAATAGAACCAACAAGCAAGCCCAACCCAGGTGAGAAAAAGTAATGCAAAAAAAAAAAAACACAAAAAATGCAATTATGTATTTGGCTACTTTTTTAGGGAGTAACGCAATATTGTAACGCATTACTTTTACAAGTAACTTTCCCTGACACTGGTGGTGATGACACCCTAGAGGTCTGTGTTTGGAAAAAGCTATCCATTAGCATCCCCATTCATCTCGATTGCAGTTGTTTGGCAAGTACTCAACCTTGTTATTGCCAAGTACGCAACCTGCTTGCTGCCATCTTTGCCCGTGGCACTCAGTTCTGAGTAAGAGGGTTTGTTGAGCCAATCACCTGAGCTGAACATGCAGAGTAATTCATTATTCTGTAGTCAGCACAGATTGTGCAAACCAAAGCAGCAGACAGGGAAAAGCCAATTCCATGTTTTTAAGAGTGTCACTGCAAAAACATCTACTATAATATAATGAAATATTTTCCATTTACACCACATGCTTTTCAAGAAATATTTCATCAGAAAACACTGTTATTTCGAAATGCTAATTAATGGAGAATGGAGATACTTTAGGTACAGACTGCCTTGTTTTTTTCCTCCCATGTTGGAAAAAAACCCCATCAGAGACTAGCAACATAGTTCAAATCACTACATACTGTAAACAGACTCGCTGCAGACGAGGGACTGAGGAAGAGCATCAGGACTCATTTAAATTCATATAAATCGAGCCGTTTTCTATAGCACAGCAGGAGATTCAGAGTGAAACCCTGTTCTTCTTCTCCCTCCTGTCCACCTCTCGGAGTTTTCATATTCTAACAGATGTGATGTAGATTTAGAGAAATGAAGTGAGGTATGATTTTGCCTCCTGGCTTCTCTTCACCCTGCCGCACTTTCAAAAGGCAGATTATTTTAGAACCATGACAACTCACGAGGAAGACATGTGCAGAAATTAACACTGACAGAGGCTGCCTACCTGCACACTAATGGGGCTCAGATTCCCCCTCTCTCCTGCTGAGAACATGTCGCTCTCCACACTCCTATTACTCTTGCTACTGAACACAGACTTAATGAAGGAGAGGGAGGGAAGGAGATCTTCAAAGAGAAGCACTCTGGCTTCAAAGCACATGGTCGTGAGAGTTCTGTGCAGAAGGCAGACTGACACATACTCCAGACTATAAAACATGCGCACACTCAGACACATGCGCATGCAAGCATTTCTTTCAGACCTTTATACTTACTATAAAACACATAATAATAAGACATACAAACATACTTCTGTCATGACAACTCTCTGAGTGTTTGGCATGGTAACATGACAATGTTGATGTGTTTGGTGTTGGAGGTATAGATCTGCTACGCTGCTGCTGCTGCAGAGCAAGTACGGGACTTGCTACTGCCAATACAAACACGACACGCTGCTGTGAGCAAGTAAGACATGCTGCTGCTGTACAATATAGCGTACATGAATTACCCGTAGCAGATCTATTCACCTTATTCCGCCCCGCCCACTTTTACTTCTGTCCAGTACTTCCGTTGTAAACCAACTTCCGGTTTAGCGGACCCTCATTCAATTTCGAGGAGAACTGCAGAGAAGTCTCACTGATAAAATGTCACATAAGATAAGCTAATTTGTGCCAAATGTGCTATGTACGTGTGTACCAACAGCACAGCAATGCACTGTTTCTCGGGGTAATTTTTAAACGACTTTTAGGTGTTTATATGACCCGTCTGCCTGTCTGATCACAGCCCGGCCGATGTGTAGTGTTTAGCCTACATTAGCCACAAACATCTAATGTTGTAATGGTCTCACTACAGGACACATACACATGCTATACCTTGTTTGAAAGCTATGGTCCTCTAGAATTCAGTCGCTGGATTTATTTTACAGCCATTACTTGTGTTAGAGATCAAACCATAAGAAATTGCAGCTAGCAGTTAGCTAAGCTAACGTTACCCTCTTGTTCATCTAGTTGAGGCTCTACTTTCTTTCTACACCAGTTCGTGGCTATTTTTTTCTCATCTGTTGGCAAATGCAAATGTATCTGGTGATTAAGTAAACAAACTGTGGTGTAATAATGTTTCAAACTTTACATGTAGTAGTGTTTGTGCACATCTTCATAACTAAGTAATAGCTATTAGAAAGACACAGCTATTAAATAATTTGATTATGGCATTGTTTCAAAAGCTTCAAGTGAAATGTACTTTAGTACGTTGCAGCAGTTGTTAATAACCATAGGCCAACGCATTTGGCTATAATATTATAGTCTATCTACTTATATCAAGACAGATAACAGATTGGACCAGGGCAAACAAAGCGCTAAGTAGCTAAACCAGGAAGTGAGATTACGCGGATGGCGCTACCCAGTGCTACTTCCGGAATAAGGTGAATACAGGTGGAGCTGGGGGAGGTGGAGGGTTTCTGAAAGCACAACTGATACAGCAGGAACCAATCAGCTGTGCCCTATAGATAATGATGTGATCGCAAGCAGTTTGAGTTAAGACCTATTAGCCTGCACAATTAATAGTTTCATGACAGAACTTTGTATACGCACATGTGCATTCGCTCAAAGATGCACCTCTTTTTAATGTACATAAAGATAATTGCACACTACTAAACTTCCAATCTGTCATACCAGTCCTTTAAATTACTAATCTCCTAACTTACACGGATTTAACGTCCACTTTTACAATCCAGTCAATGGATGTATATGGATAAAATATTCTGTATATAATAATCTGTTTCAGAAATATGTCATATTATGGAATTAAAGGAGAACTTGGTAACTTTTTTAACTTAATAAAACTTTCTAGAATTCATTTGGATGGTTAAACAACCTGTTCTGGTGATATTGGTGACTTTCCCCGCTCCCCCCAGCGTTCCCAGGCGGAAAACCAACCTTGCAACTTGGGGACCACCGTCCCGGCAAGATAGAAATTGGAAGTCTCGTGAGAAGCGAGAACGAGAACGAGAACGAGCGCGAAACACGAATTGCTTTACGGCAATTCGACATAAACACACGCATGTATGATGTATTACCAGATTACCCACCTTGGTAGACATAGCTCCACACGATACAGTTGGCTTGCTCCGATCAAAACAAACGCACATGAGCAGCGGTAGAGAGGGGGAGGAGGCCGCCGCAAGTGAGTTTTTCACGACCGTGTTGTGAAATATACGCCCCCCCACAGCTGTAGGGGGAGCTCGTGGGGAAAACATGCGACAACAAAAGGAAAAATCAGCGAAGAAGTGACTAGAGTTCGCTAGAGTTGCCGAGTTCTCCTTTAACACAACCAAATTACACATGGAAAAACAAACTGTGCTTAGTCACTTTATATGCCAGTCACACATTAACTTCCTCTGTAAGGGTGTTCATGCTTGTAGTTTGGTTTTCTTGATTCTTTCGGTCCCGACCAAAAAAGAAAATTATACATTTAGTTAATTTAGCCTAGCATTTGCACTGTCATTTTTATAACTGAGCCTAAATATACAAAACAACAAAAAATAAATGGCAGAGATTTTGCGACAGAACTTACCGAACATCCAAAACATTGCTGTGTGCTGGGCTAAACACACTCATTGTCTGTGTGTACATATGATGGTATTTTTTTTTTTTACCAATTGAGGAGTCAAAACAGTGGCAGGAATTCCTGTCACACAAAAACAAAGATCTGCTGCAAGAAGATGTGGATCAGAAACCTGTACTGAACTGTAATTAAGCAACATCGTGACAATTCAGAATTTTGTCCTTGTTAGAGTTGCATCTGGTGACATCACTTCCTGTTTATTGGTTCATTTAAATGTCTTTGGTCCGTGTTGCGTTTTCACACCTGAAAGTCCGCACCAAGGTCCGAACCAAAGTTCATGTTTTGTTACATTTTATACATTCTGTAAGTTTTGGTTTGTTTTCACATTGCAATTATGCGAGCGCACTAAAGAGCTTTACAAGACATACTTGTGTCCTGTCGTCATCATTTATGTGGGCTGCATCTTGACATTGGTCTGACGTCAGCGTGTTATCAATTCGGCGGGTAACTTTGACAAGAATGAAATGAACAGACGCATATCGTTGCCACTATACTGTTATTATTACCCCATTACTACCTGCAGCACCAACTATATCTAGTTCAAATTCGCCAAATGAACGTCCTCATTGTGCGAACATTTTAACGTCGCCGGCAGGAAAGGAGGAGAAGACTGCAAGCAATCCTTGCAAACCACCGGAACTTCCTGTAAATGGTCTGAAAGTCCGAACCATACAGAAAATGCTTTCACACTAGGAACGAACCAAATTTCGTCTGTTTGGTCCGGACCGTGGTCCAGGGGAGGTTTCACACCTGTAATTTTGATTCGGATCAAACTGAAAAGTCAGAAAATCCGGACCAAACAAGGTAGGTGTGAAAGGGCCCTCGAACCTTACTAGAGTTCACTTGGAAGACCCACCTCTTCAAGGGTCTGGGTTGCGTCTCCCAAAAGCATCGTTAGCCAACTATGTTCGCAAGTTCCGTCTTTATCAGCATAGTTCAATGAGTCTGTGTTTCCTGAAACCATCGTTCCAACAAACATTCGCAAACAGCATCGCAAACTTGTGTGGTTGGAACGACAGCTCTCGACCTGTGGTTAGAAGCATAGTTTCTATTTTACATGACATATGGACTTAATAAATACTTATCTTGAGCAAAATAAGCAAGCTGACATTCAGTACAACACGTGTCTTTTATTTAGAATTTAATAATGCCAGTTACATCTTTTAGTTTGTCAAGACATTTAAAGCACCGTTTTTGAAGACTGCACATGTGCGAACGTGCTCTACTAAGGACGAGCCTATGATTGAATCTGGAAATAAAGCAAAATAACTGAGAAAATTGAGAAATAGTCCTCAGATGCCATGTCTGTGATTTATATCAAAACATCTAGCGTTAATTCAATCTCAAACAGTTTCATTAAAGAAGTTGTTACTCCACGTGATGTAATAAACCAACGTGGTTGAACGACCACTTTGCGACAATATAATGCTGTGTAAAGAATTGAATCAAAGAAGCCGGTTAAATTTTGAGCCTATTACTGAGAAAATTAAAAACAGATTCAATATGTGGCTTATGAGAGATCTGTCCCTAAACGGACGTATTCTACTTTCAAAAGCAGAAGGGATCTCAAGGTCTGTTTATATATCTATGTCAGCAGATGTTCCAAATAATGTTGTCAGGGAATTAGATGGGATTCTTTATGATTTTATTTGGAGGAAAAAAATAAACTATTTACGGAAAGATATTCTAAATAATAATATAGACTTTGGTGGCCTTGAAGTTTAAAATTTTACAGATCTCAGTTTTTAAGATAAAAGTGTTTAAGATCAAATGGATAATCGAATTTATTAAAAAATAAAGATAGTGAATGGAATGCTTTCCCAAATTACATATTTAACTCTTGGGTGGCATTCATTTTCTTTTAAAATGTAATTTCTCAGTTGAAAAAATCCCAGTTAAACTGGCAAACTTTCATAAGCAGGCACTGCTGGCTTGGCAACTAATCTACACTGAACAAAATTATAAATGCAACACTTTTGTTTTTGCCCCCATTTTTCATGAGCTGAACTCAAAGATCTACGACTTTTTCTATGTACACAAAAGGCCTATTTCTCTCAAATATTGTTCACAAATCTGTCTAAATCTGAGTTAGTGAGCACTTCTCCTTTGCCGAGACAATCCATCCACCTCACAGGTGTGGCATATCAAGATGCTGATTAGACAGCATGATTATTGCACAGGTGTGCCTTAGGCTGGCCACAATAAAAGGCCACTCTAAAATGTGCAGTTTTATCACACAGCACAATGCCACAGATGTCGCAAGTTTTGAGAGAGCGTGCAATTGGCATGTCCACCAGAGCTGTAGCCTGTGAATTGAATGTTCATTTCTCTACCATAAGCAGTTTCCAAAGGCGTTTCAGAGAATTTGTCAGTACATCCAACCGGCCTCACAACCGCAGACCACGTGTAACCACACCAGCCCAGGACCTCCACATTCAGCATCTTCACCTCCAAGATCGTCTGAGACCAGCCACCCGGACAGCTGCTGCAACAATCGGTTTGCATAAACAAAGAATTTCTGCACAAACTGTCAGAAACCGTCTCAGGGAAGCTCATCTGCATCCTCGTCGTCCTCATTGGGGTCTCGACTCGATGAATCCCGGTTTTCACTGTACAGGGCAAATGGCAGACAGCGTGTATGGCGTTGTGTGGGTGAACGGTTTGCTGATGTCAACGTTGTGGATCGAGTGGCCCATGGTGGCGGTGGGGTTATGGTATGGGCAGGCATATGTTATGGATAACGAACACAGGTGCATTTTATTGATGGCATTTTGAATGCACAGAGATACCGTGACGAGATCCTGAGACCCATTGTTGTGCCATTCATCCACGACCATCACCTCATGTTGCAGCATGATAATGCACGGCCCCATGTTGCAAGGATCTGTACACAATTCCTGGAAGCTGAAAACATCCCAGTTCTTGCATGGCCAGCATACTCACCGGACATGTCACCCATTGAGCATGTTTGGGATGCTCTGGATCGGCGTATACACCAGCGTGTTCCAGGTCCTGCCAATATCCAGCAACTTCGCACAGCCATTGAAGAGGAGTGGACCAACATTCCACAGGCCACAATCAACAACCTGATCAACTCTATGCGAAGGAGATGTGTTGCACTGCGTGAGGCAAACGGTAGTCACACCAGATACTGGTTTTTGATGCAATCCCTGGCAGAGTTGCATCACTTTTACGAAATCATGGATTCTATCCTATAAACGTTGATCGTCAAACAAGTTTTTGTAGTGATACAATATTTATTGGGGATATTAATATAATAATAGATAAATGCAGTAACAAATATATTAGAAATATTTTAAAAACAAACTATTTGCCTTGTTCAACAGTGTTTTGGACTGCTAAATATGAAAATATTAACTGGAAAAGAGTATGGTCAATAACAAATAATTTTTACAAATAATAATACAAAGATAGGTATCCTATAAAATTGTACAAAGAACTTACCCTGTCAAGGAGTTGCTTGAACGTTTCCATTTGAATATTGAAAACTTATGTGAATTTTGTGGCAATGCCAAAGAATCTGTGACTCATCTTTTTTTTGATTGTATAGCCTATATTCAAAAATGTTTTGGTTGGATGTTTCAAATTTCATTTCTAGATTGTTTTTTTTGTTTTTTGTACAGGACAATGTTGATTCCAAAAGTACAATGTGCTTCCTTATACAACTTTTTATTTTACTTCGAAAATATCACATTCATGTGAGAAAATGACCTAAAGCTAAGCCAAGCTTTGAACATTTTATAAAAGAGATTAAACAATATGGTACTACATTAGATACAATTAAGAACAAAAAAGCAAGAAAGACCTACAAAGCTTTTTGTTACTTTAAATTGTTGTAATTTCACCCCTGGCATGACCTACTTTATTTTACATATTCTTATGTATGTTATTTTCTGCTTGTTGTGAGGTGTATATGCATGCACAAATCTTTGTATATTTTTTGTTGCATTAAAAAAACAAAACAAAACAAAACAAAACAAAACAACTTATGGCAATATGGTTTCGGGAAACAGTCGTGACTAGCTAGTTGATTTCTCCAATGATGCATCATACTATGGTAGTGAAGCAGCGAGTTACGTCGTTGCACGGGAAACGCACCCCTGCTTGTTTGGTGTGCACCAGAGTTCGGATGACAGCGTTCATACTTGAAACGCACTAATAGAGCAATTGCACCAGAGTTTGTTTAAATCCAACCAAACCTGCCAAGTGTGAACACACCCTACGTTAGCAATTCTTGGCCAGATTAAAGTGACTTTATGCTGATAATCAAAAGTCTGTAAATGTAAGACAATTAGAAAACCAGTAGATCGATGAAATGTCACAGCATTGTTCTGATTTTACACACACAGAAAGCTCTTTTTTAAAATGAGCCTAAATCTGTAATCAGAGCCAGTATCGACAGCTCTCTGTGCTTTTTTGACATGAGTGTTTGTATGCGATTTAATTTCCGAAGCAGAGTGTGTTCGCTGCACAGTCTGCATATGCACATAACATCACCATAATTGAGTCAGAGATGATGGCCCTGACAGGAAATTGCACTCAGAACAAACCAGAACATTTTTTGAGAGGAGAGTATTAGCGTTACTGAGATGACTACTTGAGATTTTAGGAATTTTCACATGAGAGAAATTTTTACGGAAATACTTTGTGTTTCATCCAATATACCCAAGACTTAACCTTAAAATGAAATGACAATTGGGAAGCTTTTACAGTAAATGTATAAGCTTACCACGGCCACTTTGTAGAATTCGCCTCACAGCAAGAAGGTCACCGGTTTGAGTCCCGGCTGTGCCAGGAGCAGGAGTCCTTTATGTGTAGACTCTCCCTCCCTCTCTCTCTCTCTCTCTAAGTATATTTAGCTCTCCCTCTCTGTCATTTCTTTGCCACTGTATTTGTCATGTCCGGTTGATCAGGAAGTCTCAGACCCTGCTGAGCCATTGAAAAGCCGTCAGCAGGTAAATGTAGAACAGTTATTCTGCCCACCCTGCAGCTGCCTTGGGCTTGTGTGTGTGTGTGTGTGTGTGTGTGTGTGTGTGTGTGTGTGTGAGTGTGTGTGTGTGTGTGTGTGTGTGTGTTTAAAGATCGAAACAAATGACTACATACATATTACTTGTACAGTATATGTGTGTGTGCATGTATGTGTCTGTCCATTTGTCAACTCACAACTAACAGGATGAACAGTGTGTGCCCGGAACAGTGTGAAACTCAAACTGGGTTTATAGGGAAGAAAAGAATGAACACGTCACACACAGACACACAAATACAAGGACTATGACTGTATCCTATTCCTTTCAATGCTTCAGACTTAGGGCCAGATTTACCAAACAGAGCAAATTAGGGTAAGACCGCAATCCAATAAATGTGCCGATGGAAGAGGAAAGTTCTGCGGATGATCTACTGACAATGCGCACATTAAAAACCCAGATGCAGCCAGATTATTTCCATTATGATCTACACAATCTTATTAAGAACAGCACACATTCACACAGAGTCGATGATAATCAGGTGCATGTGATCTAATAACAACACAAGCACAAAATGGCTTATGCTTTTTTGGGGGCGTTAAATAACGGTGCAAATACCAGTAAATTGACTAGCGCAAACTTTAGTAAATCACGTTGCATGATTCATTTAAATACTCTCTCATAATTTTTGCGTCTGAAAGGGAAACTCCTACAAATATGCAATAAGGTCAGCTGCAAAAATAACTGTGTCCAGGCCTTTTTATTGCTAATTCTTAATGCGTGTCTTTAGTAAATCCTGACAGTAGTTTTTTAACACCAAAAGATGGTATGTGTTGGTGCAAGCTATTAGTAAATCTGGCCCTTGTAGATTTTCAATTAAAGGACAAGTTCGGTATTTTACACTTAAAGCCCTGTTTACAGATCGTTTCTGATGAAATAGAACGGTTAAGATTAAATTTTGGACAAATGCTGCTGTCCCGAGAATTTTAGGTTTCTTTCGCTTTCCCCCCCCCACCAGTAGACTGGGTGTATAGGTGCACTCGAACACTCCTTCCTAAAACACATTAAACTTTCGTTTACAAAGACGTGAAACTCACCGAGTGGTCCACTGATATGCTCACACAAAAATCGCTGCAAAATATGCTTTCCAACAGGTTTTATCGTAGTTTTTGTCTCCTCCATTGACTTGCATTGGATGTGCTGTGAGGTACGGTATTACTCCGCGCCGGAAACTGAAATGGGGTTCAGGGGTTGTTTTCTTCTTCTTCTTCGTGTTTTTTTTTTTTTTTTTTGGCGGATCGCAAACAATGAAATGCCAGTGGTTTGCTTGCAAAGGTGCATTATCGCCACCAACTGGGCTGGAGTGTCTATTATTCAAGCTCTCAACGGAAGAAGTTCGGGTGTGAGGCATTTGGAAAAATAGCTCCACAGTTTTACAACGAATGGTAAAACACCTGTTGGAAAGCATATTTTGCAGCGATTTTTGTGTGAGCATATCAGTGGACACCCCTGACCACTCGGTGAGTTTCACATCTTTGTAAACGAAAGTTTAATGTGTTTTAGGAAGGAGTGTTCGAGTGCACCTATACACCCAGTCTACTGGTGGGGGGGAAAGCGAAAGAAACCTAAAATTCTCGGGACATCAGCATTTGTCCAAAATTTAATCTTAACCGTTCTATTTCATCAGAAACAATCTGTAAACAAGGCTTTAAGTGTAAAATACCGAACTTGTCCTTTAAAAATGAAATAATTTTCTTGACTGTCTTTCCTGTGAACATATAATACGGAATATCTGTAAATGTGATTATAATGAATACACTCAAGTTACTGTAAAAAGCACATTTCTCCACACCTCTGCAGGTTAAATGTCATGGTTTTGTATCAACTTTTCTTTCCAACAAACTCTGCAATTTGTAACAGTTTTTTTTCCTTACTCTAAAATATCATTCTTAAATACCATATTTCTTATAGAAAACCTTTACTGTACAAAGAAATTAAACCCAGCAGATTTAAATTAAATAATCATCTTGAGTGGTCGAGGAAATAGAAAAGGATATTGCAGGGCACTGACTATATCTAAACTGACTTTTCTGATGCTGAATTTTCCTATTTTAGAGTTGCAATTTTCAGAAAATATTCTATATAATTATAACCGACCCCTGGTAGCAGTTCAGGCCCCGGTAATGGCCGTATCAGGTCATGTAAATGAGCTCATTAACTGTGTCTGTCTTTGGACTTTGCTGAGCGTGGCATAAACCTGCCTCATCTCCAGCAGTCATATTCTGTAATGGTGCATTTGAGAGTACAGGGTCTGCTCTCATTCTCATCTCTCACCAAGAGCTTAGAAAAAAGGCAATAAACCCCTGTAAATGACTGTGAAATACAGCTCAGACACACAGAGAGTGAGAATGATAATTTATGGAATTCATGCTTGTATATATCTTAAAAATGCATAAAAACCGTATCACTTGGAACATTTTGCAGTGTGTGGCCATAATTACATATATTAATCTAATATAAAAATGCGTCTGTTAGGGCTAAATTCTATATAAGAAACATTTCTGATTTGAATGGCCAACTACCACCTACACAATCTAAAATCAAGTCCCCATGTCAAACATTTACTCTCTGAATAGGGCTAATGCGTGCTTTATATTCGCCTCTACTGATATAAACATGAATTTTTCCTTTAAGTGTTATTTTCATACTCGACTGCCACACAAACCATATAAACGAAAGATTTCTATTTGTTCTGTACCAACATAATAGCAATCCCAAGTTATTCATCAGTTTCCACCCATCGGATGGAGCTAAAAACCTGGAGGAGCATTAAGAATCACTTCAGTGTATTTCTAGCTGTCAGGATTATTATTATGAAATGAATATAGTGTAATCGCCCACTAACAATCCACAATCATCTCTCTAAGCAGATGGGACATTGGAATGGAAGGGGGAAAAACAAGCTTTATAACCGGACTTTGAATTGATGTAGAATAAAATTAATATTTAAAGCTGAAGTGTGTAATTTCTGTGCTCCTAGGCACCACGCAGAATAACGCAAAAATAATGGTTTTAAAAGTTTTACATACATATTCACACAATTTGGAAACCTTTTATTGGCTTAGTTGTCTCTGCTCACTAAAGTGGGATAGGAGAAGTACGGTATTATTTTAGTATTGTTTATACATCTAGTTTAGAGGGTGCAGGCTAATGTCCTTTACATGCAATCTCAGGGCTGGCACGTCATCACCATGCTGGGACAGCTGATTGGCATCACTGATTTTGTAGCCAATGAGATTGCTTGCTCAACATTTAAATAGTCTGGTTCAGTGGTTGCTGTAAGCTTGTCAGAGTTCCTCTGAAACCCTCCAGCTCCAGCAGTTCCACCTGCCTAGATCTGCTACGGGATTTATGTATGTCTATTTATGCAGCAGCAGCATATCTTAAGGCAAGCTCGCACGACATGACTTTTGGCTGGATTTTGCTGTGGCAGATTTTCAAGGTCTGCGACAAAAAAACCCAGATCGCTGCCAAATCGGTGCACATTGCGGTCGCCAGTGCTTGTTAAGTATGAGCAGATCAGCGACGCAATCTGAGCTTGTCTCGAGCAGTCACAGACGCTGTCATGTTTTCAAACCTGTTGCCACGTGATCTTGTAGTGTGTGCAATGCAATTACAAGGTGGAACTAATCCAGCCAATCACAGTGCAGTTGGTATAAACAATAACAACACTGCCTAATAGAATGTATTTTTGATCTTTAAATAACTTTTTAACAATTTATGGTGTTTGTTAAAGAATGAAACACATGGAAAAATGTTTAAAGTCCACTATTACAAAGCTGTCTTTAGACTTTAAACTTTTATGATGTGTGTGGACAGCTCTAAATCTTTTCAGAAGTGTAACTTCGTAATATCCCCCTTAATAGAATCACGTCAGAAAAGCGCCGGTGGTAGTTCTCAGTCGGTTTTATTCCTTTATTCGTTTTGATCGATCAACTTCTTGATAAGGATCACATACGGGCTGTTGATGGGACTCATATCAGCCACATGGTGTCTCATCAGAGCTGAGCTGAGATGAGAGAGAACAGCAGGTCTGTTTTTGACAAACCAGACTGTGACTGCTCTCACAGCCCTGCTGCCTGAGGTACGAGTCATATGAACTCTGTCAGGCGGCTTCAAACAAATCAAATTTTCTTCAGAAGGAGAGGAATGAAAGAGACTGAGACACACAAAGTCACAGGGAAGAGGAGAGGAGTCATATGAGATCAGTAAGCACATTAGAAAGGGCCAGAGCCTAAAAATGAACCCGAAATGAATCCAAATGTGTCAACCAACCTGCCAATATCACAGCACACACTCTCTCTGTTACACAACCTAGTGAGTTGCCTAAAGCATCGTAAGCACATTTGCAACACAGAGCCCATTCCACCTTCTTTTGGCCAAATTCTAAGGCAGCATCACATGTATCCTTCACAGAGATCCCATAATGCTTTTCAACAAGGTTCATTAAGTGAAACAAAATCCATAAAAGATGGTGAATGAAGTGAAACACTCTACGCAAGTATGTGAAAGTACTGACTTTCTGTGACACAGGTCCTAGTATGTCACACGAGTATGCATTGCATTCTCAGTCTTGCCACAAGGGGCACTGTAGTGTACACTAGCATAAACTGTCTTCTACAGTTACAAGCCACATTTTAAAGGGATGGTTCAGAGTGAAATCAACCTAGGGTCCTTTGCACCATGACCTCGAGCCAAACACCCCCCCAGAAGGCATTTTTTCCCTTGGTCGAACATTATTAAAGTTAGAGCTTATTTAGAGATATCAGACGTATGGCTTAGTGCAGACTTAGCGCTAATGGATCCTAGTTTGTATCTCGTAAATTACCCCACTAATAATGCCCAGAATGGTACCAAACTTATACAGTAGTACAAATAGTTTCTGTACTCCTTCAAAAGGATTTCCTTAAGACTTTAGTCTTTTGACCTTATTTTTATCTCTTATTCTTTCTCAGACGAAAACGTTATTATCGTCATATTAAACACTGATCTACTTTCAAACCCACATTAACACCAGAAATTTCTGTTGTAAGAATTGAGAAATTACAAAATGCCGGACAGTCTGTTTCGGGGGTGACCAGACCCTGAGAGGACAAAAGGACCTCTCTGGAGATTACCATTTGAACTGGCCCTCGTGCACCATTGAGACGAAAGTCTCACCTCCGAGTCATCTTAATCTACATCTCTTTCCCTCTCCCCTCACCCCCTCTCTCTCATGCTCAGATGATCACCTGAATTCACCCAAGAAAATGTATAGTTTAATGTGAATGATTATCACAGAGTATTTTTCATGTTTGGTATCATTTAAAATGTCACAGTGCGACTGGTACAAATGTCTCATTTCCAATAAGTAAAACAAAAGGTAATAAGGTTTTTAAGAGTTTAAAGATAACTGACTTACAAAGGAAGGTGGTCTCTCAAGACAAATGGTCGACCCCTTTTGGTCGACAAATGGTCGACTGGCCAAGTGGCTATAGGAACTGGTAGGAGGGGTAAGGGAGTGACGCAAGCACGGTGACTTTTATTTTGACGGCGCGACGGACCCTTATTTTGGCGGCGCTGAGAACGCCAGAGCAAACAATGCTCGCATTCTCTGTGTTTATTAGTTAGCGATCTGTCTAACAGTACTGTTTAATATGTTATTAGATAGAACTGTTATAGAAAGTAGACAGTATATGAAAAAAAGCTTATTAGCCTATGCCGTGTGGTTGATGTCCAGTGTTGCTAGCAGCTAGCTGGGCAGATAAACATAATCATGTTTGGCTTGGTCCCCTCAAAGTTGCGTTAGATTTTCTCTTCAGCATAAAGGTTTAGAGACCCATCTATCACTGTTTTCCATGCTTGTATAGTTAGTTTATGGAGTAAATATATAGGCTATATTATAATCTGTCTGTTAACATTCTAGCTGTTTTAAAAATGGCGGGTGCTGGTGTTCCACGTGCGTTCGGTCAATCAGCGTACACTAACGTCACGGGTAGTTCCTATAGTGCTGGTTTAGACCCTACTCTGAAGTAGGACCTAAATTAGTTCCTAGAACTAAAATCGTTCCTAGTTCCTGTGGTGCGAACACGCCGACATCCGGGTACTTTAGCCAATAGTTCTAGGAACTGTGAAAAGGTTCCTCCGGTCGGAAAGCGGCTATTGTCTCAGTCCCACTTATCTCTACTGTTTATCTTATTAGGCCTACTTAATATCTTACAAAATATCTTATTACTCATATCTCAATCCCATAGTTCACACAGACAGCCTTATAGCTGCTTGCTCCTTCAATCCTTATTATAAATGTAAGTTCTCTGGACATCTAGATTCATGTCATGCATCCATTTACTGGATGAAAAAGTAAAAACTTTTTTTTCTCCTGGCAGTTTGACTTTTTCCTTTGCACTCTGCCTCCTCTAACCAGCACAGTATTGTTGGCTTATAATCCACACACACACACACACACACACACACACACACACACACACACACACACACACACACACACACACACACACACACACACACACACAAACAAACAAACAACATTCCTTCTGTTATTCACGTCCCTCTACAACAGGGTCTTTAACTACTGTCAGCCTAGTGACACTTAAAGTTCCTTCTCTAGGGAAATCATGGCATTTAATAAACCTTTCAATACTTCTCAAACATTTGAACCCATACACTCTCCTCATCAGACAAAACACCGGTTTATCATAATTATCTTTTTTGCACATTTTACTCTGAGATTTCCCCATGATGGTCAGTATTTTCAGTGTTTTTTTCCCCCGGCGCGCCTACATAACTCTAGACGTCTCTAGAGAGATACATTTTTACCTCAATTGAAAAAGGAAAGCACTTGCTCACAGTTTTGATCAGCCAGACCCTCGGGGTATCCCCCACTACAGTACCGTGGATTAACTAAACCCACAAGACGAGTATCCCCATACTAGTCACCACAGTGTTCCTTTAAGCATCATGAGTCAGTCCCCCTCAGGTACCTTTTATAATTTAGACATTGCCTCTTACCAGTCTCAGCTTACGCCACTTCAGTTATTTTTGTGATTCCAGTGGTGTCTCTCCTGGACCCTGGCGGTCGGCCCCTCGTCTCTCAAGTTTACGAGGTAGGGCTGGAACTGCTCAGTCCAGGTGGCCAAACACAGTCCACTCTCAGGTCCAAGAGGCACATCCAAGGAATCCTGCTGACAACACCAAATTGTGGTGGCAAACCAAATTATATCATTGAGTGTGACAGTGAAGGGAGGGCATCGTTTCTTCTTTATAGTCTTGATTCCCAGAATGTTAATTTTCTAGGCATTTTCAACCATATGTGGAACTTTCTTAGACTTGTTCATCATAGTTTATCCTTGAGTGGAGGCCCTCCTGTCACCTACCAACACTCTTTACCATTCCAATACAATTCCATATTAGAATAAGGTTTGTGTGTGCTCTTTTACTGTCATATAATGGTCACACACATCTTAAAGATAAAATTTCTTCCACAGCTTTCTAATGGAGACAGCCTTCAATGTAGCTTGATGACGTAGCAGTTGAGATATGCAGCCTAACTGAGAAGCACCCTTCATGATTTTTATTTCCTTCAACTTGTCCCAAAGCATTATGGGATTGCACCAAAATGCAATTAATCTGAAATGAGAAAAAATGTTCAATAAATTCAATGCCAAAAAAACATGGACTTTGTACTACCATTATCTACACAGACACACTGCTGTGAGCATGGAGAATACACTGATCAGCCCCAACATTAAAGGGGGGGGGTGAAATGCTCATTTTCACTCAATCTCCTGTTAATCTTGAGTACCTATAGAGTAGTATTGCATCGTTCATATCTCCAAAAAGTCTTTAGTTTTATTATATTTATAAGTGAAAGATAGACTGTACCGAGTCTTTCCGGAAAAAACCGAGCGGCTGGGGGCGGGCCGTGTGGGCGATGTGCTAAAGCTGTGCTAACGCGCCGAGCTAGTAACGTTAACAACACACAGAGACATTTGCTCAACAGTTTTACTCACCGCCTGCGGTTCCAACGCACGACTGCGGACCTTTATCATTGTGACTGCTCGATCCTTAAGCATTAGACGATCTGCAAATCCGTGATCTGGGCTTTGTTTATAAAACAATCATCGTCAAAATGCAGGGAAACAGTCTTGCTCAACTCGTTTTTGCCCCGGAAAAACAAACTGCATCCACTATTCCCTTAACGCTGGGTTCTTTGGGAATCTGTGCAGGTTTGTCTTGCCCTGGCAACCAAAAACCCACTTCTTTGGTGACACTGACTTCCCTAAAGCCGAGCAGAGCGCTTAGATGAGGTACTGCTTTCGCTCTCTTGCTCTGGTGTACGAGTGCGCGCGCGCCCGCGATCTTACCGGAGAAGTGCCCTTAGGACCCGTATAAGGAAATTCCGTTACATCTGACGTCACACATGCCCATACTCGAAAAAAACTTTCCGAAACTTGTGACAAACCGGAAGGACAATTTTTGGCACAGAAATACTCCTTCAAACGTACAATTTAATTTTTGAAACTTTGTCCATGTTTAGCATGGGAATCCAACTCTTTAACTGTGTAAAAAACTCAGTATGCATGAAATAGCATTTCACCCCCCCTTTAAAACCACCTGCCTAATATCAGTCCCCCTCGCGCTGCCAAAACAGCTCTGATGCTTCGGCCATAGACTCTGAATGTGTCCGTTGTTATATCTCGCATGATGTCATTAACAGCAGATCCTTTAATTCCTGTAATTTGCAAAGTGGGGTCTCCATGTGTATCTGGTCCTACTCGAACTGGGGTCTCCGGTGTGGGAGGCGGTCGTGTTAACAAGGACGCTAAAGACCGCAGCCTGTGGTGCGCCTCTTGAGGCTCGAGGAGTGAAGTTAACGCTAAAGACCACAATCTCTTGTGTCAGTTGCTAGCGTGCCTTTTGAGGCCAGTGGAGTGAAGTTTGCACACACAGCTCTTACTGGCCTACGTTACACTCACCCCCCTAAACCTCACTCCCGGCACCTGATGGTCACGGCACCTAATTGAACCGGTCTTACTCGACCCGCTCCGAGTGGGATTCGACCCTGGGTCTCCGGCATGAGAGATGTGCACGCTAACAAGCAGGCTAAAGACCACAGCCTGTAACGTCAGTCACTAACACGCCTCTTGAGGCGAGGGGAGCAAGGTTTACACACACAGCTCTTACTGGCCTACGTTACACATGGATCGGATTTGTTGGTCCAGCACATCCCGCTGTCTCTGCCGCCCTGCCTTCTTCCCATAGTGCATCCTGCAGCCATCTCTTCCCCAGGTAAACAATGCACACGCACCCAGCCATTCACCAAATCTAAATGAAAACTTGCGAAGCTGCCCAGCACACATGTCATTTGTTGTGGTCATGGCTGGTTAGGACAAAAACTCTGCAGACAGAGTTACTGTCATGTCGAGCTTTTATGCAACATATTCATGGTGTGCATGTGTTGCAGGGCAATTTCAGGTGTGGAGACACAAACACAGTTCATGAATCAGCTGCACACACACATACATAAGAGCTTCTTGGCTCATTTTAGACATTTCTGTCTTGAAGCAGAGTGCTTTGATCTTCTCTCCCAGTCCAGAGAGAGAGAGAGAGAGGCAATGAGGAAGGTATGATGTTGCAGAGGAAGTGGCCTGATTTGCAGCCTAATTTTTTTTTTACTTTACTTACTTTTACTTTATACTTTATTGTCCCATTCCTGGGAAATTTGTCTTGGACAACATGACACGGCCAGTACACAACTTCGATCACACACACAACACAGTATGGCATACAATAATTAGAATATAACAACATTCCAATAATAAAAACTAGCATTAATTTGGAAAATTTCTATTTAAAATTTTGACCGCAGTTGGCACAAAATAGTTTTTATAACGATTAGACTTACACATCAAGACTCTGAATGGTCTCCCTGATGGTAACAAATTAAAATTCACATGTAAAATGTGTGTATCATCAGAGACAATTTTTTTTTTAGCTTGCTTTAAAATAGATGCCTCGTACAGCTCTTGTATGGTTAGTTTTTCCTCCCACCCTATAATTTTTTGAGCAGTATGCAACAGTCTTGCTAGTTTTGATTGAACAGACAGATTTCCATACCATGCAGTGATACCATATCTTAAGCTCTCAAAAACAGACTGATAAAACAGAAACCAGATCCTCTGGTTCACCCCAAACACTTTTAACCTTTGCAGGATATATACTGTATAGCCTCTGCTGCAGTCTAGAACAAAGAGTGTTGATGTGAGAAGACCAGCATAATGAATTGTCCATATAAACGCCTAAGTATTTATATAAAGAAAACTGTTCAATAATATTATCATGTATTATTACAGGGCTATGGTCTCCCACAGATCTAGGATCAAAAATCATTTCAACAGTCTTCAATTCATTTAAAATCAAGGAATTAGAGTCACACCAACCAACAAACCTGTCAACATCAGAAAAATACTGCAAGGGTTTTGTTGTCTTATTGGCATATGTTCATTGCTTTACAACAACAGGGTCATTCCTACCATGCAGTAAATGTAATATTCCAGGTTCCTTTAAAAAAGCTAGTGTCATGGATTGGCTGAGAATGAAGCATAGCATTACTTTATTAAATCAAACAAAAGAGTATGATCCAACACGAAGAGTAATCCAAACAAGTGTGAAGGCAAAGAAACAGTTTGCATAGCACAGACAACAACAGACAATGAACAGACAGAACTGAGGGCATTATATACACCGAGAACTAATGAACAAATGAGGAACAGGTGAGATCAAATCAATGAAACATTGAATAACCATGGCAATGGAATGTGCGTACACAAAGAGTGTGTGTACACTAATTCCACGGCAACATTAATATTTATAAAAACGATCTTTGGCCTTTACAAAGCAGAGATCAGAAACCATTCAGCTGCGCACAAATTCAAGATAATTTCACTTTCTTAAAGAGAGGTGTACAGCACATTCGTTCTCTGAATCACACGTACGCACATTTGAGAAATTATCGTAAGATCAAAAGGTCGGATGGTTTCTATACAGCATTTTAGAAATGAGGCCCAGGAAATAACGAATAACAAACTAGAAGTCCTTGAAAACAAACCAGAAACCAAAACAGATTGCGACAGCTAGTTTCTTAATGAGATGATCCTCCAGGAAGTGACATCCTATTGGAGCACAAACATCAGTGAGTACTGGCAGTATTTTGCAATGTTTTGTGGTATATTAGTTGGTTTATCTCACTCTAGAACATTCCATCCTGTTTGATAAAATTACAAAATCTGTATATTGTCCTCATTTGAAAAAAATCTAAATGAACTTGTCATGCAAGCTAACACAATCCCTCACTGAGAAACTTCCGCTCTTTATTTTCTCACCATTGTGCAGATATTTGAGTTATAATTTCTAAAGTCAAAATGTCTGAACTTGACGAAAGGCTGTAAACCATTTTATTAAATACAATCAATAAATTAGAACACAAGCCTATATATTTATTTATTTAAAAGAGTCCAAAGGTACAACATAACATGACCCATAAATAGTTTAATGAATACTCACTTCATCCTCTTTTGTTCTCCTCCTCCTCTCCTCTCGTCCTTAAAGAGTAATGGTGCTCTCTGGGTTTGAGAGATGAGGTGTTGGGAGTTTTAATAGCCTAAATAAAGAACACACAGCCTCTCTGAGAATCAGTCTGGACATAATGGCTCCAACTCTTAGCTAATTAGAACTAATAGTGGTAAGGAAAGAGGCAGAGAGGTTTTTCACACCCTATTGAGCAGCAGATCCGTAGAGTAAAATCAAGGATAGTTAGGACCTCCTCCCTAGGTATCAGATCCTCTCTCTTTGTATGGAGGAATGCCGTAATTGAAGGGGATTTGACATACACATTTCCATCTTGCCATTCTTTCCATGTGTCCCTTGGCCAGACAAAGGGCAAAAAAAGTTTCTCATTTAAACAAGAGTTTGCTAACTATGTTAAAACCATATTTAACTTTCTACAATTTTAAAATTGTGAGGAAAAAAACACACAAAATACAATTAGTTTCCTGCAACATACTTTACGCAAGTAAGTGAACACTCACACTAACACATTCAATTCTCAGCATTGCCTCAAGGGGAACTCTAGTGGGTATTACCGTTTTCTTCTGCAATCAGTTCTCCCTTTTAGCAACAATTTAATGAGTATTGCTGAGCAAGTTAGATACAGTTGATTGAATGCCAAAGACAGCTAAAGGTACCTCTATCCAGTGGCGCAAATAGGATTGTATTGGAACCAATGCAAAAACATTTGATGCCCCCAAACTCCCAGAGCGTACATGAAAATATAACACTGTAATTTTGTCTTACACATCATACTATCCCTGAAGGAAATTGACAAAGTACTATTCTTTCTGTTTATTTATTCTGATTGCTACATTTTTTTATTTTTAAAATACTAATGTTTATTCGCTTACTAAAGCTAAATTTAGGTGAAGTTCATTATACCATTAACCAATTAAGCCATACCAACCACCATTTAGCACTGTGGGACTGCATTTTGCACTGCAAAATTACAAGTTTAATTGAATTTATTTGATATTTGCAGTAAAGCATAGAATGTGTTTTTGTCTTCCTTCCTCCCAGAGTACAATCATTTAAAATGAATCAATAATAAAATAAATAAAATAGAAAATGCAGTACATCTACTCTCAATGGTATCAATAAAGTTTATGTAACATCCAAGATCTTTTACACTACTCTTTCTTTTTCTCTCTGTACTGAGGGAGAGTTTTCATATCTGATTTCAATGCTGATGTGTTCATCCCTGGGCTGGTGATGTGATCTCCTTTCATATAGCGCATTAAATCTTAATGAGGCCAGCAGCGAACAACCTTTGCCGATCACAGCAGAGGAGAAAGTGACACACGAGCCTGCCACACCTACCCAGACGTTGGTGCGCTGCCCAATCGTAGGCCACCATGACCATGGGGCTATAATTCCTGATATCATTTGCGACATTTTAATGCATTTGTTTAATTGAGTTTCACATTTCACAAGAGTTTCCTTTAGCTCAGTAGATATGGCTTTGGGCCACTCTTAAGATGGAATCAGGAATAGTGGATAATTCAGGCTTCTGTAAAGAAGTTCAAACTAATAGAAAGAGACAGACTAACTGTCTCATGTCGTGATTGTATTTATTATGTTTTACGGTTAGTTCAGGATGGTTGGTCTTTTGAGGTCAACTAAAAAGTTATTTTCTAGTGATGATGATTTAATAGTGTGACATATGCAGCTTTGAGCAGGTTTTGGTTTCTCGTAGTCTGTCACTACTGTTAGATTATAAAAATGAAGTTCCTTTATACTGTAGCATCGCTGCTGCAGCCAAAGCCTGCTTTTGTAACAAATTCAGCCTTTTATAATACATTTCAAGACAATTGTTGGGCTTCAATCCACTGCCGTGAGTATTATGCCAGGTATAATCCATAGCTCTCCATTTATTTCTTGTGCAAAAAAAAGTGTTATTTAAAGATATTTAGACTTTTTATTTGCTGAATATCCGTCATCAAGGGATCCATAACACTTGGGTTAGTGTCGTTTTTGTCCCATCTATTAATGTATACATTCAATTCACATTGGCTTAAATGTACTGTACATCTTCTAGCATATCTGCCAGCAGCCATATCACCCTGTAGCCCAAGACTGGTTGCCCACTGAAGCTAAGCAGGGCTGAGCCTGGTTAGTACCTGGATGGGAGACCTCCTGAGAAAAATCAGGTTGCTGCTGGAAGAAGTGTTAGTGAGGCCGGCAGGGGGTGCTCACCCTGTGGTCTGTGTGGGTCCTAATGCCCCAGTGTAGTGACGGGGACACTATTCACCTTATTCCGGAAGTAGCACTGGGTGGCGCCATCCGCGTAATCTCACTTCCTGGTTTAGCTACTTAGCGCTTTGTTTGCCCTGGTCCAATCTGTTATCTGTCTTGATATAAGTAGATAGACTATAATATTATAGCCAAATGCGTTGGCCTATGGTTATTAACAACGTTGTACTAAAGTACATTTCACTTGAAGCTTTTGAAACAATGCCACAATCAAATTATTTAATAGCTGTGTCTTTCTAATAGCTATTACTTAGTTATGAAGATGTGCACAAACACTACTACATGTAAAGTTTGAAACATTATTACACCACAGTTTGTTTGCTTAATCACCAGATACATTTGCATTTGCCAACAGATGAGAAAAAAATAGCCACGAACTGGTGTAGAAAGAAAGTAGAGCCTCAACTAGATGAACAAGAGGGTAACGTTAGCTTAGCTAAATGCTAGCTGCAATTTCTTATGGTTTGATCTCTAACACAAGTAATGGCTGTAAAATAAATCCAGCGACTGAATTCTAGAGGACCATAGCTTTCAAACAAGGTATAGCATGTGTATGTGTCCTGTAGTGAGACCATTACAACATTAGATGTTTGTGGCTAATGTAGGCTAAACACTACACATCGGCCGGGCTGCGATCAGACAGGCAGACGGGTCATATAAACACCTAAAAGTCGTTTAAAAATTACCCCGAGAAACAGTGCATTGCTGTGCTGTTGGTACACACGTACATAGCACATTTGGCACAAATTAGCTTATCTTATGTGACATTTTATCAGTGAGACTTCTCTGCAGTTCTCCTCGAAATTGAATGAGGGTCCGCTAAACCGGAAGTTGGTTTACAACGGAAGTACTGGACAGAAGTAAAAGTGGGCGGGGCGGAATAAGGTGAATACTGCCAAAAGAGCACCGTCCTTCGGATGAGACGTTAAACCGAGGTCTTGACTCTCTGTGGTCATTAAAAATCCCAGGATGTCCTTCGAAAAAGAGTAGGGGTGTAACCCCGGCATCCTGGCCAAATTTGCCCCTTGGCCGCCCCCTGTCCATCATGGCCTCCTAATCATCCCCATATACTGATTGGCTTCATCACTGTCTCCTCTCCACCAGTAAGCTGGTGTGTGGTGGGCGTTCTGGCGCAATATGGCTGCCGTCGCATCATCCAAGTGGATGCTGCACATTGGTGGTGGTTGAGGGATTCCCCCATCTATGTAAAGCGCTTTGAGGTCTCAGAAAAAGCGCTATATAAATGTAACGAAATATTATTATTATTATTCTATGATGAGAATGTTTGTAATTTCTATATTAAAAATAATTTTGAAATTCATGAAGTTCTTGAAAAAAAATATATATATATATATATTAATCAGTTAATCATTATCTTCTATAAATTACAAATCTTCGTTGTTGCCACTTGCCGTATTTAGAAGACCATCACAACTGTTTGACAATGAAAACAAGTCTCTTAAAATGTCTGATATTTTTAGGTTGTAAAATGTCATATGGTGTGGCTTGCCAAAAACGTATAAACGTGTGTGTGTGAGACAATTATCAGTCATTTACCCACCTACTAATGAACTAATCGTTCAGATGACCCCTGACTAGCATATTTTAAATATATATAATTTTGCAAATCCCAACTTATAGTAGATTTCTATTCAATTGTCATGCAGTTTTATGCTTTATAGGCCCAGCAAACACAGCAAAACTAAATATCTTTGAAAATAAACAAAGAAACACAAAATGTTAATAGAGTGAAAATTGCTATTCTTGTGTGTATTCATAAATCTAGTCAAAGCACACTCAGGTCCTCTAAAGATGGGTGGACTTAATCATTTTCAGAGGAAAGAACTTTCTGATTCTTTTTGTTAAAGTAATTCTAAACTCTTATATGAGATGAGATTCTTTTATCCTCAGCACACATGCTCAAAGGGAGGCTCCTGTATTTCAGACACATCTCTCTGGTGCGAGCGTTAGAGTCTGCATATAAGAGAGAGATCAGATGGGGGGAAAAGAGTTGATAAAAGATAAAAGAAAAACTGAATCTCTTGAATTGAATATTACCGCCCCACCCCCTGCAGCGAAAGTAGAAAGATAATTTACAGATTTGATTCGATCACAGATGCAGACAGAAAAAGTATCCGTGCATCTGTCTATCCAAACTCTTCCTCTCCTTCTCTTTTTTTCCAGCTTTAATCTCTGTTTTCAAAAGTTTGCGATGTGACAAAATTCTCACTAGTTACTTTTCAAAGCTCAACCAGGTGCGTACATTTTCTTTGGCATGTTGTGACTGTTTTATCATTGTGGAAAGGCTGTGAAATTCGGTCTTCATGCTGCTATGAAGATTTGCGTTTAGCAGCCGTACAGAGCTACAGAAGCTGAAAGACCTGTCATTTAACAGCAAAACGGCTCAAAGCGACAGCATGATTTATCACAGATAAAAACAAATCTTTCTTTCAGATAACTCTTCGCGGTTTCATTCTCCTTTTTACCCTGCAGTAAAATGGCATTTAAACAGTGCAATGAGAAGTCCTCTCATATCTTCTTTCTTCTCTTCTTTTATGCGCACGCACACATAAACACACGCACCTCTTTCCACACAACAGATTGAGGAGGTGAAACATCTTGTTTTTTCGGAGATGAGAGGGAGAAAGAAGACGGGCTATCGCATGGAAAAATCTTCAGCTTCTCTGGCTTCAGTGTTCAGATAATGACACATGATCGTGTTAATGTATTCAAGACCTAAAAGGTCATGCATATCAATAATATGCTTTTAATGCTGGTTATTTATGTATTTCCACAGGAGTGTGGGAGAATCCTGTAAGGATTGAAAATCTCTCTCTTCGCTCTCACACAGGCCTTTGACCTTGGCTCTCCTTTGAGATGGGATACAGTCTTTGCAGCTTTTAAGGTCATTTGAAAGTCAGATCTCTTAATATACATTTGTCAACACACAAGGGAACTGCCTACATAATCATCCTTGCCATGCTCTGTGGAAAAATAATCCAAGTTGTCTTATTTCTATGAGTTGTAACATGTTTACCAAATGTTATGCATTATGTTAATTGACTGTCATCGACGTTTCATCAACTGTTTCGTGACTCATAATTGATTTAATTGGCCTTAAAATCCTAGGCTGTTTAAAGGCAAGCTCCAATGTGACAGCTTACCCCACATTTGAAATAAATTAAAAGTTTAATTAAAAAAGGCGGTTCTTTTGAATTTTCTATTTATCAAAGAATCCTGAAAAAATATATATATATATATATATATTTGCCGGTTTCAACAAAGATAATAATTAGAAATGTTTCTTGAGCAGCAAATCAGCATATTAGAATGATTTCTGAAGGATCATGTGACACTGAAGACTGAAGTAATGATGCTGAAAATTCAGCTTTGCCATCACAGGAATAAATTACATTTTGAAATATGTTCAAATAGAAAACATTTGTAATTCTGGCCCGGTTTCACAGACAGGGCTTAGACTAAGCCAGGATTAGACCATAGATCAATTAGGACATTTAAGCAATTTTTATAAACATGCTTAGAAAAAAACATTACCGATGTGCATCTTAAAACTAAAAAGGCACTGATATATTTTTAAGATCAGTCAGTGCAAGTTTATTTCAGTGGAAACAGCTCAGACTTACATTTTAGTCTAGGACTAGTCTTAAGCCCTGTCTGTGAAACCAGGGGAATATTTCACAATATTAGTATTTTTACAGTATGTTTTAGCAAATAAATGCAGCACTGGTGAGCACAAGATACTTCTTTCAAGAACATTAAAACATCTTACTGACACCAAACTTTTGAACAGTAGTGTACAGGAAGAAAAAGCTTTGGAATTTAATCACTTTTGAATTTGCACACGCGTACTGGCACTTTTTCTTAATTTCTACTGTATTAGCAGTGTAGCAATAATATGTTAATTAACAATGTTAGAATAATAATAACTATTTCTTTGTTTATTTTTCTTCTGCATAACTCACCACATTGTGAGGAGCTCTTTCTTCGCACAAAAATGAAAAAGATATTTAGAAGTTACAGCTGAAAATATGTAAAAAATAAATAAATAAATAAATAAATAAAAAAGATTTTAGGTGCGTTTTCATAGTTTTTGATGCAACTGCATGAAAACGCTTTATTTCTTTGCCTCGCTCTTCTGGGAGGATCAAAGACCTGGGTTTTCACCAGTATACTTTTACTACATTATATTTGACTAGGGGTTATCAACGTTGAGTACTTGTAAATACATTTGTGTGCCTTTTCTATCTCTCCCAGCATTCCTTTTAATCTTACCATCATTTTCTTTGGAATTCTCTCCTTTTCTCCAAACGTGACATAGATAAGCACACTATCACCAGCACTGCTTGTTTCAAAAGTCTGACAAGTTCAATGGTTATCATTTTCACAACATTCCAGTTGACGTGAAAGAAAATTACTTCCGAGCTCTTAAACCAGCCCTCACTTTTAACTTCTTCTGTCTTGTCAGACACTATATTTCCCCAATTCTAAGCTTGTTTGAAAACACATCCAAACACAAGCATGCCGTTCTCATCAAAACTCCTTTAATGACTTAAGCTGCGTTGAACTTTAATTCCAAAAGATGATTTAAGCTGAAATCAAGCTTTCTTCTGAAAACTCTTCTTTTGCATCTTTCCCCCTTCATTATGTCAACAGACATGGGTGAAAAGGCGAGGATATGGATACAACTGGCAATTAAAACCAAGTTCATTCATGAAAAGAAACAAGACTGAGAGAGATGGGAAGATAACCCTTGATCATTTTCATTTCAGTGCATTAATATGCCTGCAGATTTAGATTTTCCTCAGTGCTGATAAGATGCTGCTAATGAGGAGAGACATTATAAGAGTTTCTAATGTTCACACTGCAGTCCGATTTGGTTTTCAAATTTCAAATTGGATTTTGGTTTTCATGTCTTTAGAACTGACTGTCTGCTAGTGAGGAAATGTGATCCTTCTACCCAGTTTGCTATGGTAATGATGTAAGTGCCAACACAATGTCAGTACATTGCAAAAACTGAGAGCAGTCAATGTGGAAATATACAACAGAAATGTAGTCTGCTCATGTCTGTCATGACATCTGATCTCACCAGTGCTGAACTCAACTGAAGAACATTTTATGTATTTATGCCTATACCATCCAAAATTCACTCAATGACTGTAATTTTGAAGTATCCCTGAAGGCCTTGATTAGCTGCTTCAGGGATGTTTAATTAGGGATGGAGACAGGGGTGTAGGACCTTTTTCAGGGGTAGCCAGGCAAGACCCAGTGATTTCATTGGGGTGGAAAAAAATCTTGCTTAAAATCTATAGAAAATCAGTGTGATTATGTGAGAAATAGAGAAATATGTGTATAGTCTGAGTGGAATACCTTAAAACGGATGTGGAATGGAACACAGATAACACGGATTTCATGTAACTGCTCCTGAACAAACACTGGATCATTTGTTCCTATGTAATGTTTGCATTTTTGCATGGCATTAATTATCTTCCATAGTCAAGGAGTCTCCGACACAAACGTGATCCATCTATGCCGTAAGTGTAATCGGACTGATCAAACAGCTTATAATTGTCACATTGCAAAATGTTTAAAAGTTTGTTAAAAATGTAACAGTGTGATCATTTATATTTTTGTTTCAAAGTGCAAATGCAAATGGCTGTGCATTTATTTGTGCTATCAGAGGATATGTGAGTAATGTACTGTAAGAGAGCATGTATAACTATTTAGGCTATAATATATTACCAGATACCAGATTTCTTATCTGATCATATAATCCAAAAAATCACTAATAATAATACAATAAAAAATATATACACATATAACATTTATACTTCAAACATCTTTACAATTTTAAAACCAACATGCCATCCAAAACCTCACACAAAACTCCTTCAACAGACCATATTTCGGAGAAATTTTGAATATCATTAATCAATTTAAAATATGTGTATTCAATTTTAATTCTAGCAGTCACCATGCCTTTAAAAGCATTTTCTGGATCTACTGTACCTATACCCAATATAACTTGTTTTTTCAAGTTTTCCAAATTGCCATTTTGGCCATACCCAACAAAAAATTCAATATGCATATTTTTCTTCTCTCATGAAATGTATATTTGGGACCACTTATAAAATACTGATTGGAAAAAATCTTCATCAAAACCTTCAAACAAACTTTAAAAAAATAAAAATAAAAAGACTGCCTAACCTCACACAATAAATAAATAAGTGTTCAACTGTCTCTTCAATTCCACAAAAAGGACATTCCTTAGCAACTGCTGGATTCAGGTGTGCCACGTGTCTGTTTGTAGCTATAGCACCATGAATAAGTCTCCACTGTAGGTCTGCTGTACGTTTCTCAATGGGAGGTTTGTACAGAGACCTCCAGAATCCTTTAAAGTCTGATCCAAACACTTCTGTCCACCTCCCTGCTCGTACTCGTTTTAAAACAGTCTGATGGGCAACTTTAACACAAATAAGGTAGATTGCTTTTTTTTACCAGTTTCATGAAACTGTCCCATCTCCATGGACTTAAAAGTTAGTAATATGTCAGCATCTTCATAATTTTCCTTTGCTGCTGCAGATTCACTGATAGTTGGGAACTGATAATTTCTCCTCCAATCTTGAGCTGGTTGAGTTTCCAGTGCCTCCCTGCAGATTCCAGGCAATGCTCTCTGCACCTCCTCTAACACCTGCTGCAGAAGACGGAGAGATCGAATACCCGTTTCACACTGTAGTGCTGCAGCCGTTTTCCATCCTTTAAGATCTCTCAGATCTCCTATCCTCTTGAGTCCAGCTCCCGCCAGGCAGTTCATCAAACTTCCTGATGACAGAGTTCTGGTTTGTATCAGTGGATTGTAAAACAATGGCTCTCCCATAATCCACTCCTTTGGTTTTGAAAGATCTCTGTTGACATTGAAGTTATCAAGCCAAGCTTTCAGCATTGACTGATAAAACAGGGTTAAATTACTTAAGTCCAGTTCTTTAAGTGTCAGTAAAAACAATTGTGTCTCATAACCAAGACCAGATGCTGTCCTTAAAATAGCACAGGCAACACAAATCCATCCCAGATCATCTTCATATAATATTATTTGTGCTGTTTGCAGTCTAAAAGTCATAATCCTGCTTCTTATGTCTGTCAGAGCTTGTCCTCCTTCTTGTAAAGGCAGATTTAACGCAGATCCAGGAACCCAGTGTTGCCCCGACCAAAAGAATTCTACAAACTTCTTCTGTATAGCTTTTATCAGTTCATTTGGAGAATCCAGCACATTTAGTCTGTGCCATAGCATGGAGGCGGCCAGGTTATTTGTAACCAAGACTCTACCCCTGTAGGATAGTTCAGGTAATAGCCATTTCCATTTAGACAACTTGGCTGACACCTTCTCCAGCATACCCTCACAGTTTTTTTGTCTAGAATTTTCTTTACCCATAAAAACTCCAAGAATTTTATTTCCCTCTGTATTCCATTTGTAACCCCCCAGGAAGCTTAGGTGGCCCACCATTTTTCCAGGGACCCACAACAAAACACTCACTCATTGCCCAATTTACTTTTGATGAAGAGGCTCTCTCATATAAAGCTAAACTTCTAGACAGTATCTGAATATCCTCTTGTCCAGTAATAAACACAGTTACATCATCAGTGTAAACTGAAACAGAGTCACTTGACCCATTAAAATCTCCTGGTATATTCAAATTATTTTTCAGCTTAATTAGCAAAGGCTCAATAAGTAAGCTGTAGAGTTGTCCAGAAATTGGACAACCCTGCCTAATTCCCCTCCTAACAGGTTTTGGACAACAATTACTGAGGCCCCTACAGTAACTTAATCCAAGAAATGAATGTTTCCCCAAACTCAAATGCTTTCAAAACATTTCAAAGGTAATCATGACCCACACGATCAAATGCTTTTTCTTGATCAATCGATAAGACAGATTTTCCTATTTTTTCAAGTCCTCTTCATGTTCTCCCTTTCCCTCCTTTTCTTTCCTTTTAAAACAAAGATATTAATAATTATAATAACAAATATCAATAGTGATAATAAAGATGTTGATAACAAACTTTCTGATAATGATGGCAATAGTATTACCAATAATGATATTAATAATGATTTGTTCATTGATAAGGGACAAGACAGCATCCAACCTGCAGAGGCAGCCCAACCCAACACCTCCCATCCCCCATCCCCAGCCCAGCACACTAAAATATGCCCAAAATAATCTGAACAATGCTCAATTGTCTATATTCAGCTCCATAGAGATTTGTCACTGTCCATGGTGCTGAAAGAAGACACTTTTGAAAATATTTTCTGTGACCAGACATTTGCATTCCACTTGAAGATGAACACGATGATCACGTACAAAAAGTAACAACTAACCCAGTAAATGGGATGTATCATTTGGCTTAAGGAAAACATAACAATATGAAACATCTGTGCATTAAAATGTTCTTGAGCAACACAGGTGTATGTGTATTTCAGTGACTCCAGTCAGCCCATGGGAGCTGTAGTCAGCCATAGAAAGAAAGATGAGGAAGAGATAAAACTGGGGAAGAGCAAGATCAGAATGGGGCCTTAGGGACAGCTTTAAAGTATGGCAATGTACAGACCGTAAAGCAGGAGATTTCACCGAGATCAAACTCCCTGCAGTCTCTGCCGTAAACACGGATATAGAGAAATATCTTCTGTCACAGAGTAGATCTGTGAACGGTGATAAACCATAGGAAATCAACACCATTGAGTACAGCAGGTAATGTGTCATGCTGTATGATGTTATTTTATGAGCACTTTCTATGAATACACTTCCAAATAAGGGTACAAACAAACGGGAACACTTAACAATAAGGTTTTATTTGTTAACATTAATTAACTACATTAATGTGAACTAACAACAATACCTCTACAGCATTAATTAATCTTAGTTAATGTTAGGTCCAACATATACTTTAAAGTAAAATGTTGTATCTGTTAACATTGGTTAATGCACTGTGAACTAACATTTTTATTAACTAACATTAACAGGCTAAGAAATGTTAATTCATAGTTAGTTCATGTTAATCAATGCATTAACTAATGTTAACTAATGAAAAAAAAAACATTAACATAATTTTAAATAATTTACATTTAAAACACAAATACACTCACCTAAAGGATTATTAGGAACACCTGCTCAATTTCTCATTAATGCAATTATCTAATCAACCAATCACATGGCAGTTGCTTCAATGCATTTAGGGGTGTGGTCCTGGTCAAGACAATCTCCTGAACTCCAAACTGAATGTCAGAATGGGAAAGAAAGGTGATTTAAGCAATTTTGAGCGTGGCATGGTTGTTGGTGCCAGACGGGCCGGTCTGAGTATTTCACAATCTGCTCAGTTACTGGGATTTTCACGCACAACCATTTCTAGGGTTTACAAAGAATGGTGTGAAAAGGGAAAAACATCCAGTATGCGGCAGTCCTGTGGGCGAAAATGCCTTGTTGATGCTAGAGGTCAGAGGAGAATGGGCCGACTGATTCAAGCTGATAGAAGAGCAACTTTGACTGAAATAACCACTCGTTACAACCGAGGTATGCAGCAAAGCATTTGTGAAGCCACAACACTACAACAGCAGAAGACCCCACCGGGTACCACTCATCTCCACTACAAATAGGAAAAAGAGGCTACAATTTGGCACAATCTTGGCACACTTTAGGCCCCTTAGTGCCAATTGGGCATCGTTTAAATGCCACGGCCTACCTGAGCATTGTTTCTGACCATGTCCATCCCTTTATGACCACCATGTACCCATCCTCTGATGGCTACTTCCAGCAGGATAATGCACCATGTCACAAAGCTTGATTCATTTCAAATTGGTTTCTTGAACATGACAATGAGTTCACTGTACTAAAATGGCCCCCACAGTCACCAGATCTCAACCCAATAGAGCATCTTTGGGATGTGGTGGAACGGGAGCTTCGTGCCCTGGATGTGCATCCCACAAATCTCCATCAACTGCAAGATGCTATCCTATCAATATGGGCCAACATTTCTAAAGAATGCTTTCAGCACCTTGTTGAATCAATGCCACGGAGAATTAAGGCAGTTCTGAAGGCGAAAGGGGGTCAAACACAGTATTAGTATGGTGTTCCTAATAATCCTTTAGGTGAGTGTAGTTTTAGCTTTGGAGATAAGGTTTTACCAGTTCTCATGATGTAAATTAAAAAATAAACCCTGTATATGAGTTGACATTCTCTTGATTTGTGTTTATTATAATAATCTAAATTATTATTCTTGAGCAAAATAATCGTGATTGCAGAGCCGGACAGTAACTGAGTACATTTACTTGAGTACAGTACTTAAGTACAATTTTGAGGGATCTGTACTTTACTTGAGTATCATTTTTGGGGAGTACTCATGACTTTACTCAAGTACATTTGAGAGGCAAATATTGTACTCTTTACTCCACTACATTTCTATCCATAACTGTGAGTACCCATTACTTCCAAAAAAAAAAAAAAAAAAAAAAAAAGGAAAAAAGAAACATCTCGGAAACCCTCTCAAATGTGATTGGATTGTGCAGGCGCCACTGATTGGGACAGCCTATCAGCAATCACCTTCAGCTTTCCGCCAAAGTCAACTCCATGGTCAGATTTAGATAAGAGAAGAAACCATGGACGAAACAATGGATGAAGACACAGCAGGTCCATCCTGGGAGCTATATTTTTTTCCCCAGGATGGTAGGGAAAGACTCATGAATATTCATTAGGGAAGTCATCCCTGATTGGTCTTAACCCCAGTGACGGGTAGGTTTAGGGACGGGGTTATGGAGGTCATAAGACCCCCAGTGACGGGTAGGTTTAGGGGTGGGGTTAGGGGTAGGTCATCAGACCAATCAGGGATGAAAAAAAATATCGCATCCCGGGAATGTGCCAAGCCGTGGCCCCACCTCGCCAGACTATTTCAATTTTCTGAACAAGTTAATGATAGTTTTCGCTTCAAGTGTTTGCTGTGTTTACCAATGTAAGCACTGTGGCAGTAGTAATGCAATATTTAGAAAATGTACTCTTGTACTCTTGATACTCAAGTACTTTTAAAAAGAAGTACTTTAGTACTTTTACTTAAGTAGACATCTGACTGTAGTACTTTTACTTGTACTTGAGTAAAATTTAGCAAGGGGTATCTGTACTTTTACTCAAGTAATGTAGCTGTGTACTCTGTCCGCCTCTGCGTGATTGTGCATTTGAACCAATTTAATATTGTCACAGTGTCTGGTTTGTGTTTCTCCGGGTGTCCACTAGAGGTCTCTTTCCCTTCCTGTCACCATTCACTCTAGAACTGCAATTCCCATAATCCTTTGTCTGTTCCCATCACTCGTGATTGCACTCAGCTGTTTCCTATCACATCGTTAGTGTCTGTGTATAAATACCCTGTCTGTTTCAGTTCATGTCACAGAGTCATTGTTGTATGTCACTTACACTTCTAAAGTCTGTTTCCTCTTCCTTCCTTGTGTATTTATTTATTGGACTGCTAAAATGGATTTTGACCCCTGCATGGACGACTACGAATTGGATTGCCCTGACAATGAATCCACCTGTTTCTCTGTGTGTCCCCGTGACAATTATCCTGCAGCCCTAATTACAACTAAACCATGTTTTATACTGATTGAAATCATTATACCAAAGTTATTTACAGATTAGCTTGCACAGAGCCAAAGTATCATAGAAAAGGTGAGCACCATGAACATTTATTCTCCAAACCAAAAAGAAAGCTGTGATTCAAAGGCCTTTCAAAGCACAACCTTCACAGGCAGTGAAACACCCTTATAAAGTTTTAGCTTACAGTATAAAGCATGTCTGCAGTTTATGTGGGTTAGAGTAGCTGGAGGCTGGGTTGGTGAGGCCAACTTTAACAATAAGCTCTGCTTAGTCTGGAAGCTTTGACAACACTGCAATTTAACAGCAACCCTAATGGGCCTGAACAAATCTGCCACAAGTCTGAGTACATGAAAGCAACAAAGTGCTTATTTTGAAATATTGTGAAGTCACTCAACATGTAAAGGGTCTGACTAGAGAGTTTTAGTAATGCAAGACTTGAGGGATAGAGAGAATTCACACACAACTTTAATCCAATCACCTCTGCAATGAAACAACAGAATGTAAAGATACCAAAGTAAATGAGAGCAATTCACTTGATTCATTTACACATAATGACACAAAAACAGCTGCCATGGACTCTTCATGCCTGCAGGCTTTTCATATCTGCATCTTTATGATCCAACAGTGTTTTTCTGCTTATGCAAAAGTGTGAGTCAGAGACTGGGGAAAATCAGATGTAGGGATATCATAGCACATGATTTTCTAACACGATGTGTTAGAGCAGGGATGGGCAACTTCAGTCCTGGAGGGCCACTGTCCTGCAGGGTTTAGCTCCTACCCTGATAAAACTCACCTGCCTGTAGCTTTCTAATTATCCTAAGATGCTGATTAGCTTGTTCAGGTGTGTTTGAGTAGGGTTGGAGCTAAACTCTGCAGGACAGTGGCCCTCCAGGACTGAAGTTGCCCATCCCTGTGTTAGAGTGTGTGCACTCACTATGCATACGTGTGGCAAGATCACTACTGTTAACTGTGCACTCTTAAAAATAAAGGTTCAAAAGGGGATTTGCACAGTGATGCAAGCTATAAAAGAACCATTTTGCGTTACGCAAAGAACATTTCAGTGAAAAATTTAAAAGAACCATTGAATATTTTATAGGGATGGCCCGATACCGATACTGGTATATCGACAATATTTGATATTTGACAAATGCTGATATTAAAAGTTTACAGATTGAACCTGAATCTTTGTTGTTTTTCATAGTGTGATTTTTGAGGAATTGTATTGAATCCAATGCGGGTCAATTTGACCCGGACCATAAGGGGAGTGCACAGAATTCCAACATAACACGAGGGTTAAGTATAACGAGTGGTTCCCTACATTATTACAGGACGTGTGCAGGTCAAGAAGTTTCATGAACGCAAACATCCAAAGCAGCGTCTCAGGGCGCGAATACTGAATTAAATTGTCTTTCACATCTTGCGCTTGTACGGACGAATTCACACAAAATTGTGTAACGTTAATAACGCCCGTCTTGGCGAGTATCCTATAGTAAACAAAGTCGGTTATATCTCAAATGAACGTTGCCATGTTCAAATGCGGTCCGTGAGTTCGGTCTTAAAGGGGCAGCAGCAGTCTAATAAACCTGCTTCTGTGTTTTAATGTTAATCAAACAAAGGACAAAGAAATACTCACTGCTCTTGACTAAATAGGCTACCCTTTTCAACTTTACAAAAATATCCATCTATATATAATTTATACAGTAATGAATTAGCTTTTTTCACATTTGATTACTTTATTCAAATTTCTGTACCTGTTAGATCTACCTGAAAAACTCTAAAAACACTGTTTATTTCATTTGTAGTCTTTCTTTGTTCTATTGTATTTATTTGTCCTGTTTGTAATTTGATTGTTTGTTCTTATTTTGTTACTGACTGCTTGTTTTAAATTCACATTAATTAGGCTGGTAGTTTTTGTTGTAGTATCAAAATTGGATTAAATAATTGATATTTCACTGGTTTTGACAAACATTTGAACCGCTGACCCGATCCTCAGCACTGAGCCCTGCTGAAGCAGCTCTAAATATTGCTGTGGCTATTAAATGAAAGATACAATATGATAGAGCAATAGAATGAACAGTGACAGTAACAGAAGCTCAGACAATGCATTTTAGCAGGCTTAATTAAGCATGAAAATAACTGAAAGAAATATATATTTGATGAACAAATTAAGCCAACTAATATGATTTATATTCTTTTGGTTTATCTACTAATACATTTAAAAATTAAAAATGGAGTGAAAATTCAGGTATCGGTTACGGCAGTGGTTCCCAATCCTGGTCCTGGGGATACTGTATCAAAGTATCGGTATCGGACTCGTTCTGCAAAAAGTGGTATCGGGACATCCCTAATATTTTAATAAACTGAACCTTGTGTGCAATGGACAGGTTAAGCGGATTTTAAAGGTATCATTGAACCAGATGCAATAATAATAAAAAAAATTGTCATCATGATTTCAAAACACTATATTCACTTCTTGTTCATGATTCACAACATCTTGCTAAAAGTGGTTCATTTATGACCTTTTCCCTTGCAGTTGAATTGTATACCTCATTTCAACCATTTTTATTTAGCTTAAAGGTTTCCATGTTTCTTCAATTCATGGTGGATGTTGTTGCAAGAATAGAAAGGCCAGTGGAAATTCAAATGGGGAGAATAAACCATTGAACCACTTCCAACACTCATACAAAGAAATACAAATAATAATAATAATAATAATAGATTTTAAATTCTGTGTTTAAAATCACAGACAAATTCATTTATTACTATATTTATTATATTTTTGATCCCACTTTATATTAGGTGTCCTGACCTTATTACTCTAATTAATTCACAACAGAAGGCCAGTAAATTAATGAAAAAAAATTGTTTTTGCTTGTACTATACGTCTAAACAACAAATATGTTCTGACTGGTTGTGATCGTGTCATGTCGAGCAGCAATTTCACCTTAGGCGTGGACAGACAAATTGCTTGTCACTGGAATCTTATCACGTCTGGTTAGGACACAGTGAAGAAAGGGAAACTGCCGGCTCTATTCAGACCGTCTAGACTGTGGGACTGCGAGTTCCTTCAATACATCTCTCATCTCTTCTCTATATCACAGAATATATACTGATGGCCAACATCGGAGTGAATTATACAGAACATTTCATTTTTGTTGCAATCATTGCAAACAGTCTTACCTATGGCACTTCTCCATAGCAAACTTCTGAAAAAGTCTTCTCACTTTTTTCTTACCACTTTCACAATTTTCCTGTGTGTGTGCGCGCATTTTAAAAAGTCATCTCTTTCTAAATAACATATATTTTGCCGGTGTTTGTGGGTCTGATTAGGTCTTATTTGAGTTGATTTGATCTGTGCTGTATGAATGTAACAACTGTCTCTCTCTAGGGCAGCAGAAATTATGGACCAGCGTGAGAGAAACTTGTTACTCATTTTGTCCAAATACAGTAACCTATACCAGAGAATTCTATATATGCCAGAAAAAGAATGAGGGACAGCTGTGCCCTTGTTAATATGTAAATGAAATGGCCGCACTGTCCTGGTTTAATTACAATACTAGATGATTCAGTAATTTGGAAATAACATTCAAGGTTTGTGTGCCATGCTCTCACTTTTTTATTTAGAACCATCATGAATAGATCCTCTAATCACTTAATATTGTACAAAGTAGTGTCACATTCATTAGCTATTGGTTAACCTTTGTTTAGGCTTCCTGTTTCCTTCAAGCTCAGATGGAGTGATTGAGTCCTTCATGGTGTCAGGTACACATGTGTACTGCATAGGGCTCTTTTACAGCCACTTACGGGTCAATTGGTGCTTAGAAATCACAAGCACAGATGGCATACAGTAATTAACATAAATTAAAATCCCCACTCCATTTCAGTGATTGGCTGTTTTTGAGTCTCGAATGGATGCCATATCCTTCTTTTAAATGTATTGTACCTACTGAGCCCTTAATGGCATTATGAATAGTAGCCTATACCTTTATGAAGTCTAAATAACAGTCAAAAGAGTGTGTGAAACCATATTGATGCATAAATTAAAACAAAGAAACTGATTTCACAACACGACTTTGTTTACAAGTTGTCACACCTCACACTTTTCTCTTTCCATAATATAGGATACAAAACTTTTAATTCGGGACATGATAAAATACAGTTTGAAAATGTGTGTAATTTCTTAATTTTCTGCCAATAAACATTAAGTAATGCAGCCTTCACATGCTATCGGAAATTTCCTACTTCCCACTTCTGAAGTTGTGATTACGAGCTTGCTGCTTTCAAGTGATTTGTTGTCGGAAAGAACAGCCTGATCTCACTGCAATTCGTACGAATTATACGAGGTGGCTAATTCGTACGAATTCATACGACCTCACTCATACGAATTAGTACGACTTTTGCTAATTTTTGCTACGATGAATTCATACGAATGACCTATCCATCACGAGTGAGGTCGTACGAATTCGTACGAATTAGCCACCGTTTTATCACTCGTACGAATTCGTACGAATTGGTCGTAAGGTAGCGTTGGAAAAAACGGGAATCATGGAGGACACCGGGTTTATTCTTGCCTCTTTATTGGGAAAATGTTATTAAAGCCAAAATTACATTTAGCGTCCCTTTCATTGACAACCACATAAACATTCACTGTGCTATCTATTTAGTCAGCTTGCTGACGATTCTGGAATTTTGGTCAAATACAGGCTATTTTCGCTGTGTATAAAATGTACAATACGCTTCAAATTAATATTTATATAAGTAAATATGCACTTTAATGACAAGACAAGGCGATGTAGCTGTTGAGAAAATTTTAAATGAAAAAAATGAAAAAATAATACCAGTCACAGCAGCAATCGTTCTCCCCTCCACCCTCCCACCCAACTCGGGAACATGGGTATCAAAATGATCCCAGAGCTTCCCAGTGGTAAATACGACTTAATAGTGTGTTCATGTCCAATTTTTGGTTACACTTTGTTTTACAGTATGTGTACTTACAAGAAAGTGTAGTAAGGTAACTAAATGGGTATGAACATGCGGAACAACACTGTAAAATAAAGTTCTACCCATTTTTTAACTGGGAACCTCATATTTACCGTAATTCCGATAGCACATGAAGGCAGCATAAATGTCCATAAATATACAGCATTTATAAAACTAAAAAGATCTTTAAATTTACCTAAATGATTACCTAAATTAATGTTAATTTGTTGTCATAATCATGAATAAACTGACTTTACATTTTGATCAAAGGGGACAGTAAAACCATTTAAAATGTTTCAACAGATTCCTATTTCAAATAAATGTTCAAAAAAAAATATCCAGAAAAACTATCATGGTTTCCACAAAAATATCAAGCTGCAAAGCCGATTTCAACTGTGGTAATAATTATAAATGTTTCTTGAGAACTGAATCAGCATATTGGAATGATTTCTGAAGGATCATGTGACACTGAAGACTGAATTCTGTATCTAACAATATTACTGTTTTTTAATCAAATAGTTGCACCCTGAGCATAAGAGACTGAACAGTATTTTCCCATAAACTAAAGAAACATATTAGTTTGATAGTTTTTTCTTTCAATAATTAGGGTAACAGTTGATGGTTTGAGTTTGACGGATCCTGTCAAGAACTCTGAGTTCGAATAGGCCATCACAATTTTGAGGGAGGGGGAGACTCATAAAAAAGTCTTAAAAACATAATGTGACACCAAAGTGTATCCCTCTTGTAAAAAGTGCCACTCTAATGCCAAGAGGCAGAGAGAGAGAGAGAACTGATGAGTAAAATTGCCAAAACTTCACATATCATTGTTTTCTTGCACCTGCTGTGCTGTTTCGCAGTCTTCCTTCACTGAAAAGAACACTCAGCCCAATGTTTTAATTCTCAAAAGCTTTAAGCAAGATGGGTCCTGATTGGATTTCTGATATCCTGAGGCCAATCACTACCAAATACACACACACACATTCTGATGAGAGAAGTACTTCAAGTAGAGTCTTCTGAGAGAGATAATGACCACTAAAAGAGGAAAGAGGAGAACAAAGAGAAACAATCACACCATCAGAAATTAGCCATCCTCTATGTCCTGATTAGCTGCAGACCCTGAAGAATTCAGATATCTGCTCTTCTAAGCACCTGGGCCTGCTCAAATACCATTTAGAAGTTAATGTAGATATGAATAAGAAAAATCAACTTGCACAGCATGTTAATGGTGCATAAAGTGGAAGTGGATCAAAAGTACTTCAATAACAATTTCTTTCATAGTTTATTCCCTTAACAAGCTGTCAGACTGTATTTTAGAGGCCATTTATCTGTCAAATTATAAACTGATGGAGGTGTGTGTGTGTGTGTGTGTGTGTGTGTGTGTGTGTGTGTGTGTGTGTGTGTGTGTGTGTGTGTGTGTGTGTGTGTGTGTGTGTGTGTGTGTGTGTGTGGGAATGAATCTGTAATTTGAGCACACTAAATATTGCTGAGATAACATGTCCCGGCAGTGCTGTACCACTGCGCAGTTTGCCAATGCATTGCAACTTTCACAGTAATTAAAAAACGTAGCCAAACGCTCACAAGCACATACAGTGAGAGATGTAAATTCTTTCATAGCAGGGTTAAAGAAAAAGGGTATTGTGTAGTAGATTTAAACAGAAAAAAAAAACACACATTTATTCTTGTGGACAATCACTTTCATCAAACCTTTCATCTCAATAAACACATATACAAGTACTGCTGCAGAGAACCTTACAGACAGCAAGGGATATTGAACAGGCTCCTGAGCTGCAGAAGTCTACAGGTGAGATTTGTTGTGTTATTGCATGTATTTATGAACATTCATTTAAGAGATAAGAGAAAAAAGATTTCCCAATTCTACATATGAGAGACATAAATAGAGCGTTTAATAATTTCCTCTGCTCAAGCAATGTATGTCATGGTTCGGTTAGGAATGAGGAGAGATGAGAGAGGCTCTAATGTATGTGCAAACGGTACTTTAATTAATCACAAATACACTAGGAAAGCTAGCAAACAAGAGCAGGAATAAAACTATGCATGACAAGAACAGAAAAAGGTATGGAAGCTTGTTTCCCCCACAAAAAAGGTAATTGCGACTTTTATCTCACAATTAGGACTTTTTTCTCTCACAATTGCAGGTTTACATCTCGCAATTCTGAGAACTGCATGTTATAAAGTCAGAATTGCATGATATAAAGTCGCAATTGCGTGTTATAAAGTCAGAATTGTGAGATATAAACTCGCAATTCTGAGGAAAAAAGATAGAATTGGACTTTACAACTTGCAATTGCGACTTTATATCTCACAGTTCTGAGAAAAGATGTAAGAATTGCGAGATACTCGCAATTGCAAGTTATAAAGTCCAATTCTATCTTTTTTCCTCAGAATTGCGACTTTATATCATGCAATTCTGACTTTATATCTGTAAATGTAGGCTATATCGAGATGTAAACTCGCAATTGTGAGATAAAAAGTCGCAATTATCTTTTAAAATGTTTTATTCTTTTTGCGGAAACAAGCTTCCATAAAAAAGGACCAAACAAAACGGGGGTATACACTGACTGAACGAGGGAGAAAACAAGGAACAGGTGGGATTAATCAACTAAGGAAACCTAGACTAAACACATGTAAAGAAAATAAACTTGAAACAAAACACAGATGATATGTGACAATAGCCCTGTTCCATCCACCTATTTTTATGCAAATTTTAGATGGATGGAAAATGCCAAGATACGCACATAAACTACGATGGAAACACAAATGAATTCCTCGATGCACAACAAAAAACGGGACTGCCTCAACAGAGGATGTGATTGGATAACTGGACTAAGCAGCAGATCAGTTTCATTTAAATGTTGGTTTGATCATTCTGAAATGCCTGAGCCAAAGTCTGTCATCAAAATGATTTGGTTTAATTCATTCCCAGAACTGTCTCACATGATTACGTTCACAAACAACAGGCATCCAAACTCAAGATAACATCCCTGTGTTTATTGAATTTTGTCAGAACGTTCTGAGATGGAAGTCATTTATGATGTACTTTAGGATAAAAGAGCCACAGTGGCTTCTCCAATTGCAGCAACTTCCATTTTTATTACAGATATTTTGATCAAATTTACGAGGAAGTGACGATTTTGTTCTTTGGAACACATGGGATGGAAATGGTGCTTTATTTTTAGATATTTTCTGCGATTTCTAATTTTGTGCACAAGTTAAATTCACAGCTTTGGATGGAAAATAGCTACTGTAGTGTTTTGTTGGAAAAAAACTACTGGAAATACAAAGTTCTGTTATGAAACTCTAGATGGCGCAGGCTGCTACTGTAGGTCCTTAACTCAATTTGCTTGAAATCCCATCATTCTCTATGGGGCACAGCTGATTGGTTCCTGTTGTATCAGTAGCCATTTACTTTGTGTGCTCAACCTTCAAATACTTGGTTAGCATTTGCTGTAGCAATGTAGCGCTTTCAGAAACCCTCCATCTTCCCCAGCTCCACCTGTATAGATCTGCTATGGGTAATTCATGTACGCTATACAGCAGCAGCATGTCTTACTTGCTCACACCAGCGTGTCGTGTGTGTATTGACAGTAGCAAGTCCTGTACTTGCTCTGCAGCAGCAATAACCAACAGCAGCAGCAGTGTATGTGTGTTCTAGGTTTACTTTTAGACATAGCTTACCTTTGCAGTCATTTAAAGCATATCTTTAAAAACAATAATAGAACTCTGTTAAATGTAATTTTTATCATATCTCAAATATAATGTTATCATACTTAAATGTTCTTTTAGCATTTAAAATGAAACCCTTTTTGTATTACAACATAATAAAAAAAAGAAAAAGAAATGATAAATAAATGGTATTTTTATTAAAAAGGATTAATGGAAATATGTGTAAGGATGAATGCAGGGAAGCTGAAGACAGAAGACTCAGGTTCTCACAAAACACTAATAGGCTAAGTTTAATTCTTACTCAAAGCAAGCAAGCAGGGAGTGCAAACACATCTCAGCATAACAGAGATTGGACAAAGAGTGAAGGCAAGGGTGAGGCTTAAATAACAAACTGAAACGAGCTAATAAATGACACACAGCTGAAACCAATGAACTAATAACGACAGTAACCATGGAAACTGAACAAAGGCGGGAAACTGAACAAAGGAACGTGAAACTCAACAGGGAAAAAACAAAAAACAAACATAACCCTGACAATATGTGTTCTTAAGCTAATTATAATTCCACAATTCTGACTTTATAACACGCAATTGCGACCACAACCCCCCCAGTTAATGGCTGAAAGCTTCAGGAAACAAAGGCAAAAGCAGAGGAAAAACAACAAAAACATTCATGAAAGGATTTGTCAGTATGAGTTCCCTTTCATCATGGAAAATGCTCCAAATAAAAATAAAATAAAAAAAACTGCAGAAATCAGCAAAGATGAGAACAAAACCTTACACATATAGGTGTAAACTATAAGAGAGAACATGAAGCGTTGCTCATGTGTTTCATCATGTATTGCAGTATATATTTTTTATGAATTATTCATTTATTCCCTTGTACAGCCATTCATCTTTTTATTTTTTGTGGTGTAGTGGGAGTTAAAGATTTCTTTGATCGTGTTCTAAACGTGGGCACTTGGTGTGTAATAATGTTTTTGTTCAATTAAGTGGTCAAAAGCGTGAACATTTTTCTCTGTAGCTGATTTTGCAGTTGAGAAAGAAACCCCATTTGAGTATGACGAGTATACCCTGAGAAATCTATCAGAAAATTACGCCCTGCGGTGCAAATACACAATATAAATCCACCATAGCTCAGAAACATTAGCCAGAGAGATAGAGATGCAGTGATTGAGGGGAGATAGGGTTAAAGAAATAAACAAAATGAATGTTCATCACAGTGTCCTTCACCATCAGGAAAAATACAAATATTCTAAAGGAGAGTGTAAAGGAAAGCTGAGAAAAAGTTAAGTACTGTATGAGATCAAAAACAGATCAAAGTTCATCTTGCAGATGGAGTGCTGGAATATATAACACTATATCTACATAAGTTGCCCAGAACATTCTAAACACGCTGAGGTTATGCTATGTTCAGACTGCCATCAAAAATCAAAACTGCATATTCAGATTTTATGCAGATGGGTTTTTGAACAGATATTTTTTATCCAGATGGGTCTGGACAACAAAAAAAAAAAAAAAAAACATGAAATCAGATATGTACGACATAAATATCATTGTCTATGAAAAGTCCTCATAAAACATGGAAACCCAATGTGTGTGTGTGTGTATATATGCGTGTGTGTGGTCCTATGTTGTACTATCCCCACATGTGACATGGATAGTAATACCATAAATGTTTTATCTTGTGGGGACATCTTTTTGGTCCCCACGAGGAAAGCAATCATATTAAATTCTGTTGTCTTAAAAATGTAAAAATTCTGAATGTTTTCTGTTAGGGTTGTGTTTATGTTTGTGTTTAAAGGTAGAGTTAGAGGATTGAATATACAGTTTGTACAGTATAAAAATCATTATGTCTATGGTAAGTTCTCATAAAACATGGAAACCCATCATGTGTGTGTGGTCCTGGTATTCCCTATGTAGTACTATCCCCACATGGATAGTAACACTAGAAATGTTTGATCTTGTGGGGACATATTTTTGGTCCTTATGAGGAAAGCAGCTTATAAATCAACCAAAATGATGTGTTTTGAAAATGTAAAAATGTTTTCTGTGAGGTTTGTGTTAAGGGGTGGAGTTAAGGTTAGGGAATATAAAATAAAGTTTGTACAATATAAAAATCATTATGTCTATGTAAAGTCCCCATAAAACATGGAAACCCACCATGTGTCACGAGCATGGCAGGATCTCCCTCTCCGTCATTCGTGCCTCGCTTACAACCTCGTTCATATACCGAATAGGGATGAGTGGAAGACGGCGTTTGTGACACCGACGGGGCACTATGAATACCGGATGATGCCATATGGCCTGGTCAACACCCCCTCCATATTCCAGGGCTTCATGAACATGGTGTTCTGGGAGTACCTCCACCGATTTGTCACGGTGTATCTCGATGACATGTTGATTTACTCCTGGAACATGATGCTAGCCCTTGTGCTAGAGTGTCTATGTGAGTTCCAGTTGTTCCTCAAGGCAGAAAAATGCTCTTTATGAATGCTCTCCAAGAATGCATAAGCAGATGCTTTATCACACCAATACGCTCCTGAGAACAAGAAGCCAATACTGACTCCAGAGATTTTCACCTGTCCAATTCAATGGAACCTTGATGATCAGATCATCCAGGTTGCCGCCACTAAACCCTCTCCACCTGAATGTCCCGAAGGCAAATGTATTCCAGCATCTCTCAGATCCTCCCTCATTGAGTCCGTTCATTCCTCACTAGGCACCGGCTACCCAGGTATTAGTCAAACCCTCTCGCTTCTCTGACAGAAGTACTGGTGGCCCCATATGTCCCAGGAAGTATAACACTTCATCCAAGGATGCTCAGAATGTGCCATCACCAAATCTCCATGTTATTTTACCTGCCGGCAAACCCCTTCCATTGCCCGAACCTCAACAACTCTGGTCACACCTAGGGGTTGACTTCATCAAAGACTTACCCGAGGATTTAGTATCAGATCGCGGACCCCAGTTTATCTCTCGGTATGGCGCAACTTCTTCTCACTCCTGGGTGTGACCATAAGTCTTTCGTCTGGGTATCATTCACAATTTAACGGGCAGTAGGGACATTCAGGGACTCCAGGGACATCCGCCTCTGACTCCCATGTAAAAAGCTAAGTCCAAGATTTATTGGTCCATTTACCATTGTCAAACAGATTAATCTAGTGATTTACCAACTCAACCTTCCTAGAATTTAGTGTATTCATCCCAGTTTCCATGTGTCCCTGCTCAAACCTCAATACTCTTCCGTGTCTGAAACTTTCACAGAGCCTGGTGCTGCTGACGGTCCTCCACTGGGTCGGAGTATATTGTCCATTACTTCCTGGACTCCCGCCGTCGAGTAGGGTGCCTGGAAAATATGGTAGATTGGGAGGGTTATGGGCCCGAAGAAGTAATACTCACCGTCCCGCCTTACTCACCTGTTTGATGTCTTGTTTCAAAAACTGTTAGAGATCTTACCTGTGAATACTTAACTGAGTTATGTTTGATGCCACGTATCAAATACTGTGAGAGATCTTACCTGTGATTACTTACCTAAGTTGTGTTGAATGTATCGTTCAAATGACTTTGTGAATACTTACATGTGAATAATCACCTGAGTTGTATCCTTTTTTGCCCTCTCTGGTGAAAGCTTTTCTGCTTCAAGTATGTGCCTTGCCACCCGTTGGTCTTATGTTGATTTCAATAAAGGTCCTGCAACTGGACTCATATTGACAACCTCTCCCTAATATCACTACAACGTGTCTGTGTGTGTGTGTGTGTGTGTGTGTGTGTGTGTGTGTGTGTGTGTGTGTGTGTGTTTGAGTTCCTGCAGTAAATCATTTATCATTTGATTTTGCCAGGAGGGATGTTCACAAAAACCAAAAAAAGCCCTCCAAATCAAATCGCTCCACTCCTCCACCTTTAGACATGAATAACTTCATACTGCTGTGACTGATAATATTTTATTTCATTGCCTTTGTACCAATCAATAAATATCTATTTTATGAAATCTAACAAAAATGATTAATGATGTTATTTACGGCACAAACAGAAGATAAATGAAGACATTATTCCCTCATTTTATGAACTGATACAAAATTCAAAACTATTGTGTCTCTTTCTCTCTCTTTTGTCATGTTGCTTTTCTTTTCAAATAAAATGAATAAAACAAGTTTTATAAGAAAAAATGTGAATGTGAACTTATAGCTAGTGGTTATAACAACCCTCGAAAACAAAGAACTAGGTTCACTATACTGTACAAAAAGAATACATTAATGTTTTTTTATAGAAATAACAGTTTACTCATTCTGTTAATGTATAAGAAGTTAATGAAAAATATATTTTTGTATGCTATTATGTAGGTGTCAAGTTTTACACAGTGATGATATTAAAAGGAACAATTATGATGCAGAAGGAATATTTGATGGATTGAAACAGGCCTCTGAGAGTTCCTTGCAGTAGACAGAAAAAAAAAATATATATGCTTGTAAGAGACTTACAAGTCTCCGATTGATGGCTCTGTATAAGAATCTAACTTAAAAAATGTGATAGATTGTTTTCCACAATTGTGATCAGGGTCCTGCACATGGATGTGACCGCTAATATTTGATGTAACAAGTGGAAAAATATATTTACATTGCCATTTGCATTGCAGGCGTGGCTTGGGAACCAATAGACATGGGCAGACTGTGGGTCCAATATCAAGACTATTTAAAAAAATAATAATGTTCATTGTTTATATATTATTTAGACACCTTAATAAACATGCATGGCAAATGTAGTAGCCACGCAGGATCCCTCGAAACCTTACCCCCTAATATTATGTTTTGTCTACCTGATATAGTAGATTTGGATCAGGATCTTCATGTTAAATGGCTTGTGTTGGATCTAGAATTAAATTAGTGCTGATGTCAGATATCAAGTTGGGTGTTCAATGAACCATGAGAGCAGGATAAGTGAGGGTTTACCAAAATTTAAATTCGCTGATCGCCAAACGCACGTAGAAATTGGCCTTGACGAGTAGATTATTGGCCATTTGGCTGTCAACTTCATTAGGAACTACAATAACTAATGGTGTAGATTCCAAGAAGAATAAGTTTCCCTCCTCAGATTTTTCTGGACACAGAGATTCGACTGAAGTTCATCCAGGAAGCAATCTTATTGGTTTTCCTTTATGAGGAGGATATGTGATGCATTTTAGATGGTATCATTTTTGATGCTGCAAGTAACAACGATTAAAGTAAAATTATACCTATACTGTATGTTTGAAAATCCAGTTGTTTTTAATGCATTATAGTTGCAATGTAAGTAGCGACAGATCTTTTCCTTCATATTGTGTTATACATTTGAGTTAAATGAATTATCAAAAAAGAAAACAATCAGTTATATTCATTGGTTGTTGATTGGCGGAAGGCAAATCTGAATGCGAGCCTGCAGATTAAAGGGGTGGGGTTTAAGCAGACTAAATGATTGGAAAAGTCTGCCGTACATCATCAGAGACAAGTCTGTCATTTCACCAGAAGATTGAGTTATGAATTTTTGATTCAAAATCTGCAAAAACTGTAAAAATGAATAAATAAATAAATAAAATGCATGAATCATTCATTCACAATAAGATCAATAAGATTTATTTAAAAAATAGAAAGGTTGAATTTCCATTTCATGCCGACTCAAAGGTTTACAAACAAATTCAAGCGATACATTTTTTTCTATAATATCTAATTATGTATCAGTGATATTTTCCGATATGAATATAAATACACACATATGATTCTAAAGTGCAATATTTATACAACATGCAACATTTTTGCACTTTAATTGCATACTGTCTCTAAGAATCACCCCGGTGTGGGTCATTAAAGTTCAGCTCAAAAGCCAAAAGAGTTTAGCAAAGATAGCAGCAGTTACACTGTTAGTTAGTTACACTATCAACTGAAGAGAAAGGGCCAGGAGAGCCTTTTTACCTCTTGCTGTGCTTGTGGTTTCTGTTTCTTAAGGAGTTGGGCCAAAATCAGCAGACAATGCCAGTTTCACTGCTAATTTGCCAGTGTAAATATTGAACAGTGCACAACCACAGATATAACCCCGTGGTACTCATATTTTCCAAACATACAGTTATTGTTGATTTGATTAGGTTTTTTAATACATCTGCAAATTACAGAATATTTCATGCTACTGTAAATATAATAAAACATTTTCACACAGATTATGATTACATCCATATCTTGCTTCCACGTGGGGGTTTTCTTTTGCTAAGAACACACTGCGTCAGCACACTTAGGAAGGTTTAATAATTTGAAATGGTATTAAATTATCCCCCAGCCTCCTTTTTACACAAATGCTTCTGAAGTTGTACGAGTCCAAGTTTTCTTTGCTCTTATAAAGTGGGGCACCGAGCCACAGGCTTCAAATATTAGAAAGCAATCTGAACAACAGATGCTGAGGCATAATTTGAGCACTGGCTTCTCTCAATTGTTCTTTTTAAATATCCCAGCTCTATTGCAGAGCCAGAATTTCCAAATAATGTGAAGGAAGGTTGGCATGAGCTGCAGGTATAACCAAGCCCAGGTCTCGTCAACCTCCCATAGGAAACATAACTTCTAACTCAAGTTCAAAGTGTGCTAAGTTGTTTAGTATTGTCGGTATACTGTTTAGTCATTGTGAGATCATTTACTGAGCCGTATGCACAGCGAGTCCTGGGAGGTTCTATATTGCTCAACATTTGTCTTGGCATTGATTCTGTGCCTATACTCTTGTTCCGGTGTGTTATGATGATCACTGTATACTCTGCTGTGTCTGCACATTTAGTCTGACACCATGGGAGTTCATTAGGAGAGTTAGCCTGGGATCAATTAATCAGTTTTACCCATATTTTTATGTATTATATTTAATATAAATATATATTGGGTAGACACACACATTAAAGGGGTGGTTCACCCAAAAATGGCGATCATGTAGTAAACACAGTGCAGCGTTTCTGGGTTCTACGTGGGAATGCCGGCTCATTACCAGCCACTTTATTAGGTACACCTTTTCAACCGCTCGCAAATATCGAATCAGCCAATCACATGGCAGCATCAATTCTGAATCAGACATTGGCTGAATCCGAAATCGTCCCCTATACCCTCAAATAGGGCACTATTTGAAGGGACAGCCATTTGTAGTGGTGTCTGAAACATAGTGGACGATATTAAGTGCACTCATTCAATCCCACATTGCACCGCAATAACGAGTGTACAGCCGATGTACGCTCAGTGGCTGTCCGAATTCGCTCACTTGTTTTCATTTACTCCTTCAAGTGAACTGTAGAGGACTTATTTAGGGAATAGTGATTTCAGATTCAGCCATTGTTTAAGACTCCGAAGTTTGTTAGTCTCATAGCAATTCTTGATTTAATGCTTTAGAGGGGTCAATATTGGAGGTCTTAGGAAGCAAAATAAAGATATTTATTCACACTGATATTCCGATATTTGAAATCTGATGTTCTTCTACTGTTACTATTATAATACAGTGCAATTCCTAAACTGTGCCTAAACACTATTGGCTACTAAACTGGTACAAATTAACTAGTTACCCCTCCCAATATGTACAAAACACAATTATGTCCTATTACACCATAGTGGAAATTCATTCTTATAATAAACGTACAATAAATACTGGCTGCACTCAAATTTTGCCAGGTATCGTGTATTGTCTGTTATATTATAAACATAATTTGTCATATTTTATCAGTAGGAACAGTTCGCTGGTGATGATTGATGTTTATTAAAATAGCCTTCAAATCAATCTCATAACATGTCAGACATCATCCTATACTGTGCAGGGAATCAATCCCATTAAACTGAAATGACTTTAACAAAATCTGCTGCAAACATACACGTTTAAAATGTCTCAACTGCAATTTCCTTTGCAGGAAAAAACCCTGCTGCTAAATAAGAGCTCCAGCAATGATGCATTGCTGACTATATCTAGCACTGTGGTGAAAACTGCCAGTAATTATTAAGGTTATTATTTTAATTGTAGTTATTATTAAGATTTTAGATATAACTAGGGGAGCTATGGCTACAAATAGAGGGTCTTAGACCCTTTTAACCAACCTGTAATTTGAACGCTCTCTAATAACGTTTCTCAAATAGCATCAAGACTGAGAAATCTGGGGTTAATTCTCCTCACCCATCTCTCCATCATCTCTGCCCTCATCACGTGTTTCACTTCACATTCATTCAGCGAGTAATGCTGAATGCCCTGTGCAATCTCTGGCTGTGACATGCCTACAGCTCACCACAGATCTTTTATAGATCATCTACCCATCCGTTTTGTTTCCTTTCTTCCCACAGAGAAAGAAGAGGACTCTTGTGTTCCACTTGAGTGCTTCCATATTCTCCAGATGCGACACGAGTGTTTTGAGGTGCTCCTAATGGAAAGCAAGGGAACTCGTAATACCTGTCAACTGGCCTCACGGGAAGATGGCTTTACACGTGTTCAGGCATCAGCGTTTGAAGTGCTGTTTTATAATCTGGCGACCAGGGGCTGTATGCTTCATGTGCAAATGTGTTAGCTTTGTCATGGAAATAATGGCTATAAACGATGTGTTTCAGGCAAGTCTTTTCTATTGGAGAAATTATGGCTGTGTGTTCACCAAAACATTTTTAGCTAGCTGAAACTGCCAGGTGCTCTTCTAGCTGTGAGCACTTGAGAGCTATTTTTTCTCAATTGAGACGCTTTGGTTGCTATAATATGGAATATCCGTGAAAGTGTTTCAAGTGTCTGACTTCGCAGACAGTTTGTTTCTGAATATAATAGTCAGCACAGTGTAAATGACTTGCTCTGGCCCTTGTTTTGGTTGAGGACATGGCTTAACATGTAAAAAGAGAGAGGGCCGTTGCATTAATGCAACCATTTACAGTGATGCATGATACACAGCGCTCAGCATGAAATAGACACACAGTTCCCATTAAAAACTATTGATAAAATATGTTGGCCTAAGGGGGGAAAACACTTTGGTGGACACACTGCCTAACTCCATTTGCAGTGGACTTTGTGCTTTAAAACAGATTGTTTACATGCACAAACAGATATATAACAATAAAGGAAAGGGACATTTAAAAAAACAAAAAAACATAATAGATTCCCATTAAACATTCTTTATGAAACCATCAATGCCAATAAAGAACCTTTATTTGTAAGAGTGTTGCATGTGCACACACTGCCCAAACATTTGCCATCCATCCATTCATCCATCCATTATCTCAAAAGACAGCATGCAAATCATTCTATTGTGGCTTGCAGTGAACAATGTTAGAATGTCCTTTGGAAATGACAAAACAAAAGCAAATTGTGTTGATTTTGGGCCAGCTTCAGTTTAAATAGGAAACGACAGCATCCGAATGTGTGATGAGGGTTGAGGGTTGTATTGATTACAGAGAAAACAGACTGTTTGGCTATGAACAATGTCTGGCACACTGCTGACAGTCAGTGAGAGAAGAGGAACGAGGAAAATAGGCAGAAAGAGAGGCTACAGGAAAAGCCTGTATGTACAGCCTCATCTGATTTATATGTACACAATTATATATATCCATAGATAGATCCCATTTGATGTAGCGCATGGATTGGAATGTCTTGAGTAATGTTAACCACAAACCTTACTTTATTCATAAACCCTAAAACCTATTCTCATAACTGCAAAAGGAAATACCAGAGAGAACCCATGGCTTTAAAATGCAAATTCTCTTTCAGGTTTTATTACTACAAACTAAGCAGCTAAATTGAATTCATTTTTTATGGCTTATATAAGCTAGTAACATATGAATCATGCATAACTCAATTCTCTTGACCTCAGACCTTGAACCTTACATTGCAGTCGTTACTACGGTGACACTTTCAAAAGCAATACGGAGTGAAACACATTTTACATTTCGATAAAAACACATGAAAGGCGTGTCGCTAGACCCTTTAAACTGAGACACGAGCCTCATGTGAAATATATCACTGTCCCCTAGTAAAACATTACTGATAAATTCTTGTCTGACGATTAAGATTAAATTATTCTGACCTGAAAATCATTTTTGATCTATTGATCTAACAGGTCCAAAGGTTTGCAAAAAGGTCTGAAAATGACTCTGCTTAAATAATTCAGACAGTTAACTCACGCTCTCTGTGTCTGTGTGTCTGTGTCTGTGTGTGTGTGTCTGTCTGTCTGTCTGTGTGTCTGTGTCTGTGTGTCTGTGTGTGTGTGTGTGTGTGTGTGTGTGTGTGTGTGTGTGTGTGTGTGTGTGTGTGTGTGTGTGTGTGTGTGTCTATGCATGCAAGTGCTTAAATACAGAGGGAGATTAATCAAGGGAAAACAGAACAGGTGTGGTATTAATCAGAACCCAAACTAGCAAACAGAACCAGTGGCTCCTGACCGTAAATTTAGGTAGGCCAGATTCTGGGTCTTAGTGCCAGTTTATTATAAACATTTTGTAAGCTTTATTTTGTTATCTCTGAATACACTCAGAACAATTTTGGCAGAGGTTGCCTAATTCATCCTGAAGGTGGCGCTCTAATGTTGATTGACAGGCTTTATGTACACACGGCACATGCATAGAACAGTGCTATCTTAGAATTGCCTTAATGTATAGCCTATTTATTGCCTCCAGATTTTGTTTTAAAAATTACTAGTTGTGGAGGAATTTCAGTGAGGAAAAGAAATAATATATAAGGCTATTCACATGAGCACGTTTAAACTAAAGGATTTATACTTTCATTCATTTGATACTCTACTCCACATAGGAAGAACAGACATGCCAACTATTTACTGACCTGATGCAGACTAATATAAACATAGCTGAAGCGGATTGATATCGTCTCGGTATGGAGCGGGGTTGATGCAAGCTAACATGAAAATAAGCAAGGCAGTCTGAAATTTGCCCCAATGACTCTCTATGAGAGCGCGCTGCAGTTCCATTTTCCACCACAGAATAACATTGGAAATTTGTGGGGCGCTGTGGAGCTAGGGAGGGCTCAGGCACCCGCTGCCCTGCTTAGTATCATAATATATGCCTGCGGGATTTTACATTTAAATTTTAACACATCCTGCTCACTTCACAACTTAAAATACTACAATTTGTTGCAGAATTCTGAACACATTTACAATTTATTATTGATTCAGTTTATATAGAGGTCTATGTTTTGGATGAATATTTTGCCCTTACAGACAAGCCGTGGCTGAACAGGGGCCTGTACCATGAAGGTAGCTGAACAAACTCGGGGTTACAGGATTAGTTTTGAGTTGACAAAACCAAACCGATGCAATCAGGCTTTATTGGTACCATGATGCAGCTCATCAACTTTCTCTGTCAACTCAGGCTTTGATCCTCAAGCTATGATTACTCCACGCGCGCGTGCACATAAAAGAGTGACGTCGACACTGAACAACCAATCGCGGGTCGCGATTTTTCCGCGGAGGAGCAAGAGATAATCATTCATAATTACGATGAATTTAAATATGTATTTCAAGCTCGAAACAATACGTTCTCTGCTGCAAAAGCAAGAGAAGACTGTTGGAGAAAGATTACTGATTGTTAATGCGTAAGTTAAACAAATACGTTCTATATTTATGTAAAAGTATGTATGTATAGCCTATATGTATGTGTAGCCTATGTGTAATATAGCCTATAGCCTATTTTGTAATATATAAAAAATGAGCATGTATGTAGGCTACTAAGAAAGATTAATATTCATTGATTTTTAGATGCAACCCAAACTCCAAATGTTCTTGGCAGCAGATAAAGACAAAATATAAAAATATAATTCAAAGTGGTGAGTATTTACCACAACCTTTTATTATTTTTGTGAACATTTTATCACAAACACTTGTTTGCAGCAAACAGAAATAAAGAGTTAAATTCAGAAAACCAGAATACACTGGCGGAGGAGTTGGCTCTGAGTAGGCAATAAGGGACGGCCGATTATGGATGGAATTACAGGTGCTGTACAATCTGACCCTGGTGCTGGCTCCTCTAAGCAAGTAACACTGGGTACGTGTGCAATACATGAATACTTTTTTAAGTTTTAAATATGGCTGACTGTTCTGCAGTAGAGGGAAGTCCCTGTTGAAGCCAGCACACACACACACAGTCTCCCACACAGAGGTCAGTATACAGCAGACCGAACACCAAACATAACCTGCTTTACAACAGTTATGCTTTACATTGGCCTATTTTTATTTATTAGGGTGGAGGAAATGAAGACACTCTGTCTGTGTGTTCTCAGACAGTTGCTGATGTGAATGCTCTGGGCTTTTTATTATGGAAAACATTTCAATGTGTGGCATAAAAAAGCGACTGGCCCTTACACATATCTTTTATTGTAGGATTTTTCACAACCTGCCCCAGAAACTGAGGCCTCCACCTCAATGGGCTTCAGAAGAAATGTGAACAAGGTAAGGATTTCAAACCCTTGACATAAATTACAGTCAGTCCTGTGTTTGTAGGAAGTCAAGGAACTTTTTGTGATTTTGATGAGCCTCCAGAAAACTTGTAATGATCATGTTTGTGGTGGAATTATGTTTCAGGTGGAAACAGACTCAGTCAGGGCCCTGTACCAAAGGAGTCTTGAACTAGACTGCACACTAAAGGGGTCTTGAACTAGACTGCACACTAAAGGGGTCTTGAACTAGACTGCACACTAAAGGAGCTGACTGTGAGCTGAGGAGGCTCCAAACAAAATCAAACAGCTGGATAAAACTGATCTCAGTACACTCTAAAAAATGATGTGTTGGATTTACTTAAAATATATATGCACCATTTTTGCATCATACTTTTTAAGTAATCCTAACTTGTAATAATTTTACTTAAAGTTAATAAGAAAACCTTTGTTATATGTACTTAAATATTTGAGTTCATGCAACATTCTTTACTTAAAAATATAAATACGTATAACAAAGGTTTTCTTGTTAATTTTAAGTAAAATTATTCCAAGTTGGGATTACTTAAAAAGTGTGATGCAAAAATGGTGCATATACATTTTAAGTAAATCCAACACATATACATTTTAAGTAAATCCAACACAGTGCAGGCCATGTGAGATCAAAATAAATCTTAGTTGTGTTAACTTAACATTTAAGCTCATTTATAAATAAAAATAAGACAATTAAATGAATTAACATTTTTACTTAACATTTTTAACTTATTTTAGATCTTCAGCTATTGGTCTGCTTACTGCACTGCTTTCAATGTCTTAAAATAAATAAAACATGCAAATCACACACAATAAAGCATTTCACTTTATTTTTTTTGCCACAGGCTGCAAAGCCTGAAACCACACATCATGAAATATACAACAACATATGGCAAATTGACAAATGGAAGTTCACTTACAACAGGTCACTTTTTCACCCTTTGCAACACTTAAAAAGATTTTCTGTTGAGCCACCTTTCATGATGATCCTCAATGTGAGCTGTTCCAGTTCCTCTTCGTTCCCATGAGTATCCTTAAAAACAAAACAAAAAAAACCAGCAAATCTGCATTTACTTGCAACATCACCTGCTATTGTTCAGATTGTCGCGAAAAATACAGTGCATTGAAAATACATTGTATTGAATCACAAAATTAGAAAGAAATGTATAGAATTTCTATAATGTAAGTATAATGCATACTTGCTGAATAAAAGTATTCATTTTGTTTCTTTAAAAAAAAAAAAAAAAAAAAAAAAAATCGAACTGACCCTAAACTTTTAAATTGCATCTTAAAATATATTCAAATAGAAAACAGTTACTTTAAATTGTAAAAGAAATTCAAAATATTACAGTTTTTGCTGTATTTTGGATCAAATAAATTAAGCCTTGCGAACAGATGGAACTTCTTTTATAAACATTAAAAAAATCTTACTGGTTGTGTGTGTGTGTGTGTGTGTGTGTGTGTGTGTGTGTGTGTGTGTGTGTGTGTGTATCTATATCTATATAATTATTATTTTGTCTGTTGATCAAAAATCTATCTAAAAATAAAAAAATAATAATTAAATGTTACAAATTAGTCCATTATTAAATGCCTATAAATATAAAAAATTAGTCTATTCAATAATATTGATTAATATATATATATATATATATATATATATATATATATATATATATATATATATATATATAATAAATAACTATAAGTTAATTAATGAAGACTTTTGTCCAGAGGTTTGGAACGAATCTCATTGAAAACATTTTAACAGTAACTACTGGAATAGCCTAACAATGTAATAGATCTACAATCTTTATTTGCATTTACTTATTTTGATAATAATTTCGAAGGTTTAATAGACAGTCGTCGTTGTCATTTAGGAATAATATTGTGCTTGAATCAAGATCGCCATTTTTTAAATGATAAATAGTGCACACATATGGAGCTGTAGCCAATGTGTTTTCGAATTTAATATTTATACAGTACGTTAACGTTACCAAAAGTAACCCACGCAAGGCCACAGGCCGCCCCCATTTCCCGCGATCCATAGAGAATATGGGAATATGTAAACATGCAAAGAACAACTTATATGCATATATAATAAATGACAACTACATTTACTTAAAAAATACTGAAGTATAAGCTACGTGACAACTCGTTAATGTAAAGTACGAATTTCTCCGTGCGGGAGAGCAAGCCTCCCAATAACGCCGTCTGAATAGTCATCTTAATGCAATCTTAATGCATACGTGCCAATGCGATGCATGGTCATATCCCACGAAATAAACAATAAATACTCTGACTACTATAAACACTTATCCCTACATTCGATGGAAGCTCACTCGCTTAATAATTCAAATAAAATATAGCCTATAGCCTATGTTTTTGAATACTCGCACACAGTCACTCATTTCATAGGCTACATCAACTAATATGTCTACAAACGTTTTTATAAGTATTCGTAAGTAACACGTTTCTTGTTGAAAATTCATAGCAATTCTGAAATTCAGTTTAAAAGTTAATTTCTTGACCAAAAATGCAATAATCTAGTGTAGCCTACCTTAAGTGAAAAAAGTTAAGCTTACCTCTTTTCAGTGTCTTCATCACGTTGCGTTTCAGAAAATCTTCACCCACTAACACAATAAACAATAAACAAGTGTTTAGCCTATTAATGTTAAAACGTCAAAATCTAATATTTTACTAAGTTTATAGAAAGTTAAGCTTACCTTTTCACCATCCTCATGTGCTTCACAAAATGGCTCCAATTTTTTGGCTGGAAAGGCATCACGGGAAATTGCATATCACGTGGCTCGTATAGTTACTTAAAATGTTATGCTAGATTTACTTAATTTTGACGCAATTGTTATAGTAGTTGATTTGACTTGTGTTTTTTCATTTTATTTATGCATACATTTAAGTTCACCTGGTAACTTATATTTTTGTGTTACACACACTATATATGTTAAGTAGAGGTTGAAAAGTTATGAATACTACGTTTTTTGTGTTTAATCTAATTACTTTTATAAGTAATGGTTGTTCAGCCAACGAAGCGTTTTTTAGAGTGTATGTCTATCTATCTATCTATCTATCTATCTATCTATCTATCTATCTATCTATCTATCTATCTATCTATCTATCTATCTATCTATCTATCTAGTAACACTTTAGTATGAATATTTATTAATGCAACTTTCTCTTGCTCTCTTTCTCCCTCTCATCCCACAAAACCAATAAAAGAGTTTGATACCTATCTGCAGTTTCAATGTGCTTTTATTAAGTGTAATATTGTATGGTGATTGCATCTACATCTGCACCAGCTGGGTGGTCAAGTGTGATCGGGTCAGTTTCATCGGGGAGAAGCTGGTTTTGTGGTGTTTCTCGCTCCTTACTGGTGGCTATATTGTGCAGAATGGCACATTGCGCCACTATCTGTGATGCCCGCTCTGGTGACTCTTAAGGGCCGAACACAGTTAGGGGCCGCTCACATATCGCGTCTTTTGCGCGCGCAAGTTCGTTATTTCAAATGTAGCCGCGCGGTATGCGCGCTCATAATGGAAGCGACGCGGTCGCGGTGCGACGCGCTCGTTTTTTCCAAGCGCGTCCGCGCCGCATCGAGATAAAAACATCTCAACTTTTCAGAATGCCGCAAGCGCACCGCAGGTCACGTGACAAGAACCAAGCTTAGCAACGACAGACGCCTCCGGAGCGCAACCACCCGAGCGCTTTGGAAAAAAGGACAACGCGGCGCGCCTAGCGTTTTCGACGCGTTTTTAGGCGCGATATGTGAGCGGCCCCTTAATGTGCCTTTAGGAGGCCAAAGGTCATCTTTATCTTCACTCTTGTTTGAGGGCCACATTGAAGCGGTGTTGTGGCCCTGTCTGAGGGTCATGATAGGGGGTTATTGTGTAGGTTTTTCTATCTCAGTTCAAATTAACAGTGTTTTGTACTGAACCAAATTTAACTTGCTTTCCTCAAAGTGCTGACACAACACAGACTAACGGAAAATTTGAGTCAAGCACTGAGCCAGGCCATTTGGCATACAAACTTGATCATATGTTCATGACCACAAGTCGTCTGCAGATGAAATGTTTAGTAGATCATTATTATAACTGTTAATGTTACTATTAATTTAAAGATTCATCTCACAGAAAATAATCATCTAACATATCTCTACCTGAACATTATGGCTGTGATAGGACTTCCTATTAACATAATCTGCCTCATGTTCCCCTAGAGCAGTGGAGATTGGAGCAATAGACTGCATACATGTTGCAATGACTCTAGGGAATCCTATCATAAGATTAACAGAAGAATAATAAAAAAGATTTAAAATAATTCTTAACATGTATTATATTGTATAGCCTAGTACATTTGTGAAATTTGCTTTTTGAAAAAAAAAAGTGTTCATGTGATGTCACCCTATCAATATATCTTACTGGCAATTTTATAAAAGCCCTCTTTTATGGACATGGTCGATAAATGTCCGGGGAACACTATTAATGAAACTTTTCATGTACTCCTGCAGGGCGAGGACCACCTTGCGAATGGTTTGACAAACATATGTTTTCCCCTAGTCTCTGTGCGTCACCCACCGTGCAAGTATGTACCACTTGCAAAAAAAAAAAAAACGCAACGCAATACAATTTGCGGTACAGTAAGTGCATGAATTCGACGTGTTAAATTCTTTATGTGCGGCTCAAGAAGTTCGCAAAGATAAGACATTCCTTCCGCGGAAAATCTGTATCTTTCATACAAGTAACTATCAGTTAAGGCAAGAGGATTTTGTCTGGCTAAAAACTCTTTCTCTATGAAGTGCTCGTCAAACAATTTGCGCTGAGATATCCACCGGATTTGGAAGAAAATGTGAAGCCATTGTAACAGACACTGGGAATAAGTTACGTCACCTATATGTTTCTTTGCTCTCAGCTGATTGGTCAAACTTCAGTCTGAGATCTTGAATCCAGAACATAACCTGCCCCGGAGCAGGTTAGCCGTGCAGCGTAAGATACCATGGCAACGAACACCGATTAAAGCCAAGCTACTTTCATAGTACCTAAAACCCAGGGTTGGCGGAAACTAAGCTGAAACATAGCTGGCTAGCCACCTAATCCGGCTTCATGGTACAGGCCCCAGAACTCAGGTAAACATCAACATTGCAAGGAATGAAAACAAAAACAAAACAGAACTAGACCATCTCACACACAGTGGTTTTTCACAGCAAAATAGTAACTTGATACAGAACAGGAAAGAAAGGAAAAAGACTGCTGGGTGAGGTGTATATTCATTGCGGGCAAAAAAAAAAAAAAAAAAAACCTTGCAAATGTCTTCTATCATTGGTCAAAATATGAAAATATAAGGTATCAAAATATGGGGACTTTTTTTTTAATGGAGAGCCTAAAAATACACCACCCTTAGAAAAAAAAAAAAGGTTCAATGGGGTTATATAAAGAAGCCTAGGGTTCTAGACTCTAGAACTCTTCATGCCAAAAAGGAGAAATTTCTTAAACGATTGCATAATACTTTCATGTAATGAGTTATCAATTTTTTCTAGTGATAAAGTATGTTTTTGAGCTGCTTAACTCATAAAATCTGATAAAAATAAAAAAATTAATTAAAACAAAATTAATTAAAACTAAATGCCATGATGGGAACCCTTAAAAGGTTATATATGAAGACATATTCCTTTAAGGTTCTATAGAACCTTTGGTAACATTTTATTTTGATAGTCCATTCCACTAACTATAGGCTAAGTAACTTTGCAACTACATGTCAACATGTCAAGTAGCAGCCATTAGAGTATTAGTAAACTGTCTGCTTAATATCTGCAAACACTTTATTTTATTTTATTTATTTTAATGGCCAACAGACATTCTACTGACTAAGTAACTTTGCAACTACATGTATAGCAACTAACATGGATAGAAAGCTTGAAGACATGGTGCCTCCAATCAAAAGGAAAATTCAGCTTCAGTGCTCAAAAACCATATGGCAACGCATGAAATAAAGATAGGCAGATTATCCTTTAAATCCTCAAAATGTGTGTCTAGTGAAATAAGTTATTTAAATGTGATAAGACCACCTGGAAGATGCATCACCACCATTACAGTGATTCAGGCCTGTTCGAGTACAAAGCAATGCTGTGTTTTAGAAAGATGCTGACTGATCACACACATCTGGCCTGCTGACAAACACAGGTGTTTGTCCTCATCAATACTTCCTTCAACATTCTGAATTATTTATTGCCCTTGAAATCTGACTGGGTGAAGTTTCAACTTCTTTCAGTGGCAGAATAACAGAGTTTGAATCCATCTTAGCCCATCCATTTCCACTAACTATAGAGTAGGCCTATAAGGTGTCAAAATAAGACTGTGACACACCGGGTCGACGTCAAAGAACTAGCGGCCACAAAGCCGATCTGTGTTATTGCCTCGTGTCGCTGTGACTGGGACAAAAATATGCATTTGATTTGAACACACCGTAAAGACTACAGCTGACTGCCAACTACATGTGTTCTGCGTCTGCGTGTAAGGAAATAACTACCCATATCAGCAGGTATAATATCAATATTCGTCTTTCAAAAAGCAAAAAAGATATGAAAAATGTAAACAAAGCAGCGCTTACCATTTTGAATAGCACACCAATCCCGTTGATCACTCTCTTCATTCCAGGCGGCTAATGTTATGAAAATATACACGTACTGGAATGCTCCGGTAGGATGACATATACAATGCTTCTGTCTGTACTTCTTTGCTCACTTTCATTACTTTCTCATTTATTCTTGTGCACTGACTCATTCGCTAAACTGAACAGCCAAACGTGTGGAACACACTGCAAAACTAGCCCAACAGACACTCACCGACGGCCCAACGATGGCCAATGAATGACCATCAGCTTGGTGTGTCACAGCGCTTACTGTGGCTGCCTCAATGAAGGAAATAAAATATATATATTAAAAAATGATAGAATTCCATTATATCTGTAATCATCACAAATGTAACATTTAAGGAGAACAACACTTGTTTTGGCACAATGGTTGATTGACAGGTGAGTAGACGGGCATTTACTGTTGTCTGGGACACATCAGGAAGGTTTAGAGTCTCTAACGTGTGTGATCAGATCACAAAATTATCCTTATCACACCAATTCACCTTATCATTGTCCACTTGTGATCGGATATGTAAGTGTGAGGTTCATGACACAACCAAACCTCTGGTAGCCACTGAAATGAATACTGTTGGACATTTGATTACACACATTATCCTACTGGACTGAAACAAATATTCAAGGAATCAAACAGTCTTTTCATTGTGTTTGGGTTAAAAAATAAGGTTTATTATGAGTGTGTGAGAAAAGCATGGGGCTCTTTTGAATTCAACATTGATTTTATGAAAAGTCCATAAACACTCGAATCTGATGATCCCTGCGTTTAGAGTAAATGTGCTCTCTCATGTTTGAGAGTGGAGTGATTGCATTGCTTCAGTCCTTTTTATTCTCTCCTGGCCTCCTCTTTCCTCCCTTGAGTGATGATTAGCATGCTCGCTAATGCCTGCTAATGCACTTCTCTTCACTCGAGCCCCTTATCCTGCTTGCTCCTGCGTGGGTCTAAATAAAGATGTATTATTGAGCTCCCAATATCACCCTGACAATCATTGGCCAGTGCTATCGTTCCATTAGCGTTGACAACAAAAGGCAGGAGCAGTCTAATTCATCAATCGCCAAGCATCACTTTCAGGGAACTCGTCAATGGATGGTGATCTCAGCTCTGAGCTCAATATCATCAAGTTGGCATTTGTGATTCAGAGCTAATGGAAATGTTGCAGTCTCTGACCGAGAAAGACCTTAGGAAGCTATTGTCTGCTATCGCTAATGATACCGATGCTAGTTCATGTTACAAAAGAAGATTGTGGGCAAAAGAGTCATGCCCATTCAAACTAGTGCGTGTGCATAATTTAAACTTAGTGGACTTTAAATGTAACTTCCTAAAAGAATTAATCTTTGAAAATAAAGGTTATACATTTATTGTAGGTTATAAAACGTTCATTCTAAATTCATTTCTAAATTTGGTAATTGTGATCACTAGAAAGAAAGAAAGAAAGAAAAGGTTGTGATTCTTTCACAATAAAAAAACAGCAACTTTATTTCTACACTAAATCTTTGAGTAAAATGTCTTACCTAATACCTATAACAATAAAAACAAGTGAGACCATACACATACATGCATACCATTCATAAGTTTAAGGGTAAGATTTAAAAAAAAAAAAAAAAAAAAAAAAACTTTAATTCAGCAAGGACGAATTGGGTCTTAAATTGGGTGAGAGATTGGGGGAGGGTGACAGTAAATAATAAAAAAAAACGCGGTTCCTTTCTATTTATCAAATAATCCCCCAAAAAATGTATCGCAGTTTTCACAAAAATATTAATCAGCACAACTGTTAATTTTCTTTGTGCTTTAAAGAAAAAAAAATAATAATAAATAAATCTTAAACACCCAATCAGCATAATGATTTCTGAAGGATCATGTGACACTGAAGACTGGATGTATGGCTGCTGAAAATTCAGCTTTATAAAATATAAACCAGGAGAAGCTGTGCAAAATAATCTCTCGAATTGCCCTTGCTGTATTTCAATGGCATATGTCACATGGCGTGGATGCCATTTCAAGTGGGACAACATTTCTAACCGGCATGCACTGCTTCAAGTCAGACGCTGATCGGTCTGCGCATCACTGCATGAACCTAATTGTTTAACAGACCAATAATGGCTTACGTCAATTAAGTCTGCACTTGCTTACTTGGTTGATGGCTAGTGACTGTGTATACAATATCAGAACTAAGAAAATGGTGTAAACACTTTTGAAGCGTAGGTCTCCATTAAGGTTATCCTACAAGTACAAACTAGAGAGTATCCATTTAATGTACTTGGCCATTTTGTCACTATAATACTTAAGTTAGAGCCAAAGGCGACTTCAGTCGTCTTTCAGTGTGCTGGGTTGGTAAGTGAAGCAAGCTAATGCAATTATGAACTCAATTAAGTCGCAGTAATAGAGTTTCCGTGAACGCGACCTGTTAATCTCTTGACTGAAGTGTCTGAAAGTGGAGGGCAGCAGTGAAAAAGTGACAATGGGTTTCATTTAACAATCGTGGATTCATTCACACAGAACTTGTTCTTCAGGCTTATAAAAATGCGAGACTGCTTCTAATTGGTCTACTGACATTTATGAGATGCACTGCATGTCAAAAGCTTATGGACATTTATGCTATGTAAATGGGCATCATTTGCACACCCTCATATCGGAAATATTTCGATATTAACTGTTCTTTTTGTCTTTATATTGAAAGTCAATGGGGTCCAATGCTGTTTTAGACCACAATGGCTTTCATTGCACTGACAAAACACATTGTTCAAAACATCTTCTAATGTGTTCTTATCACTCAATGGATTCTATTTATGTGGTGTAATGCTAAATAATCATCCACACCAAAAACACATTTGAACCTTCTCATGTACAAATACAAATACAAAGAGAAACTTATTGTAGAAGTTTAGAATCAGACGCTCTGTGTGGACAGACAAATTTATTGTTGCTGTTACAAGATCTTGATGAAAGTTTTGCATGATAATCGTTCTGTGCATCTAAGACTTGTATGCATGAGTATAGAATGAGACCAATGAAGGTTGTTCATACTAGTATACAGTTAAAAATATATATATACTTAAAAAAATGGCAGTTGCCAGAAAATTGACCTTAAAAACACAGAGACAATGTTTCAGTTATTACAAGATGGCATATTGGTGTCTGTATATTTCACAACTTATAACTGTGTATATTTCATAAAGTGATGTAATGTTAATATACCAGTCTACTTGTCTTGAACAATCATAAGTGGCCTGTCGATAAAACATGGTCAATACTTGTGTGTATAGATGGTGCACTGGGTCATCCAAAAATAAATGCAATTAATATTAAGTAAATGTAGTGTTAAAAAGAAAATGTAACAAAAAACATACTAATATTATACAAATATTATCATATGATGTGTCACACAGGGACTTCTGGGAATGTCCTGTTACTGTGTTTTACTGTAATTCATTTTTTTCTTGCAAAAAGCCAGAAATATGACAGCATTTTACAGTAAAATCATATTGCGATGTTAAACCATTTACAGTTTTCACTGTTAACCAATTAACAGGTTTTTACTGTAGTATTTTTACAGGTTCCTTTACAGTGTAACTTATTTTGTCTGTAAAATTTGGTGACATCTATATCAAACAAAACTGAAACAGTTGGACAGAAAAGTCTGAAAAACATTTCTTTATACTCCCCTTCAGATCTGCATCAGAAAACAAAGCAGATGTGACACATGCAATATGAAGCCTTGATGAGGCGCTCAGCAAGCAGACAGATATTGCTTTTGTTTATCCGTCCTCTCGCCATCAAACCGAGGCCTTGCTTGAAACACCGGAATTTAGGAGATGTGAGAATTACTGCACATCAAACGCAACAGCTTCCTCTCAAACCCCCAAAGGTCTAAAAATAGAGATTAACAAATGCTGAAGACACAGAGCTGATCTTTATACACACTTCCTCAAAGTGAACGAGACCCCCAGTGCTTATACTGGAACAAATAGGTTGCTCCATAGCCCCAAGAAATCTCCCATCAGACACCTCTCCCTTGGAGCAGATCACATGATTGGCCACATCTATCACAACGACTATGTTTGTGGGCACAGAAATAGCAGTTTGACGTAATACAATTCAAACCCTTCAGAGAGGGAAGCGAGGACACACATGCACATGCTCACATTCGCACTTGAAAATGAACAGATCCGTCTACACCAGTGCAAAAGAAGGTCACGGGACTGACGTTTCTCAATTCAAAGACTGAAATGCCACATGCAGAGCATTCATAAATTTGTGCCAGAACATGCCTCAACTCATCAAGTTCTGGCTGGTGACCAGCTAGTAGATGCCATAACCACATTTTATCTGTCTCTAAAAAGCATCTTCCTTTTTATCAGTAATATCTTGCTATATATCTTATGTATCGTCTTAAATGCGCAAAATTGGCTTATATTTTTTTCACCCAACAACTCCTTTCTAGCAAGGCTCTTTCAAAGTTATGAACAAATGTCCTTCCAGTAACCATAATAGAATTTCCATTCAAAGTTAATAATGTTCTCAAAATGTTAGCACAAAAACACACATTGTTCATGGAGCGTTTTTGTTGTTGTTTTCTTTACAACATTTTTTTAAATGTTTCTACTTGTTTCAGAATGTTTTTCAATAAAGTTTGCAGAATGAAAAATGGAATGTTTCCTTAAAGGGATAGTTCAAGCAAAAATGAAAATTCTGTCATTAATAACATTAATTACAATTACAATAACTAATTCTGTCAATAACAACCCTTCATGTTGTTCCTAAGTCTTTTGTTCATCTCCTGAGAGCTTTCTATCCCTCCGTAGCTATACGCAACTGACATGTTGACGCTTCAAAAAGTTCATAAAGACATTGTAAAACCATATGAATTAAGTGGTTTAGTCCCATTTTTTGGGTGAACGATCCCTTTAACATTAGTATAACCAAGAAAAAACCTTTAAAAAACGATGTTTTGAATGTTCAGAGAACATTCAGAAATAACATTTTTATAACTTTATGGAAATGCTATCAAAACTTTACACTTTATGTTAAGGTGTTGTGTTACAGTGTAATACATTTAAGTACTGAGTAATAATAATTAACAACATGTACTAGGGTTAGGATTAGGGGTTACACTTTATTTTAAGGTGTCATTGTTACAGTGTAATTATATATTTAAGTACTGAGTAATATTAATTAACTACATGTATTTACTATAGGGTTAGGGTAGGATTAGGATTTGGTTGAAGGTTAGTTACATGTAATTATGCATAATTTACCTATGGTAAGTACATGTAACCTATGTAACAAGGACACTGTAAAATAAAGTGTTACCGGATTAGGTTGTGGTTTAGGGTTACACTGAAAAAAACTATAAGTAAAATTTACTTAATTTTTCTTTGGCAAGCTTTTGCACGAATATTTTTTAAGTAAATTTCACACGCATATTTTTTAAGTAAATTTCACAAATGGAATTAAGTAAACTTTACTTAACTAAGTTAAGTGAAAGTAATAAAGAAAATAATTAATTTTAACTTTGCTAGTAAAAGGTTGAGTAATATTTATTTAGTTGAAGTTTCCTTTGCAATACATTTCACTTAAACAATATAATATTGAATTAAGCCACACTTTTAAAGTATATGCTTTACTTAAAAATACCTAAGTAACTAATATAATAGATATTGTATATGACAGCATATCTACATATCAGATGTTAAGTGCTATGTGAACGCAGACATCTCAATACTTGGTAGACAACACAATGACGTAACATTTGATGGAGCGTTTTTGTGTTTGAATGTGTCATTTTGAGTAGAAAATGCACTCCAAATGTCACAAAATGGCACGTTACTAATCCTAACAACAAAAGCAATGATGAAACAGTGTAAATACAGCTGGAAAACAGTGAAAAATCAACCTCATTAATTATTCATGGCCCAGTGCATGATGGGAACACCAGTATCAGAAAAGTTGAGTAATTTTACTTAATTTTATAACATTGATAAGTACGTTTTCATTTCTACACGCTTGAATTGAGTACTAATATAAAATTTACTTAATTTTTTTTAACTCTTGCCTGAACTAACTTTTTCATGTAAATTACATTGTTTTTTTCTGTAGTATTTACTTTACCACAACATCATTTTTATCAGTGTAGTTGCATGTAATTATGCACAATTTAGAAATTACTATAGTCACTAAATGTAATGTGTAACAAGGAAATTGTAAAATAAAGCATTACCAATTAAAATTCTCCAGATATAAAAAGCTGTTGTTTTCATAATGCACTTTAAATGTCACCTGTTTCCCCCTCTCTTTCTGTTGGTTTCTACTTTCCTGCAAATTAAAGGCAAAAATGACAAAACATAAAAGTAAAACACTAATCACAAAAAGCACACATAAATATCATAGCATTGCTTGCTTTGAAAATATTAAGCTTCCTCAAGAGAGGCAATTTATTTTACATGATCAGGCACTCTTCTCAAGAGGCACAGAGAAATGTCAAAACCATCAGAAAGTAAAAGGCAAGAAAATAAATAATAAATTAAACATGAAGCCATGGTAACAAAGAGTAAGATGGGTTGGATTCCTCAACATTTCTCTTCTTTTTACGGAAGTGATTCAGCACCAAAAGCAAAAAATTCCTTGTGAGATGTTAGAATGGATCTCAACACAGTGTCTGCCGAATGCATAAAATGTAAAAATTCTAATTGTATCCAAAATAAAATTCAAAATTCCATTATCGATCAACCATAATTACTGCTTCTTATTCTAATTATACATGAATCTACAGTCCATATATAGTAAAATCATGTTTTCTTTGCATTTTGTGGTTGTTCAGCTCTCTGTACCACAATTGTGCTGCTCTTTCACTAGCACTAAATACAGTATATTAATTTATGGATCTTTAATATTAGGTATGAGTATTTATTGTAACTCTCAGTGGAGGGCATGTGTTTCTTTGTTTGTTTTTTAGTTCATTTTTGCAAACTGCGGCTAGGAAATGAATTATTATGCTTTGATTAAAAAACACAAACACACTCCAATTCATCTTTCCAGAAGAAAGGCTTTTTACAGGCACAGTGTGCACAAAGATCTAACAGAGACTTAAAATCAAATAACCAGGCCTCCTACCACTTCTAGACAACTTCTTGACTTTTACTCATACTGCGAAGGATATTAGCCCGTTGTTTTATTTCATTCTCTCCGAGCCAATCCATAAACATAAGCTATATATTTCATGAACCACAATGAAAAATGTTTTTCATCCATAACCGAAGATAAACCATGACATTACTCCCTGATTTAAGACATTCATACAAAACTAAGTGACAACTCTGTCTCTCTTTTCCTCTTCCCTCACACACTTACTGTTATTCCATTCCTCAGGCAGATGAGACTCTCATTTATAAGCTCCAAAAATGCACGCTTTTGTCTGTGAATGACAGTGATATTATTTTCTCTTAGTCTGCGTCCTGCATGCTCTAATCTGCCTTGCCTCATGGAATTGATTTATTCAGATGTGCATCAAGCCGAGCCATCTTTGAACACTTTGAATATTACTTTATGTTCCTTCCCCTCCCTCTGCATTTCTGTTGTACTTCTCTTTGTTTTATTCATGGGCAAAATCAGCAGCAGTTCATGATCTCAGCATAAATGCGTATCTTATTCTTTCACTTGCCATTGGATGTTTTTTTCTTCTTCTTAAATCCCCATTTTATGCCTGACCTGCTTTTATGCAAGAACACCAAAGATCTGGATTTGCATTCAGCTTTGACAAGGACCCGAGAAATCTACTATGACTTTCAAAATCTTCTCATCTTTGTATCTTCTTCAACCCTCACACGTCGGTATGAAGAGTTGAATGCTCTGATAAATAAAGCACTGTGTTGCGCATTTGACTGCAATGCTGATCGGGCCACACAAGTGGGTATTATGAACGTATTTACACTTTTACAACTCTACACTAAAAAAGAAATATTTATATACATACAGTATATATTATCTTGAGTTGTGGACAGTACATGAACATATAAAACAGCACTTAATTCCTTATCCAGTCCAAAACATGCTGGGAAATAAAATTTGGTTATGGTGCCAAACCCTATCTATCCTACTGTATCATTTGATACACAAAATTCCAAGGCCTCTAAATTATAAACATAATCAAAATGGCTGAAAAACCTGCTGTGCACCATCTACATGCTTTCCGTTGTCTGGTTGATAGTTTATATTTTTTAGCAAGTTAACGGCCTTTATAAGGCCTTATAATTCTAAAAATTTACCCCTTCAGATGATGGACTAATTTTGCTGTGAAATCTTTACTGATTTACTTTTATATTGTTATTAATACTTCAAGATTGAACACTTTTCTGATTGAACACTTTTCTGAACTGATGCGACTTAGGTTTACACACACACAGACACACATACATATATATATATATATATTTTTTTTTTTACGTGTTAAAATGTGGAGTACCAATTTTTTACCATTTACTCTCTCTGATTTGCCCTTGCCTGGATCTGTTCCTCCCTTAAATCGTTCATATTTTGTCCTAAAGAGAGAAAGTTAAAGACCTGAGGTCTACAGGCATGATGAAGTCAAGATTTATAGTTACAAGAGCTATATAAAACTCGATAGTCACAGTTGGGTCAAGTTGACAGATGAGAACACAAACTCAGGTTAGATATACCTTGAGGGAGTCGTCGGATCGGTTTGTCTTTTATTGCTGCCCTGAATGCAGACAGAGCTGGGACAAACCACAGATGCACTCTTGTGGTTTGGAGGTGCATGGCCCGTCTGTACAACTGCAATACAATCTAAAACACTGTCACAAGGGTAAAGTGCACTCAGATTTGTACCGCAAGGGCGCATTCAACATATTCATATCAAGCAGTCTAGGTGACTGATTTATTATTTTTTTATGAAACTGTATTTATCATGTTGTTTTTTTTGAAGAAATGTCAATATGTCAACTGATGTCATTTATACTTTGCAGCACATTTTCATGTCCCCATTACATTGGACAAAATATCAAACTCACACTTTCAAAGATGGTAATTAATGGTATTGTAACATATTTCATGTAATTTATTTATAAAATGTAATTTATTCCTGTGATGGCAAAGCTGAATTTTCTGCATTATTACTCCAGTCTTTAGTGTCACATGATCCTTCAGAAATCATTCTAATATGCAGAAGAAAATTTTATTTTTATTATTGTTAAGGTTTCATTTCTCTCCGTCATGTCTATGTGCAATATGTTTTTGTCATCCATCCATTAAAGAAAATCCAGATAAAACTTCTTAGTATTATTTATTTTGTTCGTTTACATCTCAACGCGCTGGTATAACATCAGCGCCCGAGGGAGCAGCAACACGTACTAAGTACTCAGTACTAAGTTTTACATTTAACAACTTGAGTCAAAATAAAAGTCCCGTTTGTTCACACATGCGCACAATGAACTCTTGCACATTTTTGGCATATGATACAATACAACAGTTGGTATAATCTAAACAATAAATAAAATAACAGCAAGCTACATAACAAAATATAAATTATATGTTTAATGAGAACATATAACTCAACACCCCCACTTGTTCTCATCATCTTAAGCCATGCACAATGTCATCACAAATATTTAGTTCCCAAACAGAAAACCTTTGAACTTTAGAATTTTAATTTTTGAAACAGATTTTGTCAAAATGTCTGCTACCATGTCTTCTGTTGGGCAGTACACAATATGTATTCTTCCCTTACTGACAGCATCACGGATAAAGTGATATTTCACATCAATGTGTTTAGTTCTAGATCTATTCACTGGATTTTTACTCAGTGCAATGGCCCCCTGATTATCACCATACATCGTGGTGCAAGTGTAAACACTACTGTCCATGCCATTTAGCAGTTGAGTTAGGTACATGCTTTCCTGAGTAGTGTTTGCTAGACCAATGTATTCGGCTTCGCAGGTCGACAGTGCCACTGTCGGCTGTTTCTTAGACTTCCATGAGATAGCAGGGCCTTGTTCTGTCAGGCTGAAACAGTATCCTGAAATGCTACGCCTATCTTCTACAGAAGATGCCCAATCAGAATCACTGAATGCTATTAGACTTAAAGTCTTGTCTGTTTTCTTGAAACACAGCTCGTAGTCAGCTGTACCTTTTAGGTATCTCAGGACATGTTTAGCAGCTACTAAGTCATGTGTTTTAGGCTTTGCAAGGGTTTGTGACAGTTTACTGACTATCCAGCTAATGTCTGGTCTAGTACAGGTCATTGCATAGATCAAGCTTCCAACAAGTTCACGGTATTCTTTGGGGTTCTCAATCTCGTTGTTGTTTTCTTCCTCATTCCTATTACACTCCACTTTTAACTCACTTGGGGTAGCTTTTGGTTTACAGTTTGACATTCCAAACCTTTCAAGCATTTTGAGAATGTACCTTTTCTGATTCATTTTAATTTCTCCCTCTTTTTGCTCAAACTGAATCCCCAAAAAATAAGATATTTTCCCTAGATCCTTCATGTTAAATTTGGACTTCATTATTTCTTTAAAACTGTTGAGCTGATCCTCACTGCTTGCTGCAATTATCAAATCATCTACCCAGATGATCACTATGATTGTCTCATTTTCAATCTGCTTTCTATACACACAGTGATCAGACTGATTTCTCTCAAAGTTGTTTTGTTCCAAATGATCATTTAAAAGTTCGTACCAGTTTCTTCCAGACTGTTTTAGACCATACAGAGATTTTTTCAACTTGCATACTAACTTGTCTCCTATGTCAGATGTCTCTTCAAAACCCTCTGGTTGATCTAAGTATATGTCTTCCTCTATTGGAGCATGTAAGTATGCAGTTTTGACGTCCATCTGATGAACTAAGAAATTGTTCTGAGCAGCTATCTGCATTAATGCCCGTACTGAGGTGAGATTTGCTGTAGGAGCAAATGTCTCATGGTAGTCTATGCCTTCAGTTTGGTTGTATCCTTTTGCAACATACCTAGCCTTGAAGATTTTTCCTGTTTCTGCATTTTCTTTAAGGGCATATACCCATCTTCCCCCCACTGTCTTTCTGCCCTCTGGTAGAGTTGTCAATTCAAATGTGTCATTTTCTTTAAGTGAGTCCATCTCTTCCTTCATAGCATGTTCCCATCCGGGAGCCTCAGGTGACATAAGGGCCTCTCTATAGGTTTGGGGGACCCCACACACTGCCCTGTAACAATAATCAACACTCACATTGGTTACGTCATCTTTGGAGTATGTCAGATAATCTTGTAAATACTTTGGGGCTCTCTTTTCTCTTTTTGAGTGGTAATGTTTTTGACTAGCCGTGGCTGTTGGACCTGTACTGTTTTTGTTGTCTTCTGTGTCTACTTTTTCTATAGTTCCATCATGTTCTGACACCTCTGTATTGTCTGTATCAATACTCTCCATGTCTCCATTTAGGACCCTGTTCTCTGTGCTTTCCTCACTTTGTGGGGCATCACCACTGTTCTTACTATCCTGTGTCCTGTCTCTGTATTGTATTTCTAAGAAATCTTCATCGGTTTGTGTCTGCTGTTCAGCACTGCTCTTCCTAATGAATTTCACCAATCTATGTTTTGACACCTTTTCTGTCTGTGGATTGTATATCAGATAAGCTGGGCTATTTTTACTATACCCCACAAATATTCCCTTCTCACATCTAGGATCCAGTTTCTTATGATTGTGTTTGTACGCATAGCATTCTGATCCAAAAACCCACATTTTAGAAAGGTCTGGCTTTCTTCCTGTCAACATGAAGTATGGAGTATTCTTAATTCTGTCATTATAGCATCTGTTTCGGATGTGAGTTGCAGTTTGGACAGCATAAGGCCACAGAACCTTTGGTAATCCCTTCTCTATTAGCAGACACCTTCCCATTTCAAAGATGGTTCGCCATTGTCTCTCAGCTGTACCATTTTGATGAGGGGAGTACGGGGATGATGTATCATGTCTTATACCATTTTCTCGTAAAAGTGACTGAAATGCATTGCTTGTGTATTCTGTGCCATTGTCTGATCTTATGCATTTGACTCTACCGTATGGTGCACTGTCTGCAAGGAACTTCTCTGTCGCTAGAGTAGTGTCACTCTTGTTCTTAAGGAAGTAAACAGATACTGCCCCTGAAAAATCATCTGTGAATGAAATTGCATACTTATATCCATCTTGAGAAGTTGGTTCAATGGGACCTGCTAAGTCAGTATGTACCAAGTCTAGGGCCTCACCAGCTTTTGTGTCAGTTTTCCTATTTCTGCTGTTGATGAACTTTCCCTCAGTACAAACATTACAGTCTAATTTGGTATTACCCGTGATTTTCATACCCTCAACCACTTCAGGTAATTTCAACACATCACTAACATTACAATGTCCCATGATCTCATGCCATGTTTTAACATCACAAGTTAGACTGACTTTGTCCCTGGACATCATATCTGTAACTGATGCATCAACACATTGTTTGTTGTTATTTACCGTTTTCAGATAGTACAGTCTCTCGTGCTCTTCTATGCGGAACACAGCTCCATCCTTGCTTATCAGTTCATTCTGTCCTTCCTGGAAGATCACCTTGGCCCCGTCTGTTGTAGCAGCTTGAACGGAGATGATGCTCTGTGGGTATGATGGTATGAACAAGGCCTTCTTTAGAGTGATCCTGACGCATTTCCCTTCCACGTCCAGCAGTAACACCTCTGCGTCGCCCCGCTTTAATGCCACGTTGTTCATCCTGGCTCCATCCGCCAGCTCCATGTAGTGTGACTTTGGGTCGAAACTCTCGTCAAATTTTGTGAAATTGTTCTTGTCTGTTAAGATGTGGGATGTTGCTCCACAGTCTACCATTAGTCCATTTTTCGTAATATTATCTGGAAGAAATGTCTGACTTACTTTGAACACAAATGTTTGTTCTTTCTCATGCTCCTCTTGTTTTTCCGCAGCCTGTTTTGCTTCATCTTTGTGTCCGTCCTTTCTCCGGCGGCATGTCTCATCACTATGTGTTGAACTTCTATGGTAGCTGCACCACTTAGGTACGCCTTTTTGGCGGCAATCGCGCGCAATATGACCGCGGTTTCCACATCCGTAGCAGGTCACGGATGCTATGTGCACTTTCATCACATTGTCAGATTTGGGTTTATCATCAAATTTTTCTGTCTCTTCGTAGCTTCTTAGTTTGCTTTTGAACTGGGAAAAAGTCAATTCTTCACTACTCTGTGTAGTATGGATAGCAAAAGGTTTGTAGGAATCTGGCAGGCCCTTTAGGATCATAGCTATTATCAGTCCGTCACTTATTACTTCTTTTGCGTTTCTTAGGGAAGTCACCGCTTTCTCAGCTCGGATAATGTAGTCTGTTATCGTCTCGTCAGATTCCTTCTTTAACGAAGTTAGTTCAGTGTATAGGGCGATAATTCGAGGCTTACCCTGACTGGCGTAGTGACTTCGAAGTATTTGCAGAGCTTTCCTGCCGTCATCAGTCGCCTCCCGCATCACCAGTGACAGGCTTTTATCATCGAGAAACTGGATTAATTCAGCGTAGCACTCCTCATTTGTTTCCTCGTCTATATCCCCGGTAGACAGTATTGTTTCTTTTAAACCCATTATTCTCAGATGGCCAAGAAATTTTACTTCCCATAGTTCGTAGTTGTTTTCGTCTCCGTCGAAAACTAACCTCTGCCATCTTCCTCCTGTAGCATTGGCGCGCCTGGGCCCATAACCTGTTAAGGTTTCATTTCTCTCCGTCATGTCTATGTGCAATATGTTTTTGTCATCCATCCATTAAAGAAAATCCAGATAAAACTTCTTAGTATTATTTATTTTGTTCGTTTACATCTCAACGCGCTGGTATAACATCAGCGCCCGAGGGAGCAGCAACACGTACTAAGTACTCAGTACTAAGTTTTACATTTAACAACTTGAGTCAAAATAAAAGTCCCGTTTGTTCACACATGCGCACAATGAACTCTTGCACATTTTTGGCATATGATACAATACAACAGTTGGTATAATCTAAACAATAAATAAAATAACAGCAAGCTACATAACAAAATATAAATTATATGTTTAATGAGAACATATAACTCAACAATTATGAATGTTGATGAATATTTTTGGAAACCATGATACATTTTCAGAATTCTTTGATTGTCATGGAACAAAAGAACGCAGACAACGGTAAAATCCAAACAGACTTTGAGACACACACAGGGTGTAAACAGGCGAGTAAGTGCAAGGTAGATCATTGAGATAATACTGGCAGGGTAATGGCTGTTCTTATCTGTATGCAGGCAGAGATAACTGTGACTGGCTGGCTTGAAGACGATGTGATCACTGAAGACTGAGGAAGACAGGACAGTTCGAGGTGAAAGCACACAGGTTAAGGGTTGAATGTAGAAACCCAGCCCCGATTTGCCGGCGATTTGATTTAGCCCTGCAGCTCAGGCTGAAAACCTGTACATTCCTCTATACTGCTTCCGTTACAAATTTGCGGAGACCAATCACAAACTGGCTTATCTGGCGCGCTATTAGCAGGTTTAAGCCAATCCAATTCCTTTTAACCTCCTTTTAACGATGCTCAATGGCTTCTTTAGTTTAGCAAACAAATCGCTCGAGTGGGTGTAAATACCACTCACTTTCATGTTTTTTTTTTTGCACAACCTGCAAAATTCACTCGATGCCATTGCTGCTTCTGCAAACCACTGATCAATGCTCCAAACCAGCACGTTTGTTGACACGTTTCCTGCCTGGAGTTTTCGCTGCAAAGTACGTCACCTGGATCGTTGGTCTGATTGGTTGAAGGACTATCCAATTGCATACAGAGTCATTTGAACTATGCCCGTTGATCACACCTCTTGTGCAGAAGCAAATACAAAGCAGACTCCCCAGACTAATGTTCAATCTTAAAAGATTGCGCTTGGTCTGATGCTAGCCAGACTAGGTTGAATGAGGAGACCAGACAAACATGTGTTGTTTGGTGCTGGCCTTTATAGGGGAATTGATGAGACTGATGGCAGACAGGTGTGGCGATTGTTGAGTGAGCACAGGTGCTAGCCAGAGAGGATTATGGGAAACGTAGTGTGCTGAGGCGACTGGTCTGGTGACTGAGGATTGTGACATTGATGAATAGAAAGGTCGGCATTATTTTGAAATATAATCTTTTGGTTACACTGTAAAAGTCTTCACTGTCACTTTTGATCAGTTTAATGTGTCCTTGCTGGATAAAAGTATAATTTTTTTTTTTTTGAACTGTTGTATATTACAGACAAACTTTATTTCCAAATGCTCCTTAAGTATACATTCAATGCCAACAAATGCCTAAATTGACATTTGTTAATCCAGCCACAATCCCAAAGGACATTTGAAATGATTCAATATTGAAATCTGAAATTGAAATATACTAATATACTAATGATTTGATTTAAGCACTAAATGGAGGATAAACTCTAGCCTTATCAGAAATGCTCATGACAACCTCAAAGTGATTGGCTGCCTCTGATTTGCATTTGCAGGTTTTTGGCCCTCCCACCTCCGCGCCAGTGAACACGTACAGTTACTCAATACAGTCAATCGCCCATATTCATTGAGTAAAAATTACTATTCAAAGGTACTGCAAAACAGAAGCGACCCTGTAAATATTCAATTTAATTTGACCAGATAACACTAATCTTTCTGTTCAGTACCGAATACGAGTGTGTTTCCCCCCAAAAAATGTATGCATGTGTTGCCATTACTTCAATAGCAGCTTTACAAAAGTCTTCAATTAATCACATGGCTCTAAATAAGTACTTCAAAGGTCAAGTTCAGCCAACTAAACTCATTCCAGTAATGAAAGCAAATATCTTTTCAGTTAAATTAAACCGATAGAGAAGCTCAATTAAAGCAGCTCATCTGAAGAGCACAATAGGAGTGCCATCAGTGTGAGATGAGGACACCGGAGCTCTGCATGCAAAAAGGAAGTGTAAGACAAAGGCCTCTTTAGCCACGCTTAGAATGCGGCCTTCTTGGAGAATTAGCAGAGGAGAATCTTTTAACGGACTACATTCTCCCGTTGGCAGTCATATTAGTGCTGTAACAAAGACAGTCTTGGGAGCCCTATTTTCAGTCTGTTAATTGAATTGTGTGGGAATTGTTGTTCTGAAGCGGTCCTGAAATAGGCGGCTGGCGGTGTTAGACAGTAACAGACATCTGAGTTGACACTGCGGATTACACAACATAAGAAAAGGAAAAACACCCTCTCTCTCACAGCACACAGGTTTGCACGCTTACATTCCCTCGCCTGCATGCGCAATCAATGACACACACGATTAGCTCAAACACTCTCCCATTCTTTGTCTTCACCACTGAGCTGTCTCAAGGAACGGCGGAATCCACTCCTCTCCACGATCCTCGTAAAAATCCCTAAAAATCCTGCTGCTACTCAGCAGAGCTTCGGTCCGATCCCACCAGCTCAGAAGTGCATTACAGCACAGCTGGATTGGGAGCAGGTTAATGGGATGTGCAATTGACTCGGGCTGTGAGCCTGTAGAAAGGTCTACTAAAGGAAAAGAGACAGGGAATGTGGAACAGGATAAGTCTGAGCCTTAATGCTGATGAAGGATTAAATCTGGCCATTGAGTGCTGTTAAAATAATTATAAAAAAAGTCTAAAAAAAAAGCACAGCAGTAATCTGACAAAGCAATCTCCAAATCAATCTGGATTTGCAGACAGCCCTTACAATATTTACCAATGATATTTTTTCTGCACAAGATAATAATAATAAGTCTACTGGTGCAATTTTTATAGACCTAAGGCGTTTGACATGGTCAATCATTATATTCTTCTTGACAAATTATATGCTATTGGTCTTTCTAAATCAGCTGTTCTCTGGTTTAATTCATATCTTCATTATAGAAGTCAAAGTGTGTCTTTTAATTCTGCTCTCTCCCAGCCTAGAATAATGGAAACGGGTGTCCCCCAGGGTTCTTCCCTAGGGCCCCTTTTATTTTCCATTTTTATAAATGATCTCCCTCAAATATGCTCAGACTGTCAGATTCATCTATACGCAGACGACACAGTTATGTATACATCTAATCACAATATATCTAAGATTCAAACCTCACTTCAATTTGATTTCAATCTTATTCAAACATGGTTCTCTTCTAATTTACTTTTATTGAATAAAAAGAAGTCTTATAGCATGCTTTTTGCAACCAGATCTGCACTCCTTAAGCAAAATCATTTTCTTGAGGTTACATTTCTGGATGGTACACCTCTAAGTAATGTTAAGGAGTTTAAATATCTTGGCCTTTGGCTTGACTCACGACTTACCTTCAGACGTCATATCGATTCTATTGTAAAAAACATAAGAATGTTATACCGCTCAATTAATTGTTTTACAAAACAGATTAGATTAAAAATTATTACTCAACTACTTGATTATGCTGATGTTGTTTATCAGAACACTACCGTATCCAATCGTAAACCTTTGAATGTGATTTATAATAGTATCTGCAGATTTGTTTTGAGGTGTCCATTTAGAACTCATCACTGTGAAATTTATCAGTCACTGAATCTTCTTTCACTAAATTCTAGACGACAGTATCATTGGTTGCAGTTCACGAATGTATTTTTTCAAACTATCCAGTCTATCTGAAACAATACTTGATTCCATATCAAACCTCTTACAGCCTAAGAGACACTGTCCATCTTTTTTTTTAGTACCAAATATATCCAAAAAAAGTGGGAGGAGAGCCTTTAAATTTAAAGCCCCTTCTGATTGGAATGGTTTACCTAGGTCTTTTAGATCAATCTCCTCTTTTCACCAGTTTAAAATGTATCTTTTTAATTATTTGCATACAAGCTGCAACTGTTTTCCTCATGTTTGATATAATTGTCTATACAGTATGAATGGGAAGATATGGGTGATTTTGGTGTGATGGAGAGCATTTGTCTTTGTTTTGTTAGTATGTACAGTATGTTTTCCTGAGGTCCCCTCGAAAACGAGATGTCACATCTCAAGGGTTTTTTTCCTCTTAAAGGAGAACTCCGGTCAATTTTAACATTGAGCTCATTTTTTTTGTAAATTTGGAGTGCTGTCAGTACAGAGAAAAACGACAAAAATCGGTGTTGCCTACACCGTGTTATCCTCTTTTTAAAATGTGCACCCTGTTGACTTCAATGGGGCAAGTTTTAAACCTGCTTTTAGCCTCTTAACATTCTTGATGTGTCATTACAAGTGCCCAGCCAATGTGAGTGATTCCTTCAGAGTGAACACGGGTGAATCTGACAGCAGTAGATGTGAAAGATATTAATAAAAGTGATGTTAATTCAGCCAGCGCACATACCTGTATTTACATCCTGTTTTCGGTCGAAGTCCATAGTAGTCGATTGTCGAGTTCACGCGCGTGATTAGGTACTAAACTTATGTGCGTGAACTTCGACCGAAAACAGGATGTAAATACAGGTATGTGCGCTGGCTGAATTAACATCACTTTTATTTATATCTTTCACATCTACTGCTGTCAGATTCACCCGTGATCACTCTGAAGGAATCACTCAACATGGCTGGGCACTTGTAATGACACATCAAGGATGTTAAGAGGCTAAAAGCAGGTTTAAAACTGGCCCCATTGAAGTCAACAGGGTGCAAATTTTAAAAAGAGGATAACACGGTGTAGGCAACACCGATTTTTGTCGTTGTTCTCTGTACTGACAGCACTCCAAATTTACAAAAAAATGAGCTCAATGTTAAAAATGACCGGAGTTCTCCTTTAACAATAAATTCAAATTCAATGCAATACCAGCTGTACTCTCTATTGCTCATGGAAACTGTCCGCAACCAGTGCAATTTTGTCATACTTGTATTGAATAATATTTTTGTCTTGAATAAAACCAGTTAATTTATGTTAACATGCCACATAAGTTACCTGACAAAATATTTGTGCAGTTTGGAGTAATAGACCACCAACGGTCTCTAGTACTGAGTATGCAAAGGGCACTGTATGCAATAACGAAATACTTAGAGGTTTTATCATCTAACATATAATTTTTACATTTTAATGATAACATACTGTATATTTTGAGACAATAAAAAAATTGTTTATTATTTTTTTTCTAATATACTTTTTAATACCTTTATTTCCTCAATTCTTCAATATCATTTCCTGATATTGAATTTCTGCCCCAAACTTGAACCAGACCCTAAAGGATTTAGGTCGAGACATGTTTACTTTACACTAGAACAGTGGTTCTCAAACTGTGACAGATACCAAGTGTCTCATGAGTTGATTGCCTAATTTTAACAAATCGACTGATTAATCAACGAATTAAGTGATAATGGTTATTTTAATTTGTGATCAAAGATGAACTATTATGTTTTTTTTTTTTTTTCAACTTTCTTTAGTGTGTAATGTTTCTGCTTGACCATGAAACAGTTCTGCAAAGTTACAGTATAAAGCACAAAGTCTACTTCAAAGGGAGTTATTCTCTATATCAGCACTGTTTCTGAACTCCCTGAAACGCCTCGATTGTAGTCTTCAGTTTTCTTCCGGGAACCAACACGTCACAATATTCCTCCTTTAAATTCCCTCCTAAGGCACACACAAAGAATATGGCAGAGGCCTGGTTGAGTTGCGTTCGTAGTGTGTTGTCGCCATGTCCAAGAGATGCTGTTTTTTTCCTCCCCAAATCTGTCAAACTGATAAGGCAAAACTGACGGCATCATTAGTGTTTATACCTGAGAAGCTGAAACTCACGGTTATGGTAAGGGGCGTGACATTTCCAAAACACGCTCAAAGCGACCCACCAATCACAACACACTGTTCCAGCCGACCAATCATTGAGCTTTTTGGAAGAAGGGGCTTCAACTAAACCGAGAATTACTGACAGACTGGACAGAGAGGTGCTGCAAAAGAGTAAAATATGTGAAAAATATATATATATTTTTTTTACATTCAAGCATGAAAGCCCATCCTAGCAGACCCCAACAACAAAATCATCTTTATAAAAGGGCATAATATGGCCACTTTAAATGTCTGTTTTCTCACTTCAGTAATGTAATTCACAGTTAAACATCACGTTATGCAAGTGTTTGGTCCAAATAGTGAAAGTAGCAGTCTGGCAAAATTGGTTGTAGTAAATAGATGGGAATCAACTGACTTTAATTGAGTTTAAGTCATGCATCCTTATCCTGAAAACAAACACCAAATAGGTGTGATAGGAGAGGAGAGTTATGAACAGTCTGTGTGCTTTGCTTATTCTGTTCTCAAGCTGACAGACAGATAATTATGAATGACACACCGCTTCACTGTGCATGATCATGAAATGAAACACAGAGAAGCACAAACTCATGTGGGGCAATTAATTTAAATGTTGGATGAGATACACAGGGGTTTGAGAAGAAAAGTGCTTATGCATCATTCCATTTAGAGACTGGAACTGGACTTGGCACTGGCTTAGATAATCAAGAGTTTAGTGTTGTAAATGTTTTACGGGGACCAACCGATGCACAACAACACAAAATAAAAGAGGAAGCAAAACAATTATGCTGCAACGCACCTGAAATAGTAGGGATTAACATAAAAAGTCCAGATTCCATGCTTGGTTAGGTTTCCAATAATAATACCTCAAGTGCAATATACAGGATGATGCATGTTTTCCCAGCATGCATTGCAGGTGTTGGTTTCATAATTAGCGGTGATCACTAAGCCAATTATCACTGTTGTTCAAGATGAGAACAAAATCATTAAATAAAAACATAGAAAACCCAAGCAACCTGACAAGTACCCAGAACACTCTAGCATCTCTACATTTTTGTTGGGGCAAGCATGACAAAATATTAATATTTTGTCATGCTTGCAATATATGTGTTGTCAGTGTTTCATTGTGACACTCACACTATTTAAACTATATATTTTCGGTTTAACTTTGTTGCCAATAAAGTAACAGTTCTACAATAAAGGTGGTAGACTTCTGACATATGAACAAATATAGCCTATATCTATAAAAATTTCACACCGCTCCTAATAATAAAGCCTTACATCTATCAGATTAATTTATATGAATATATATATATATATATATATATATATATATATATATATATATATATATATATATATATATATATACAGAGATTAAACAGATTAAAGCTTACATGAACATTATTTTCTTCCAATTACGTGTTTCAGGGTGCTTCCTGTGATTTGATTCAGAATTGTTCAGAAAGCTTTGCGAACCCATAGGCATAGCTTACATGGAAGAATCGACTCAAATGATTCATTCAAACAATGTGTTTGCGAATCGGACATCAGCGAGCAGCTTACATTTGCAACTGTGTTCGTTCAGGTGCAAAAGTAACGAAAATGTCTGGAGACATGCGAAAAAGTTTGCTTATTAAGTCGAGTAAAAGTCAACAAATGCATTTGTAGGCCTACTCGGTAAAGCAGTTTTTTATTATTTTTTTAGGTCAAAGCTATGACGTGAATAAGTAAACATCTTTTGTAGGCTATATTTCCGCCCGGGGTAAAGGAAGTCTCACTTGCACTCTTGATCTTCGCTTGTGATGCTGAATTACAAGGCTCGGTACCCGCTACACTCCATATAGCCAATCCGCGCCGCCGAAGCGGGTGCCCACCTCTCACCTTCATCACCATCATCATCCTCATCCTCACAGTCAGAGCCAGACACCAGCCGAACAAGACAGTCTCAGACAGACCTCATGTAGGAAAAGAGAGAGAGAGAGAGAGAGAGAGAGAGAGAGAGAGAGAGAGAGAGAGAGAGAGAGGGAGAGAGAGAGAGAGAGAGAGAGAGAGATACTTAAGCCAGCGCTTAGCATTATTTCCCCCTCAGAATGGAGTGATCAGCATGATCAACTAGTGGATCCGGACAGCTTTTTCAGGTCCATGCTTGGATGTTTATATCTTTTCATCTCAGCTTTGAGTTTCACCACTGCAACCGGACACTTCCACTTGTCAAGACAGATAGTCCAACCGCACCGGTATCAGAGCACATACATACATGGGGATCATCGCAGCATTGCCCGGAAGATGTGTATCACTGCTCCGCTGCTGAGATCTGTGTCGCCTGCGCTCGTCGTGGGATCGGATCCCTCGGTTCATGTCCCCGTGTCATTCCCGGTGAACTGAGATGGCTCTTTGCGCTGTGCTGCGACAGACACGCAGACCGCGGCAGGATAATTGGACACGTTTAGTGTTACTTACGACCTATTGCTTTTTTTGTATATTACCACTGAAACAACTTTGCGCGTTCCCGTCATCGCTGAGCGACTGTCAAACACCCACCGGGTGGAACTGCTCCGGTAAGAGACCCGAACACGCTCCTCTGTTCGTGCACCTTTGCGCGACTATTCTCACAAGTGTGTCTGTTTTTAACGGGGTTATTAATTAATCATTGAGCTGGGGATTTTATTTAGAATAACTAAACACACATAGACTAGCTTATTAAATGTTTAGTCCACCTGGAGTCTTTGTCAGTCATGGGTCACCGTCACCCTAATACAAGTTGAGAGTTTGAGTTCTAAATTGAATGTAATGAGATAAAAAAAAAAGTGTAACTACTGCAAAATAATGGCAAAAGACCCAATGGCATATACAACCATGCTACGCCATCAGTGTAGTCCGACTCACGAACAAATGACTCTTTTAAGGAATTGGTCAAAAAGACTCAAGGACATCACACGTTATCGATTTTACTCAGCTTGAATGAACTCAATGAAATCTTCAGAGTAGGTACTAAATCAACATTTGACTCACTTACTGAACTGCAAGGGATTTCGAAATTGAGCACGTCGTTTTGTGTACTTGCGAATCTGAAATTAAGTCAGTATTACTGACTGCAACATACAACATAGGTAGTAGTCTTGTATTTTTGTAACAAAAATCTTTTAATTAATGACATTAGAACATAAAAAATAGAATTCTGTAGGAAACACTGGAATCTATGTGAAAATCTGACCTAAGATGATACATGTCATTTTTAAAATTACAACGTTGGTAGCACATCTCCTCAGGCAGACAAATAACTTGTTGTACTGGTGTGTGCACTGTCAAGGAAAAGAAATGGGGATGTTACCGCTTATCACTAGGTTAGTACCCTCGAAGGTACACATTTGTACCTGTTCAATCCCATAATGGTGAACATTGCGCTGTATTATTAGGGTGCATATTATTACTTTAATGTGCTAATATGCGTTCTTTAGGCACAAAGATGTGAGGGCGCTGCCCTAGGGACCAGCTACAGGTAAAATTGTTAGTGTGGATTGTGATCCTGAGCGGTAGCTCAGATTTTCAGTACACGTGCAACTTTGGAGTTACCAGCAACGATTTGTAACCACAAGGTTTTACCGGTAAGCATTTGTGCATGTGAAATCTGTTAAGGCTATCATCTGGCCCCAAACAAGTACATCTGGTGCTGCTTTACTCCATATCAGGGGAGTAAATGTAGCACTGAAAGGGAGCGCTTGTCAGAGATACTTTGGGAACAAAGGGCCCTGCTGTGCAATTATGTTTCTCTTTAAATAGCTGTAGGGGGGCAACAGTCTACAAGAAATCTATCTGTTGCACAGACCTACAGTGGCCTATGTGAGATAATTCAGTGCTGAACCTCCTTCATAAAACAATTTACTCTCTACTTAGACACGTCAGTAAAAAATCTGATTAAAATGAAGGGAATTAGAGTACAGCAGACCTGTAAATTTGCTGTTGACATGTTCTTCTCTCCTCTCTCTCATTCTGTGTGTGTTGGGCTGGGCTCCGTCGTATCGATTCCTTCCCATCATGTAACCCCACCACAGTGCTGTCACAAGTGTCGAAAGCAGAGCTTGATAAAATAAGCTGTCAGATAGACAAGCTGCCAGATGGCTGGCTTGACTATATTTCAATGCAGATCTATCAAAGTCCGTTACACTACAGGTCTTTTTGTTGTAAGCTTCTTTTCTCTTTGGCAGCCTTACACAGTCATGCACACTAGTTTAGGCAGGTTACGCCGCTGGTGACCTACTGAGGGCATCAAGGAGCTAATAAAGAGATTATTTGATTGTTTAATATGACCCATAAATGGTTGCTTGGCTCTCACAGAATGGTAAACTGCCAATCATTCCTCTTAAAGTGCCCCTATTATGCTTTTTTTAATATTACCTTTCATGTAGTGTGCAATATAGCTGTTAGTTAATGTAAAAGATCAGCAAAGTTGTAAAGATCAATAGATTCTGAACTGCCGGAACGAGTCGTCAACAATTCCAGTCTCAATCCCGTAACATATCTACGTAGGTTTGTAGCAAATCATTTCAGGCCATCCATGGTCTTCATCGTCTACTTAGTACTTTGACCTGCCCTCAAACACTATATTTGTAACTGAGCAGCAACATGTTGTCGACACGTCTGTTTTCTGCGTTGCGTATCCACTTTGCATGCACATCCTTAGGATGAGGACTAACACTGGAATTGATACGGTAAAACTGACGCCATTGTTACTGTTCGTATCTCTGTGTACAGAATAGAAGTGCTGCTGAGGAAACCACTGGAGCTGAAATTAAGATATGGCAATGGCCGTTTCGTTTCTGATATGCGGTGTAAGCGGTAGACCAATCACAACAAACTGGGCCATCTGACCAATCAGAGCAGAGGAAGCTCTCAGAAAGGAGGGCTTTATAGAGACTGAATCCTTTACTGAGCCGTTTCAGACACTGTGAGAAAAGAGGTGATGTTCAATGTATGTTGAGAAAATTAAAGTGTTTTTTGACCTTGGATGCATGTAAACCTCCAAAACAAAATTAGGAACATTTAAAATTGCAAAATAGGGGCACAACCCATATTTTCCAGTAAAAATGATACTTAAAACATGATGGATTTGGTTGAGAAAGATATTAAGACTGTTTTTTGAAAGAAATCAACAAATTTCTTATTTTGGCATAGCTTGAATATCTCGTTTTATACCTAAAACAAGACAAAGCTATTTGCCAAATGGGGGAATAACAATAAATGTTCACATTAAAAATGTGTTCAAAATCTAGTGATCTCTTGGGATCATTCTCAAATCATGCTGGATAACATAATCATACGTTTTTTCACAAACTTGTGGAATTCATCGGGGACAAACCAAATGAACACCAAAATTGGTATGCTGATCATCATTTTTTAATTTTATTTATTCATTATAACTATATTTTTTATTTGATTCAGAAAATACTGAAAGAGAAGATTTTTGCATTGTATAACTTCAGTATGGAGGAAAGCACCTGACTATTTTGGCCTTTCATCTGCAAATTTTTCTCTCCTTCAGACTGTGAAAGACCACAGGGATTAGTCTAATCCTGCACCTCAGCGCTTTATTCCTCATTCCTTAGACACTCGGTGCGCCGGAGCCTAGTTTGATTGTGTTTGTGTGTATGAGGGAGAGAAGAAGAAATAGAAAGACTATGAGAGTGGAAGGTCTTCAGGGAAAGCTTGTCTGAGCTCCTGGGCTAATGAGGAAGTTGTGGTGCCCTATTTTGGGTTTCTTGGGGTTTTCCGTTCGGCTCTCTCTGTTCTATCCCGCCTTTAATGCCATTATTGAGATTTAATCCAGTAGAGCACAGGAAGGATGCCACTACTCAGTCAAGAAAAATGAGCAGGAAGAGAGTTCTCTCCTCTATTTATCTCTGTTCTGCCATCATTACTTGGCTCAGAGGAGGCATGACTAGAAGATGTTGCAGGGCTAATTGAATGGCTAACGAAGAGTGTTTGTTATAAAATAATAATGCCGCCTGGCTCGTTCAAGGAGAAAGAGCGAGTTGGTATTGAATGGTGGAGTGTGAGTTGTGTACCTGGAGGTGAGCAGGAGAAATAAAGGACAGTAATCAGAGACGTCCCCACAGAGTGCACGCTCATAAAGCTGAGTGGTTAGGAAGAGCACCCTCTTTAAATATGCATGATGGCAGATGTTTCTGTTTTTCATTCTGAGCATTGTTATTTCCTCTGTTCTACAATTCCTAAACACTGAAAACAAGTTACGTGCTCACACACCTGAACAACATGCAAACATAGAAGCATTACCAGGGATTCACAATCTAAACCTGTAAATAAACAGAAAGGTTTCAGTCAAGTTATGATGTAAAATGAATAATAAATAGTTAAGATTCTTTACCTTTTCTAAGTTACTGATCAAAGAAGCAATCTTTTGTAAATTAAAGCATACCCTATTATGCTTTTTCAGATATTACCTTTCATACAGTGTGTAAAGTTTTAAAGACCACAATAAATGGAGTTATTGTTTGCCAAAAGAAAGAACCAATTCTGAACTGCCTAAAATGAGTCATCAATAATTCTGCAATTCCTACATAGGTTTGTTACAAATTTGCATAATGCCATTGCCAGCATATAGTATTTATTGCGAACAATGTCTACTTTGACAAGCTCCCAAACACTAGTTGTACCTAGTTGTCCCAAACACTAGTTGACGCTGTTTTCTGCACTGCGAAAGCAAATCCACTTTACACGCAGTTCCAAAGGACGAGGACTCGGGTTCAAATTGATATGGTTAAACCAACGTCATCGTTACTATTCGTATCACTGTGTATGCAAGTGCTGAAGCCTCCGAAGCTGAGATTTAGATTTGGTAAGATTTGGCGTTTCGTTTTTGACACGTGCTGTAAGCGGTAGACCAATCACAACAGACTGGGCCATCTGACCAATCAGAGCAGAGTAGGGAAAGGAGGGGTTTAGAGAGGTCGGATCATTAATTGAACCGTTTCAGACACTGTGAGAGAAAAAGGTGATGCTGCAATGCATATTATAAGAACATTAAAGAGTTTGGATGCATGTAAACTTATTATAGGAGACATCCCAAATTAGGAACCTTTAAAATAGCACAGTAGGGGGACTTTAAGTACTGTAGATGAAAAAAATCTACCAAAACGTTCATATTTATTGCATCAGTTTGCTTTGACTCCTTTTGACCTCTTTTGAATTCATCTATTATGTTCTTCAAATAATTACACAATTATTTGATGCATTTGCATCAAACAGCAGGCAATATGGGCCCTATTTTAACGATCTGAAACGCAAGTGTCAAGCGCAAAGCGCAAGTAACTTTGTGGGCGGGTCTTGGGCGCTGTTGCTATTTTCCCGGCGGGATAAATGACTCTTGCGCCCGGTGCAAATCTAAAATGGGTTGGTCTGAAGTAGCTTCATTATTCATAGGTGTGGTTTGGGCGTAACGCGAAATAAACCAATCAGAGCGTCATCTCACATTCCCTTTAATAGCAGACGCGCTTGTTCTAAAGCGGATTCCTATTATAACGGCGGATTTGCCAGGAGCGGTTCACAGCCGAGGAGACCGACGTTCTCGTCAGGGACGTTGGGGATGGAGAAACACACCCAAAATAACTTAGGTTAAACAGGCGTATGATAATTTGGATCTATCTATTTATCTATCGTAATAATGTATGATTTGCAAAAATGATAACTGCTGCGTCTGTGTGTAGATGAGAGAATCAAAGTGTATGCGCGTTGTGCACACACTACATTGATTAAAGGGATAGTTCACTTTGAAATTAAATTTTGGTATGTTTTAACTTACCTCAAGGGCATCCAAGATGTAGGTGTCTTTTTCTCCGCAGTAGTTTCAATTTTGATATTTTTAGGTCAAACCGTTTTTGTCTGTCAGTCATATCATGCAGGTCTGTGGTCACTGTCTCAAAGAGCATGCACAGAGTCCAAATTAAAACAATTCCCCATCGTCCAAATTAAACAATTCCCCATCGTAAGTACACATTGATGGCCTAAGACACGAAACGAGCGGTTTGTGTGAGAAAACGAACAGTATTTATATCGTTTTTAGCTCTTATACACAGACACGTCCAAGTGATCTGAGGGCGCGCGCGCATCCTGCTGTGTGACGTGTGCGCAGACTGGTGCATAGATATATACACTAGATGTCACCTTAAAGACATTCGTTCCAATGAACTGCCGTAGTCAAGGCGACATCTAGTGTATATATATCTATGCACCAGTCTGCGCACACGTCACACAGCAGGATGCGCGCGCGCCCTCAGATCACTTGGACGTGTCTGTGTATAAGAGCTAAAAACGATATAAATACTGTTCGTTTTCTCACACAAACCGCTCGTTTCGTGTCTTAGGCCATCAATGTGTACTTACGATGGGGAATTGTTTAATTTGGACGATGGGGAATTGTTTTAATTTGGACTCTGTGCATGCTCTTTGAGACAGTGACCACAGACCTGCATGATATGACTGACAGACAAAAACGGTTTGACCTAAAAATATCAAAATTGAAACTACTGCAGAGAAAAAGACACCTACATCTTGGATGCCCTTGAGGTAAGCTAAAACATACCAAAATTTAATTTCAAAGTGAACTATCCCTTTAAGGCCAAGCATGCGCCCTTAAAATAGCATATGAATAACATGCGCAACGCGCCACTGACTTTAAACTGTTTTTTTTCGGTCAGTGGCGGAATTGTTTTCTAAACCTGTAAAATAGCATGAGTGAACGTTTGCGCTGGAACACGCCTCCTCTTTGCGCTGAACCGCCCCGGGGAGCGCAAGTGTATTTCTTAGTTAACCGACGTGCGTCTGTGGAGGGAAAAGTCCGCTGTGCGCGGGTGCAAAATAGGAATGATACATGCGTCGGTGTACAAAGTCAATTGCGCTGGGTGCAAGATAGGGCCCTATATCTTATGAATCATATAATAAGAGTAGGCAATGTATCTAATATATCTTACACAAGTATTACTTATATTGTAAGATGTACAATGGTATATCTTACTAATATGTGGTATATCCTAGGGCTGCGAAAGATTAAGAACATAGCCCACAAATTTGGATGGGGCTGCACAGAAACAAACATCAAATTCAATGCTTGAACAATGATCCCTATGCACAAAGCAATGAACACAACCTTTCTACTTCATAGACAGCCAAGTTTTATTAAAAGCAGCGCCAGCGGTGATTTACCCTTTTAAAGTTAGTTCACGAGTTCACACTTACAAATCATCAGATAGAGTAAAGGAGTATGCGTATTTGGCCTGCTGTCCGAGCAGAGGGCTCCGAGCTCGGTATTTTGGCCCGAACCCAGAGTACTCCCCCTGTGTTCCTGGCTGCGGTAAGAACCAGCAAAAAGTGAGGAGTTGGGGTGGTGGAGGGATGCTGAAAACTGTATAGAGGCCTTCTCTCATGCTAATTGGATATATTTGTTAATTGCTGAATCTGATTGGAATGACGTGTTGATTGGATAGATCATTTAAACTTTGTTAATGAAACATCATTTAATGTACATAATTAGAATAAAACATGAATTTGGATGATGGAAATGATAGGAAATTACAAACAGAACTGAAACAATCAGTCACTGTTACTGGGGTGTATTTAATGCATACAATGTAAACTTTCTCAGTTAAAAACACATTCACAAATGGAGGCCGTTTAGAAACGACTATGTTAAAGATCTTCAGAGGAGAAGATTCACAGCTTCAGTTTTTTTTGTGATTTGGGTGTAAATCTTGTCTCGATGAGATTTAATGCATGGCTTTAAAACGCAGTAAATTGTCAAATCACTTACCTTGTGTGGCGTTATTCTCAGTGACTCACACTTTGCATAGTGAAAGGCTGTTTGGCATAAGCTACTGGCAAAATTGTTTAAAAGTAAATAAACTGAGCAGATTTTGTAGAGAAGTGGTTTATTGCAGTCATGGCTCAATGAGTGCATTTACATGTCAATAAAATGCTGATAATGATCAAAATCAGCTAAACTTTTTGAGGTGATATTGCTGTGCTGATGAAAGTGTGTTTACAATAAGTATACATGACACAATGCATAATTTTAAAAATATGAATCTTACTTTTGTCTGACTGAATGAAAATCTTTAGCATTGTAAATTCGGACTACCAAGCTTTTGTTAGTAACTATGATAAAGGCATGATAAAAGCAGCCAAATTTCAATGCAAAAAGCTAAGGAGAAAGCTGTGTAGAACTTTGTGAACAATGAGCATGTCAATGTCATGTCATGTTTCTGTGGGCCAGAATTCACTGTGGGACTGATAATATCATTAAAAACAGAGATTTTCTAAAGCAAAAGTGAGTGAATTCACATAGATAAAAAAGGGGAAAATACCTTCCATTTGCAAAACTCATCTTGTCTTTAAGGTCAATCTCTTAGGCCTTGTTTTCCGTCCATTTTCAAAGTGGTAGAAAAGGTTGCTCTGCTTTGGAATGTGTGGAATTCATGTGGGCTCCTTAATTTGTTAAATTAGCACATGTAATTGAATTTTCTGCATTCTGGTAAAATAGTTATGCCCTTGAAACGTTTCAGATATTAATGTGTGTATTTTTGTCGGTGTGTGCTCTCAGCCATCCAAACTCGCATTGTGACGTGATTCTCCAGATAAAATCTTGAGCGAATGCGATTTGTCTGGCTACACGAGACAGACAGGAAACACTGTTCATTCGATCGGTACTTATGGGCAGCTGTCACATGCAGCCATATGGCGGTGAAACCGAGCTCGACTCCCAGGGGTTTTGGGTCGATCCTCCACAGGTGTGCCAGAAGGTGCGAAGTTCAGTCCTTATTAATCTTGTACACACACCAAGGTTTTTCCAAGGGTACCTCCAAAAAATTCACAGACAGAGCTACGTCCTTCATTTAACACCAGTTCTTTTCCTGCTTGTCTATTTTTGAAAAAGAAAGCCAACGAGCTCAATGGTAGATTAATGATGAGTGTATAAATACTGCACTAATGGCCGGGCTATTCTTACTGGACCATCTGTTATGAGAGACAGGGTAGTGCTCACTTACATGCATTTGTTACCAACAAGGCTAGCATCAACAACCGTCAGTGACTGAACCCAGGAGGCGTGACAGCCCACAAATCACTACTGAAATACTGAGATTTCACTGTATGGGAAATCTGTTTACTACAATGTAAAAAAAAACAAAAAACGATTTTTCGAAGTTGATCATTATGTATTATTTACAAAAAAAATACTGTTTAAGCCTTTCTACCAATTATTTTTTTTAATGGAATATTGTAGTTTTTATTCCAAATTATTTATCCTTGCACATCATTATTTTTGAATTTTTTTGTTCATGTGCCCTCATAAACTTTAATCCAAATAGCTTCCCCTCCCTTATGCAACAACTTCTCTTCTCTTCTCTTCTCTTCTCTTCTCTTCTCTTCTCTTCTCTTCTCTTCTCTTCTCTTCTCTTCTCTTCTCTTCTCTTCTCTTCTCTTCTCTTCTCTTCTCTTCTCTTCTCTGAATACATGTTTACTGGCGTGAGGGCAGGACAACCTGTCACTCACATGAGATCGACCAATAGGAAACCACAATTATCCAACCATCCAATCAGTTCCAATGGACAAAATCAGGTCCCATTACAACATTATTTCTTGTTCGAGAAGCCATTTCGCTTGAATATACGTTACAAAAGAGAAGAAAAGCCTATCACATATATCTTTCATGCCGACTTTAATTCAGTGTTACTTACAGTTTCTTTGTTATTAATTGTGAAATTCACTAGCAATTTCTGGATGAAAATCGTTTCTACACCACTTTTTTTTTTTTTTTTTTTTTGGTGTTCTAATTGTCAGAGATGTCCAGCCATGTGTATGTAAAGCCTGTGCATTCACTTAATAGTGCAGAGAGAGCGTAGCCTTCCACACAGCTATGAATGGGTCACAATGGCCGACTGATTACTGACTTTTCAGTTGCATTGCTTTCATTAGCATGATGTTAGCATGCTGTGCTTTAGCCTGTTAGTTTATACAGTAAAACACTCTTGGAAAAGTTGGGTCTTTAAAATTGCAATGTAGCGGACTGTAGCTTCTGTATTGTGATGTACATCCGAGTGAAACTAATCACTGAAAAAGAAAAAAAGTGTAGGACAGGACTTGGTTCCATCTATCGGTTATTTATTGGATAGAAGCAGATCTAAATGCGTGCTTTCAGTCCATTGTAAGAAAGGGACAAGGTTTTTACGGGTGAAATGATGGAAGACATAGGGCATACGGCACCAGAGAGAAGTCTATCATTTTACTGGAGGATAGAGTTATGACATTGTGATTAAAAAATACAAGGTAAAAAAAGAAGAAAGATATGCATGGATGAAATGTTTAAAATAGGTTGAATTTCCATTTCATGCTGACTTTAAGTTCATCCCTGTTATGGCACTGAATCAACCGCCATACACATTCAGATGAATGTATTTGACCATTGAATCGTGTCTTGTGCAATTTTGGTTAAAAATAGTTCAACCTTTAAAAAAATGTGTCTTAAGATCCCTGCATTCTCCATTCTGTACACAAGAATCAATCTTATGTCAAAACCCTTAAGAAATATGACCAATCATGGTCAGGTGAAACCAAAACCTGCATAATTGTACATGGTTTGATTAGTCGTGCAGACAATTCAATAACTAGCTGATTTTGAAAATATGTGGTTTTGTACATCTTTACTTTTACAAGATACCGCTGGTGTCATGAACAATTAGTTTGCCTGTTTAATTTAGTCCACCTAGACATTAATGGTCAAAATAGTTCAGACAACACCAAAAAGCGATTTTGTTGGATTTCTAATCAGGCACTGAATAGAGTAAGCAATAGAAGTTCTTTCAGGCAATGGAATTGCTTAGAGGTCCTTTGGGACTAAATCAAAAAATGAAAAATTATATAAAAAAATATATAAAATTGAATTTATATTTTTTCAGCTGTAAAAAAGATGCATGTGATTACACATTTATTAAGAATTATTTTTAATGTTTGCTTTAGCCGACATCTCAAATATATTGCACATTACACTGTAATAAAACATCTCTGTTCATCAACACAACAGCGGTCTGGTAGCAATAACTCACATTAGTGTGAGCTTAGATAATACTGCAGATGCTCGGTAGCTTTTGCACCCTGTGGGTTAACGATACTCAGTCCATTTGCATATTCATTTATTCATTTAGCAGATGTTTTAGTTCAAAGAAACCTTGCCCCGAGTTCATTAGCGCAACATATGCAAGCACAGATTTCTTGTGATGTGTTGTTTGTCAGCAAATGTTCTGATAACTCTGGTGTCACTTTTTGTAAACTTTCAGTTCTGTTGTTGTCATTGTATTTTCTATGCCACTTCCTGTGTGAAGTTCACTGTTCACCCAAACAGTGTAGCTAGCTAAACTACCAACACTATCTCTTTCTTTAGAGAAAATTAGCTATGCTAAGCTTAGTTGCTGGTTACACTATAAACTTTCTCTGTAGTTTGCGATATCATAAAATCACATTACCAGTTAACAATTTTAGCTGAGATAATATGGATGTGCAGTCTCAATTAATTTTGAGATGTAAAAGCCAACCAGGCTATGCAAGCAGTGTTGCCTGATTTGCCAATGAAAGTTGGTTATTTTTAATGAGTCAATCAAAATGACTCGCAAATGAGTCACACACAAACTCTAAAACATCTCACTTACACACTGAAATAGTTGGAGTGGTTACCAAATTAACATCTGACTCACTCGCTGAACCACAAGCCATTACTTTCAGTCATATTCGATTCCAAATAAGAGACGCAACATACTGTAATGGACAAATATGTTCCTCTGCTTGCGTACATTGACCTACAAACAGTATGTTGACGTCTAAAGCCACTCTCATTTCCGTTCAGTGCTTTACTCTATGCTATGCCACAATGTAATGTCTTTGAATGATCTTTATTGATGTTTTTATCTGCTAATATGTGATTAATTTGATTAATTCATCAGTGTATGTAATTTGAATTGACTGACAGCCCCATTTACATATGTATATCAATGCTTATATATACTGTATGTCAATGCTTTTGTGCTTTGTTTTTTTTCACTTGCAAAGAACACAAAAGTTTTCCGGGGGATGCAAAAGCTTTGCAAAGGAACACAATGTTTTTCTTTGGAACGCAAAGGTTTTGCGAGCAATGCTAATTTGTATTAATTGTTATTTTTTAATTTTAGCAGGGGTATATATATATATATATATATATATATATATATATATATATATTGAGTATATATCCCTCAAAAGTACTAATAATTATTGATGTAATCATTAAATTCCTTATGTTAGTTATAGTGCAATTCAAAGCACAAAATCTTGACAGTTGATTTTGCATGCGAAGCACTGAATCCACTGAATATGATGAATAGAAATGGAAGTGACCCCAGCACTGGAGTGCCACAACTCCTACTCTGAAATTCTCTATTTTGTTTGCAGTGTCATATGGTGTGTGTCGTCTTTCTGTTCCACTCTGCCTGCTTGTCTCTGGTTCATTATCATTCCTCACAGACTTACTTATCCTGAGACTTTGGCTGCTTGTCTGGTTTCAGCACCGCTGTATCACTCTGTGTCACCCCCCTCCCCATCTCTCTCTCTCTCTCTCTCTCTCTCTCTCTCGCACACACACACACACACACACACACACACACGCATACCCACTCGTTTGTCTCGGCTAAGTAGTCTGCAACATCGCTGAAGATGATGGGCTGCACAGCCAGACACAACTGATCCGGCAATATTTAAATTTTATGCATGTCTCATCTCAGCGAGAGAAATCATATCTCCCATCTGTGCTCTGAGCTCGCTCTCTCTCTTCCTGTATCTTATTTTCTTTCTCCACTCCTCATTAATTTGGGCTCAGATAAGTTTGTCTACATGAGTGTCATATATTATCAATATAGCATTTTTTTACAAGGTTTTTTTCCAGATCTCAAAATAATTCCAATAACCGTTATGCAAAGTCACACAGTGTTAGAAGGATCAAAACAAGCTTACTAAGCTTATATATATATTTTTAAATAATATGTAGGCTATTATGACATTTATATATTCCAGATTTCATACATTCAAAAGTTTGGGGTAGGTAAGATTTATTAAAGTCTCTTATTTTTACCAAGGCTGCATTTATTAGATCACATACAGTAAAACAGTAATACTGTGAAAAATTAATACAATTTAAAATAAACTTTTTCTATTTGAATATATTTTAAAATGTAATTTATTCCTGTGATGGTAAAGCTGATTTTATTTTAGCATTATTACTCCAGTCTTCAGTGTCACACACAGGTCACGTTAACCGAAAAATTTCCGTCATTGACGGATAATTAGCAGTGACGGAAATATCTGAAAGTCGTCCGTCATTTTAAAAGATTACACTGAGGCTGATATATTGTAACTTGTAACTGTAATTCTCACCCCTGTCCACTTGGTGGCGAGTGCGCTCTTGCTGACTGTCAAGTTAATGGTCAAGGAATGGCTTTTCAAGTGAGATTGCTTACGAGCTTTTTTATTGACGTCTTTCTGCGGTTGAAACACGGATTGAGCGATTCCAGTAAGTTGGACTGAATCTTTCAACACATTTTCTGATGTTCATTCATGTTTATTTCGTTCTGCAACGTAAAGAGAAAGGGATGATGGCGTTCACTCGCGCTGTGGTCGCGCCACATTAAAGAGCGCCAACACGGCATTTGTTCTTTGAATTTTGTGATAAAATGGACAGAATTTGAAAGCTGAGACTTTTTGTCATATTAAAATTAACAAAGCACAAATATATTTGCGATTTATTGGACAAAAAATCATGATGAAACCTGAAAAGTGACCCACAGTCTCTTTTCAACTTTCTCTTCATAAATAAATAAATGCATAATGTAGCATGCATACATATGCTTGTCCTGTAAGTTCGAGAATAAAAATGAAAATGTGAACAAAAACAAAGCCTAGTGAATGTCTTATCATTAAAATACGAAACATTTTAATGGTAATAAAAAATTTTTTCCCTGTCCCGTCCCAATCCCGTGATTAACAGTGATTTTGTTTCCCATTTTGGTTCCCAAAAAAATGATTCTGCAAAAATTTGAAAATGCAACTTTTAATGACTTCTGCCGTCTCAAAATTATTCTACCCCTTCATGGCAAGCATCTTTAGTACTTAGTAGAACACCCTTATGCTGTTATGACCTGCTGCAAACAAGATGTATGTACACCAGCTTCTGGCAGCGTTTCTGAGGAATCTGAGCCCATTCCCCATGAACAATGGCCTCCAGTTCTTCAAATTCCAGTGCCAGAGGATGCAAAGCAGCCCCAGAGCATCACGAGCCCCACCATGCTTAACTGTAGGCAGTGTTCTTTTCAGCAAATGCTTCATTCTTCTTCCTCCAGACATATCGCTGATCTATAGGGCTCGAAAAGTTCCAGTTTTGTTTCATTGCTCCACAGAACAGAATCCCAAAACTTCTGTGGCTTATTCATATGATTTTGAGCAAATTGGAGCCTACTTTTCTTGTGCATTTGGGTCAGTAGTGGTGTACGTATCGGAGTTCTGGTATGCGTTAAGTACGTTCCTTACTGTGCAGCTGAAACCTCAGTGCCTGTTGCCACCAAGTCTTACGGCAGAACTTTTGCAGTCACTCGAGGATTTTTATAAACCTGCCTTCTCAGAAATCTGGATGTAGCCGTTGATAGCTTCCTTTTTCTGCCCCGTCCAGGTAGTGTAACCACTGTTCCTTTAACTTTGAACTTGCAAACTGTGTTTCAAACTGTGTCTGAACATTTAGTTATTTTTTTGTATCCTGTTCCTTGTTTGTGAAGGGTGATGATATCTTCTCTTAACTTTTTGGACCATTCTTTTGACTTAGCCATGTTTCTAACATGCAGTCAAACGTGACACTCAACAAACCTAGCCAGTTCAGATATTTCATGTATTCTAGCTCAAGCACACCTGGTGCAACTAATGAAGCCCTTGATTAGTTGCATCAACACCTGTTTTACAGATTTGTGCTGTTGTGAAGGATTCTATTCATTGAGACTGCAGAAGTCATTAAAAGTGGTATTTTCAGTTGAATTTGGGGAAACCACTTGAAACATTTGTTGTGTTGAGCTATTTCAATTACTTTTGTGTGATTTGTTCAATGCAAACAGCTGAAAGCTGAAAGTCCCCCATTTTTCAAGTATATGATCAAAACACTTAAGTGCACTTTTTTCACAAGGATCATCATTGCTCCATGTTGTAACGTTATACAGTGTGACGTTGATGCTCGGCACATCCTGTTCTTTGACTTGCAGATGGTGGAGCTTATGAAATATTCATCCTGAATTATACTGTTCATCTTTGTGTTTACAGGGAGGAGCCTTTGAGTTCAATTTTGACTCAAGGCATTGTACAGTATGTAATAGTCAGATATGGAGGTTGTGTGTGAGGCCTTGGAAGTGTATTTAGCAATAATGAAAACTTAGTTAGTTATTTTCTCTTAGTGTGTATGCTGTCTGCTGTATTCCGATATGAATTTACCATTCATGTTGATGACAGACAAAGAGAAAACCTCAGTCCATTAAGAGACATCCTGCCCACATTTTGTACAGAGGTCTGTAAGCTTCATACCCTGGGCTGTTATGACCTCAAACCAGGGACACGGATACGCTCTATTTTATCAAAGCAGCTGTTGCAACAGAGTATCTGTTGTTTGATACTGCATTCATGATATGCTTTAGCTTTAATATCCTCTATCCAGCTTGGATCCAAATGTCCTTTTGTCCCGAGGAAGTAATTGTGTGAGGTTGTTTCACACCAAGTGATGTGTATATTCAGTTTTAAGGAACTACAGTGCTTCATCTGACCTCTGGTGCTCTTAGGGGAAAGATTGTTGTCGATGTTGAACTGATATGAACTGATTATGAAACATTCAAACCCATTTTTGAGACATCACACGCTTACTTGGTTGCTAAATGAGTTCCTGTGACCTGATTTAACTGGTATTGTCAAATTATGAACAAACCCAAAATGTGTGTGCACAATTACTGTAGTTATTGCAATTAGTGCTGTCAGTCAATTAAAAAATGATATCTATTAAATATGTGCAATGCTAAATAGTAAAATGAATGATAATTGTTTAATTTACTATATGGATCTTTTTTAATGAAAAAGTTTTTTGTTTTATATACACTACCGTTAAAAAGTTTTAGGTCGGTAAGATTTTTTTTATGTTTTTGAAAGTCTATTAACAAGGTTGCATTTACTTGATCAAAATTACAGTAAAATATGAATACTATTATTAATATACTAATAAAATAACTAAAAACTAAATACTAACAGCGAAATAACTAACAGTTTTCTATTTTAATCATTTTAAAATGTAATTGATTCCTGTGATGACTGCTGATAATCATCTATATTCCTCTATTCATACTGATTTGATGCTCAAGTAACATTTCTTATTATTATCAATATTTAAAACATTTCTGATGCTAAATATTTTTTTGGGAAATTCTATGATGAATAGAAAGTTCAAAAGAACAGCAGTTATTTGAAATACAAATACATTTAAAAATTTTTTTTTGCTGGATAAAAATATGAATTAAAAAAATCTCACAGACCCCAGAACCACAGCTAAATGTTCTTAGCAAGTTTTGTACAATATCTGTTTGTAATCTATAACCTATATTTGTGTATGTTTCATGACAGGGTTTGAAGAGCAGGACACTGATCTTTTTCTGTGTGACACAAACACATGCAAGTTTGACGGCGAGTGTCTGCGAATCGGGGACACGGTGACGTGCATCTGTGATTTTAAGGTAGGAATCTAACATTTGCATGCTTTATTAGCACCACATGTTGAACGTGTGACCATGTTAAAAGCACCACACGCAGAGTAAACAAGCTGTCACAAATTAAAATACACCTACACATGCCTTCTCACAGAAAACACACACTCATACATTCTCTCGCTCGGTCAGAGTGCTCTGCTTCACTCAGACATCGTGCATCTGCGTCTTGTTGCAGGCCAAGCTGCATCACTCAGGTAAATAGCATTATCTGTCTGCTCGCACAGTGCGCGGGGGGGAATTTTCTTTGATGCATCTGCTCGATCGCCCGGCCTCGCTCGGCACAAAGATGCCTTGTGCACTTAAGAAGGGTCACGCTGCATTCATTTCTGCCCTTAATACAATTGAGCGGCACTAACGCTAGTCTGGGGCCATGTGAGTGCCTCTAGCTGTGGTGGGGAGGGTTATCGGTTAAGTATCATGCGCAGCGAGAGACGGTACCCGCCGCTTTAAGGGTGTGTGTGGGGATGCCCTACTCATGCGGTTGGACACTGCTACCCAAAGCTCTGCCCTGCCTCTAGACTCCCAAACAGAAAGTGGAATGGGAGAAGTGTGTGTGAGAGAGAGATGAATGGATGTGATTCACACAAGTTCACTTACTGACATGCTATTGATCCAACTCTCATACTCAGAGAGAGAGAGCAAAAGACAGAAATGGAAGGCGGTCAATCTCTTTCTGGACCACTAGCTACACCGAATGGAAATGCAATCTGTTTGATTGAGTAACTCGCCTGTTTGTCCGAACAATGGAGGATGGGGGGAGTGTTTGAAACACAGCGTTGAACTGTTTTTAATTTGACATGGTGCCATATAAATGAAACACTCGTGGGCACGAGATTCTTAAAAATGCACCCGACACATGTAGCTATGGACCAACAATTACTAAGTAATCACAGATGAAAAGCAATAACACATATTGTGTAAACATAAAATAATATAAAATACCGTTCATAAGTTTTGGGTCTTTTGAAAGAAGTCTCTTATGCTCACCAAGGCTGCATTTATTCGATCAAAAATACAGTAGCATTGTAATATTGTGAAATATTTGTACAATTTAAAATAACTATTTTATATTTTAATATATTTAAAAATGTAATTTATTCCTGTGCTGGCAAAGCTGAATTTTCAGCATCATAACTCCAGTCTTCAGTGTCACATGATCCTTCAGAAATCGTTCTACTATTCTGATTTAGTGCTGAAGAAACCGTTCTTATTATTATCAATGTTGAAATTGGTTGTCTGCTTAAAAATTTGGTGTAAACTGCAATATTTTTTTGAGAGTGAGTAGAATTTCAAAAGAACAGTATTTTTTGAAACAGAAGCATTTTGTACATTAAAACTGTAAATGTCTTTAATGCCAATTTTGATCAATTTAATGCATCTTTGATGCAGCTGAATAAAAGTATTAATTTCTTTTTTAAAAAAAGGGGGAAAAGAAATCTGACCCCAAACTTTTGAACGGTGGCGTATATTTGAATTTGAAATACCTATGTACATTTTTTAAATCTCTGGTGTGTAGTGGCTATCAGTGTATTTTCATCTGCATAAAAGTCAAGCAAAATGCTTTTTCTCTCTTTCAGTTATCCTTGCACTCTGGCCATCTGTCTTGTAGTCTGGCGAGTCAAATGACTATGTGCAAGTGCCAAAGCACTATATAATATCTAGTCTGGCATGGCTCTGAGTCTGTCATGTTCCAATTTAGAAAAGAAAAACACTGAAAAACATACACTGACACACTTTAAATTACACATCTGTGCATGTAACTGTCATACAATAATGGATCTGAGAGAAGAACCAGTACACGAGCTGTATTCTTGCACAAAGCTCAAATCCTTAGGAATGGAAATGTAATGGTTCAAGAGAACATTTTATACAATAGAAACGATGAATGCAATGTTGTTGAAGAATAAAGGTTTTCTTTTTCTCAAATAGGATATTTTAAAATAAAAATGTACTATAAACGTAATCTCTTTTATTTTATTGAAATATGTAGTTGTTGTATTGTAATATATTGTTCGTTTATTGAAACGAAAGGCTGGAATACACACGGCTTTTAAAATCTGATCACAACTACCAGACTTATAAATTGTTCTGAACATAAAAAGACAGCTACGGTTTCAGTAGCGACACATCTTACACTGCTATATGTTTACTGAAATTGCCTCAAAATATCAAATATGTTTTGATATCAACCGACTGGACTGAAGATAAAAAATCGGAGTCTGTGCCCATCATACACTACTCAATTTTCTGTCAAATCTGTCCAAATCTGCAGGCTGGCACAGACTTTCGCCAACTATTGTGGACTCTTCTAGACTGCAAATCAGTTCAGAAAATCTGAGATAAAGCCATGTAGTGAATTCCAGCCTATAGCTGCAAAAAATGTCTCATTTCACACTTCCATAACTTAGATCAGGGTTCTTCATTCCTGGTACCGGAGAGCCACTTTTCTTGGATGTTTAGTTCCAGCTCTAATTACTGATGAACACACATCAATAAACTAATTAAGGTCTTTGGGTTTGCATAAAAATACAGCCAGGTGTGTTGGAGCAGGATTAGTACTATCTACTGGAAAGTGGCTCTCCAGGACCAGAAATGAGGAATCCTGACAGAGATGAACACACATGACCGGCCACATTTACTATACCCTGTTGGGTAAACAGAAATTTGGCCTGTCCAATCATGGAGATGCCAACAAAAACTAAAAAATGAGAAACAAAGAGGCAGTGGAAGGATGGGGAAAATTGTGATGTATTATAATATTCTCCAAAGCACTGTTAGTCATTTCACATGCAAAAAGCCATTTACATTGAAGAATTAAAAAAGCAATCAATTATTAAAAATAAATAAATCAGAAATTTCGAGTGTCAGAGAGAATGTGGAAAATGGTCATGGAAAAGTGAAAATAAAATGATAAAGAATGTATTAAATGAATATGGGAAAGAACAAAGGCTGTTGAAGGATGGGGCACATTTATTATAATATTCAGCGAAGCACTGTTACTCATTTCACATGCAAAAAGGGCATTTACACTGAAGTCTTAAAATAAAGTCAACAATTTCAAGAGTCAGAGAGAATGTGGAAATTTGTCTTGAAAAGTGGATATAAATGAATATGGGAAAGCATAAAATAAAAAATAAAATAATGACGATGATGATATATTATATACAAACTGTATATTCTATCCACGAACCCTAAGCCTAATAATCACAGAAAACTTCCTGCATTTTTACATTTTCCAAAAAACATCACTTAGTATGATTTATAAGCTGTTTTCCTCATGAGGACCAAAAAACATCCCCACAAAGTTGGCAATTTTGACATTTTTCCCTCCGTAACATAGTTTTCCTGAACCACACACACATGCGCGTACGATCAGCGTCCACAGACGGAGGCCATCACCTTGGAAGCGATATGAAAAACTGAGTGCTTTAGCTCAATAATGCTAGCAATAGCTTCCATTAGGAGCCACTATCACAGTAACATTACCTCCACACTCACAGCAACATGCTAACCGACTTTTGCCCAGTCCCTTTCCTTCCTCTCTCTTTCTTTTCTTTTCCACCTACCAATTCATTACTGTATCTAAGAGCTCTGATTAATTCAAACGTCTTCCTCCAATGCTGTTCCCAACACATCTCAGATAGTCTATAGTCAGATAATGTGTGTGATTTGGCAGGTGTATGTATGTGATAGTTTGTATGCAGCTATTTCTCTTGAGTCATATGGATTCATCTCTAATGTATTTGAGACTTAAAGAATAAGAGACTTGGTTTTTATACAGTATCGCTTTAATAGTACAGGACATGTTTCTTGCTCTTTTAATTATGGGATACAGTGACCCCTTTAGGTAATCAAGGTAATATCACTTTATTTAAAGTTCCTCAACAAATGCCTTAAATGAAAGCTGGTCATTTGTTTGCTAATTATGTTTTGACCATTTTTGACAGCACTGTGCTACACTAAAATTTGCTAATGCATCCTACAAATTGAGCTTTCTTTAAAGGAATAGTTCAGAAAAAAAGGTTTACACCCTCATGACATTCTGAACCTGCACATTGTAAACAATGATATGATCCACCATTGCATCCACCATGTTTTCTGACACCCCTAACTCGGAAACATTGGGGTGCTGTTCGTCTCGTAAATATCTTTCTAACGTGACTTGAATGCGCCATATAACTTGGCACATTAGTCTACAATTGATGTGCTGGTGAGCAAGTGTGAATATATCATCTGTTTAATGTTGCTCATCCAGTCATATAATGTATTACTCTTGAGTCTTTTGTTTTTACGTGTTACATATTGTGAAGCTGTTTCGGCACTGATGCCAAGCTTATCGTTCATTTGTTATTAATAATCCTATCTTCTGATTTGCATCCATAAAATTGAATCTAATGAGTTAGATCTAATTAGGTAAAAAATCTAATGAGATGAAGTTCCTTTCATTTTTAAAGTTTTTAAGACACTACATTATTGAACAGACATTACTACATTATATACAGTAGCATTTTTAAAACTATAAAGCTAAATTGTAATATAAACCATTAACACTCATTTACTCTCCTCTTAAGCGTAATACATCATAATCCTTCAGTTGTACTTTTAGATATTTTTGATATTTCTTTTTCTATTCAAATAATGTTTTAGATCAAATTACTCTCAAAAACACAATTTTTGATATTTCATATTTATAAAAAATATGAGCTAAAATCTTGGTAGCATAACTTGCTACTTTATCTCATTTAGCTTAGCTCATTTTTATTGGTCAACGTTAATGTACAGTATTAGCTAACATGACCTAGCAATAAGCAAGCTGATAAAAAATACTATGCATTGTTTTTTCATGTTAGTTCAGGGTGCCTTAACTAAAGTTAACAGATTCAGTTTCTGATTTAAAAAATCTGTATTACGTAATAAATGTTGAAGTTAGCATTAGCTAAGATTAATAAATGCTATACAAATGTATATTGTTAATTCACATTAACTAATGTATTTAACTACAAATGAAACCTTAATGTTAAGTGTTACTCCTACTGTTACTTTTTTGGCTAGGTTGCCCATCACTTCTGTTCCTGTGGTAATAACAGCAGCTGTAGCTTTGGATCTGAAGCTGTTATATGTATAACATTGAGACCAGGCTGGTGACTTGTGGCTCCGCTCTGAGTTCCAGGACACAGTGAGTGATACAGTTCTACAGAGCAGGAAAAACTATATGAGAGATAGATGAGAGCAGTTACAGTAAATGGAGGAACAGGAAGAAAGAATTTCTCTTAATGACATGTTTTAATATCCTCGTCAAAAAGCGGCTGCTGGTTGAAGATATATGAGGAAACAGCGGTTATATCATATTTCCTTCTTCTCTATTCATCCTTCACCTGCTATTATCCATTTTCTTATTTAAACCTTACAATTCTTTATATCTTCCTACTCATTCTTTCATTCACCTCTCTAATCTGTCAAACGCTCATCACAAACGCTCTGTTTTATTGGCCTAGATAGTAGAGCTGCATGATTAATCTTTAAAAGATTGCAACCTTGATTCATAATCTCGATCTCATTCCTAAATGACACGGATTCACCTATTAAACGTGTCTATTTAAACCTTTGACAAAAATCACAGCGGAACATTCAAATTTGCATTGTTGCTGCTGGTGACCCAGAGAGAGAGTATTTTCAATCACACACAGTATCATTATTTCTGTGTTTCAAATATTCTTATTATCACAGAAGTATTGGGATAAAAGTTTATAGTTCGGATATAAACACTGATGTGTACGGTAGTGAACAAAACGGAGTAAATCACTTTTCGAACGGAACTTGTCATTACAATGATTGTATCGATTACGCCACCAGGGGGCGACAAGTGACTGTTAAAAATTGATTTGTCATTGAATCATTCATTCAAGAGGTTCGTTAAAAAAAAAGAAAAAAAGAAAAGCTGATTCATCTATGAAACAAGTGAAATATTTATGTGCGAGTCATTGAATTATTCATTCAAACCGATTTCATAAAAATTCATTCAGATTAGTTAAACATTTTAAATAGACTGCAGCAATTAACATTTTGTTTTTGTTCAATTAACATTAACTTTTTATTGTATTATAGTAGTTGCTGATCATTGTACTGTATTATTAAAGCAACTCAAAAATTTCTCATGAGAAAACATATTTGATGAGGTGGTGGCCTAACTGGAGCAAACAGATTGTAAGTAAACGTATGAATAAGATTGTACAAATTCATTCAAATTAGCCACCAAAACGAATTTACAAATTGCCATAAGAGTGTGTTGAAAATGTATTAAAACTACATAAACTTAATGGGACTTTGAGACTTGGTTTTAATATAGTATGTTAAAGGGATTGTTCACCCAAAAATTTGATATTTTGAAGAACGTTGACGTCCAAACAATATGGACCATTGCCATCCATTGTATGGGAAAAAACACTCAAAAATATCTTCTTTCACGCTCCACAGAATAAAGAAAGTTGTATGTCAGTATAAAAGTAAAAAAAAAAAATACTATAGTATTAGATGTTTGTTGATAGTCAAAGGTAAATGTGGTTCCATATACATGTATTTACTTGGTATAAACATGAAATTAAAACATGAATTAACATGCATCTTCATTACAGAAGTCCACCTAACTTCACGGCAATGTACATATCAGTGGACATTTCCATCAGATTCAGTGTGTTCTGGTTCATTAAATCACCTTGTCCTGTGTTAATGGCTGACTGCCTGTGATTTATAAATCACACTAGAGATTTCAAACTTTGAAAGAGTCACCCTCCCTCTCGTGTCTGTTTTGTCCTTCACTTGTGCTCTCTTTTCCCCTCAGGCCATTAGTCAGCAGTTCTGTGTTGGTGTGAGTGTGTGTTTCCAGTGATTTTACTGTGTGTTTGCTGTGTGTCAGTTGTGTGTGCGTGTGTGTATTCAGATAGATGGATAACCTCTTGTTTAACGGCTGATGTAAATAACCTCTATTTGCTTTGGCTTGATATACGAGTGAAACCGGTTCACCTTCAGTGTTCTTGCTTCTGGATGACCTGCTTCCTCCAGGCGCCACACCACAGCTGGCCACAACAACACCAGCGGACTTGTGTTCCTCCCCGTGTGTGTGTGTGTGTGTGTGTGTGTGCTGTAGAGTCACAGTCAGGTGTTATACCAGCCATTATTTCACTCTTCGCTATCTGCAGTCATGTACACCTGAACAGATGTCTTGTGTTTCAGAGCGCCAATGTAATTAAAGTTTGTCCTCATCTGATCTCAACCATTAAACATTTACAACAGAAACATGCATCTGTGACACCTGTGCCTCTTTCTCTTTTTACAGTGCAGCAGTGACTATGCTCCAGTGTGCGGATCTAACGCAGAGAGCTATGAGAACCACTGTCTCCTGCGCAAAGATGCCTGCAAATTGCAGAGAGAAGTGCTGCTGGTGTCAGAGGGCGCCTGCCCTGTCGGTACGTCCCTGTGTTTTAGAGGTGACACTGTGTGTGTGTGCTGATGATTGCAATCTTTAACACTTTTTACAACAAGGTTCTATTTGGTATCAGGAACTAACAATGAACAATACTTTAATTCTAAATACTCTCATATTAATACATTTTCCAACATTTTAAGTTGTATAACTTTACATTTGCTAATGTATTATGGAAAAAAACAGTATTTTGTGAATTAACTTTAACCTAGATTAATAAATGCGATTAAAATATTGTTCTTCAACAATTTACTAATGTTAACTAATTGTACCTTATTGTAGTGTTACCAAATTATTAAGAAATGAACCAAATCTTAATAATTTTTTTGTTTTGTTGTCCAGTGAAACTATCTAAACATCTTTAAAACATGATACATTTATTTGAGAAGCAAAAATCATTAATACTTTACAATATGGTTCTATTTGTTAATGCATTAGGTATCTTGAACCAACAATGAATAATACTTTTACAGCATTTAGCCTATTAAATAATAGTTCATGTTAAATTCTATGTAAATTCTCACTAATGCATTTTTTAATATTTCAAGTTCTATACATTTATATTTGCTAATTTATTAAGAAAAAAAACAGTATTTTTATGAATTAACTTTAACCTAGATTAATAAATGCTGTTTAAGTATTGTTCTTCAATGATTTTCTATTGTTAACAAATTGTACCTTATTGTTAGCCTGGGTTTCCCCAATGTTGCCTTGCGCGCAGCGCGATTTTATTCACGCTGCTAGGCAGCCTGGACACCATGGACCAGATTTTCCCCTCAAAAAGGGAACCAATCACAGAACGGGGAGGGAGCAGCAAGACGATGACGACGTCGATGCGACACACCGAAGCAGTTTGTTTATATCTATGGATCCAACATGGCAGCAGACGCGAAGTTACCTTTCGATGCAGCCTTAGATAGTGTTCTAAGTAGTTTAGAACGCAAGTTTATTTCGTCTTCTTCCTCGTCGAATTTCTGTCGCTCTACATACGTCATCTGGTATAATTGAAACGATTGGCTATGAGCACAGTACAGGCGCATTTGATAGACATTCGTAGCGCCCAATAAACGGCTCTGGGCATTCGTAAACCACGCCTCAAATACGAGAAAATGAACATGTGGTTCTCAGACCACGTCTCAATGAGACGAGGTCTGAAGTTAGCCAGGCTACCTTATTGTAGTGTTACTAAATCTTTAGAAGAAAAAAAATAAAATAAATTGTATTGTTGTCCATTGAAACTGATCTAAAAATCTTTAAAACGGGATACATTTATTTGAGAAGCAAATCAGCCATAAAGACATGTTTTCAGAAAATATCTGTATAAGTTTATTTTTCTTACAATTTATTCTTTATGTTTCTTTATTGACTCACAATGTATCCAAAACACAAGTTTAAGCAGTAAAAATGTATGCTTATAAACATGAAAAAAGTTAAGATTAGAGAAATGTTTTAAGAGTATATATATATATATATATATATATATATATATATATGTATGACTGGTCTGGAATACAAGACAAAAATTATGTTTGGGTTCAATATTGTCCTTTAAACAGAGATTTGACATAGATTCCACATCATAGAAATGGATTGTGGCCAGATTTTTCAGGCAAGTACATTCTGAATGCAACTTCCCAACCAACCAACAAATAAATACATACATACAGTCCATACATAAATTAATGTATGTATATCTTTAATAATAAAATTGCACAAGGGTATTAAACCCTGCACATTTTTGCACATTTAAAGAACTGGTGTTTTGCTCAACAAAAACAAGGATAGTGTTATAGGCTCAGAATCTCTCTATTATCTTGCATAGGCGTTCGAGCTTTGCAAATAAGTTTTTAAAGTTTAAATTTAACTGCAAACTCCCATTAGCAGGGAGAAGTGGTATGTTCACATGCCCTTGACGCTCAGAGGCACAACATTCCACAGTGAAACATCCAGCGGGGTTCAATCTGAGTTCTGACTCGTGGCAGTACTCGGGTTCCAGAGCCACACCACGGAGGAAATAACAGTGATTATAAGCTAAAGTAATGATCATTCACTGACGGCTAATGGCTAGTGAGAGTGACGAATGCACCTGGTGTTGGGTGAATACAGAATGACACGGTTGGTTCAGAATATTAATGCTGATAATGACACTTGTGAGATTGGGATATACACTCACCTGCCACTTTATTAGGTACACCAGTTCAACTGCTCGTTGATGCAAATTTTAATCAGCCAATCCGATGGCAGCAACTCAATGCATTTTGGCATGTAGACAAGGTCAAGACAATCTGCCCAAGTTCAAACTGAGCATCAGAATGGTTTGTGTCACAACTTTGATCGTGTCATGGTTGTTGGTGCCAGACGGTCTGAGTATTTCAGAAACTGCTGATCTGAAATGGTCGGAAAAAGCGAAATGATCCAGTGAGTGGCAGTTCTGTGGGATACAATACCTTGTTGATGCCAGAGGTCTGAGGAGAATTGCTAAGCTGGTTTAAGGTGATATAAAGGCAACAGTAACTCGAATAAATACTTGTAACAACCAAGGTCTGCAGAAGAGCATTTCTTAACACCCAAAACGTCCAACCTCGAAGCAGTTGGGCTGCAGCAGCAGAAGACACACCGGTGACACTCCTGTCAGATAAGAACACGAAAATGAGGCTACAATTCCCATGGGCTCACTGAAATTGGACAATAGAAGATTGGAAAAATGTTGCCTGATCTGATGAGAATTTGGCGTAAACAACATGAAAGCATGGATCCATCCAGCCTTGTATCAAGCGTTCAGGCTGGTGGTGGTGGTGTAAAGGTGTGTTTAAATATTTTCTTGGCACACTTTGGGCCCCTCCGTACCAATTGAGCATTGTTTAAATGCCACAGCCTACCTGAGTATTGTTGCTTATAATGTCTATCCCTTCATGACCACAGTGTGCCCATCTTCTGATGGCTACTTCCAGCCAGATAACACCATTTTAGTCACAAAGCTCAAATCATCTCAAACTGGTTTCTTGAACATACTGAGTTCAATATACTCAAATGGCCTCCGCAGTCACCAGATCTCAATCCAATAGAGCACCTTCGGGATGTGCTGGAACTGGAGATTCGCATCAAATCTGCAGCAACTGCAAGGTGCTATCATGTCAATATGGACCAACATCTACTATGAAGCATCTGCTATGAAGAATTTAGGCAGTTCTGAAGGCAAAAGGGGGTCCAACCCGGTACTAGCAAGGTGCACCTAATAAAGTGCTTGGTGAGTGTATAATAATCTTTCAGAAAAAGAAAACAGGGACAAATTGTTAATGTATAGTATGAGTATAGAGTTATAAATTTAATGTGAATTGTATAGATAAATTGGTCTTCAAAGACTTTAATGACATGATGTTTGAGGTCATATTAAAATCTCTGGGTTTTTATTGCAGACATTCTGGCAAATCTGAGCACAGTTTGTGACATTGGTGAGATCGCTTCTGAAATTTGGATTTCACTGCTGTGAAACAATGTGAAAGCTCAACACACACCTGCTGCGGCTGCTCCCCTCGCACGCTGCTAATGTGTGTGGTGTGAAACAGGCTGTAGGAATTTAAATAAAAGCTCAATTTATTACTGAAAAACATCAAAGATATACATTTAAAAAATGTTTTACTTTTGCAAAGACATTTTGTGCAGGTTACAGTTTGTTTTGCTGAGGGAGACAGCTGAGATACAGGTTTGACTGACATTCTGACAGTGTGACACTTCAGGTGATATTGTGATGGCAGGCAATTCGAGAACATCTCACCTGGTACAATATTAGAGTGGAAGAGAGAAAGAGAAGCAGAGCACAGTGCTGACAACAGACACTGGTGGTGAAGATACTGATACTCCAATGTTCACTGGAATTGAATCTTTAAATAACATTTAATACCATAAACGATTCTTGTTTGTTTTCACTACCTCACAGTTCACAAGTTGTTTTTCTCTCTCATTTCAGTCTCTTTCTTTCGCCTTTTCTTAATTTTCTGATAAATTATCTGAGAGACACAGCTTTCTGAAGGCAATTCAGAAAAGCACAGGGGAATCACAATCGGGCTTATGCATTGCTACAATGGCAAATTATTTCATTCCACCTCTTTACATTTTTCTCACACAGATACACATACACTACTCATTAGAGGTAAATTCATGTGAGGACACACACAAACACAGTATTTTGGTCCAGTCCTCTTTTTGTCCTCTGTCTCTAGATTATAATAATAATAATTAATAATAATTCATACATTTATATAGCCCTTTTCTCGGCACTCAAAGCGATTTACATAGAGGGGGGAATCTCCTCAACCACCACCAATGTGCAGCATCCACCTGGATGATGCGACGGCAGCCATATTGCGCCAGAACGCCCATCACACACCGGCTTATTGGTGGAGAGGAGACAGAGGGATGAAGCCAATTAGTATATGGGGATGATTAGGAGGCCATGATTAGCCCAATTTTAGTCTTATTTAATTAAATGAGGAAGGCGGCTAATTTAATCGAGAACACAAATAAATATTTGGGGTGTAACTGTACATTCCTTGTGACTGACTGTATTCGTCGTCTGACTGTATGCACCTGTAACGATGCAGGGTTGAATCAAAGGAGTAAGCAGGATCCATGTGCAGCAGCTTTATTAGATAAACTCAAAACTAGACAGACTAGGGAACAGGATTCAGGAACAGCACAAACAACATTACAAAGTCATGAACCCACAAACACTGAAACAAGACACAGGGTTTAAATACAGAGACTAACAAGCTAAACAAGATAACAAGGGGGCGTGGCTAGATGTTCAAATGTGGCAAATACATTTACCGTATACTATACCGTTACACCCCTAATAAATATATAATAATAAATATCGAAATATAAAGCGGCTTAAATTCAGGTGAAGTTGGAGGATATAGAAATATTTTTAGTTATTGATCAGCTTACACTATTGTTTCAGTCTGTAAGATTTTTTAAAAGAAATTAGAATGATTTCTGAAGGATCATGTGACATTGAAGACTAGAGTAATGATGCTGAAAATTCTGCTTTGCATCACATAAATAAATAGAATTTGAAATTATATTTAAATAAAAAACAGTTACTTTAAATTGTAATAATATTTCACAATATTACTGTTTTACTTATTTGACTCAATTATAAATGCAGCTTGGTGAGCCTAAGATACTTCTTTTAAAAACATAAAACAAATATTAGTATATTAGTAGTATAGTCCCATAAATTATAGAAAATAATATTTGTTTGATTCATTTTTTTTCTTTCAATAACTTTGGTAATAGGTTTGTCACGGCATTGTTTTGTCTCAAGATGCACACCAGTAATATCTTTTTTTCTAAGGCACGTTTATAAAAGCCACTTAAATGCCCTAATTGAACTAGGGCATAATCCTGGCTTAATCTAAGCCCTGTCTGTTAAACCGTGCCTACTGTATATATCTTTAAAACAAACTGCTTTTCAAGCTAAGTTAATTTTATGCTTGATACAACATAACAAAAAAACCCAGCCATGGTAGAAAAACAGCCATCTGTGTGTCTGAGTGTGATGCAGAGATGTGGGGCTGTTCAGAGGCAAAGACAGTAATCAGTGTCAAGTAAAGTGGGCTACATTTCCTCACAGACCACAAATCATTGTGTGTGCTGTGCTATATGGGTGCACACAAATATGTGTGTGTTTGGAGACAGAATAAACACAGGTCACACTGTTCTCAAATTGATCACCCATTACTTGTAAAGAAGAGAAAGATAGCGGGAGGTGGTTATAAATCAGACCCTGTGTGTGTGTGTGTGTGTGTGTGTGTGCTGAGGAAGGGGCAAAGCTGGAGGAAGATGGAATCGGAAAAGTCATCATTAGTATAATCCATCAGAACATCTAGACGCTCCCCACAGAGCAGTTTGAGAGAGAGAGAGAGACGGGCAGAGAGGGAGACAGTATGATGTAATACCAAAAGGACAGACCCAGACAAATAATTTGGCTAATTATGGAAGATCATGAGTGCAACGGGGATTGGTCTGATCAGCAAAGGGAACGAGGAATGATCTGGAGAATTAAAACGCAGATTGAAAATGAAGAAATGAGATGCTGAATACATAGAGCCTCTGTCTCTCTCTCTCTTTCTATTTCAGACAGCCGAAGTGTCACAGGTTCAGTGTAATATGGTCCTGTAATTGAGTCCCTCATTAAAACCACAGCCTCATGAATATGAACGAGCTCAGCCTCGTCTGCATACTTCTGACAATTTGTGTTACCTGTGACCCAGCAGGGGACACAGAAGTTTGGGAAAGAGAAAGAGAAGTGAGAAACTGAAAGGGTGAGGAAGAGGGCATTGCAAAATATCATTTTCTTAATCTGTTCTTTTATTTTGTCTTGTTTTTTTTAATAAATGTGTGTTGAATTTACATGATTTAATCATGTATATTGGTTCCACATGAATTAATAATTGTTTCATTTAACTTCAGCACTATGAAATGAAATATAATTTTTTTTTAAGTTATTTTTAAGTGACCAGATTAGTGATTCACTCTAAGTGATTTTATACTCCCCGAAATGATTAATTTATTCAGGTTCATATATTTTATATCAAATCACTGAATTATAAAATTGTGCTTGCTTTTTTCGTAACTGCATTCTTTACTACATTGTTAACCGAGTGTAATTGAACCGGTTCTAAATCCCAACATAACTGAACATTAAAGTATTTTCTCATCCTGCTCAAAAACACATAAAATAGTACTTAATTTCAACCTTTTTACTCTCCCCATTCAGTTCCTTTCAAAACATGCTGGGAACTATAGTTTCACTAATGTCAACAATAAAAATTGTTGTTGAACATAATTGATTGCTTCTGTCTGCCGCTGGTTGAATGAATTGCGTGACGAAGGAGACAGAGGACAAAACACCGTCTTTATTATATCCACAATGAACATTCAGGAGATTGCATGATAAATAAAACACAACCACGTTTATATAGACAATACCGGACAAAGGAACAGAATGAAACTCAGGGCTTAAATACATGCCGAAACGTAACCAAGGTGAACAGAAACAGGTCTGTGGAAACTAATTTACAGCCAGGAAACTAGCTAGGAACTCAGGCAGGCAAAACAAGAACAGAACAGTGAAAAGAATACATCTTCATAGAATACATTTTAATAACAGAATAAGTTGTATTATTCATAATATATCTTGCCAAGCCATGAAACTAGCTGATAGGTCCTTTACATGCAATCTGCTAGAAATCTCATCATTACAGCATGGCACAAGCTGATTGGCCTCTGCTGATTCTGCAGCCAATGAGATTGCTTGTTGAACATTTAAATCGTCTGGTTCATTATTTGCTGTAAGCTAGTCCTGCAGGCTGTTCTCAGATTTTGTCTGAAACCCTCCACCTCCCCCAGCTCCACCTGCCTAGATCTTCTACAGGATATACAGTATGTATATCTATTAATGCAGCAGCAGCAGCATATGTCTGTTATCTATTAGCAATAGCAAGTCCATGCTTGCTCTGCAGCAGCAGAATTAATCAACAGCAGCAGCGTAATCCGCCAAGACTAAACATTGTCATTTTCAATAGCATGCTAAAACTATTCAGAGAGATGTCATGATTGAACTAAAGCTAATTATTTTGCTATAATGACCAGCTGGCTCTACATTATCCCTTACTTAGGGTACGTTTACACGACAATGATATGCTTAAAACTGAGAAGTCTTTCCTTTGAGTTTTCCGTGTTCAGATGATACCATTGTCAAAACGATCCCCATTCACATCACATGGATCCGCGAAAACGACTAAAAACCCTCTATTCTGCTGCCAGGCCTTTAGATGGCGATGAAACACCGTCTTCTGAGATTCGCGTTTTTGTTGGTTACACAGAGACCGTTTTCAAAAACTTGCACTTTGAAACCCGTTTTCAAAACTTAGCGTTTTCAGGCACCCAAAACGCTGTTGTCGTGTAAACGAATGGCCAAAATGCATTAAAAGTTTTACGTTTTTAGTTGAAAATGGTGTCGTGTTAACAGCCCCTTAGAAGGGTTAATATATTTTTACAGAAAAACAAGACAAAAAATTCTGATTTAGAAAAGTACTTCTGCACTAGAGCAGGAGAGGCACAGTTTGGAATTAAAGGAATAACACATTAAGGCCTCGCCTTCCTGTGGCCATCTCAAACGAAGATTTATATTTGTTCTGGGCGGGGAATAATTGGTGGGGTGATTGATGGGAGGGCACAGAGCTATAAGCTGCTCCTCTCCATCATAACAAATTGATGAATGTCAGATTTTCCCAAAGCTGCCGTCAAGCCCAGGGGCGGATGGCGAGAAAGACTGAGAGCGAGAGAACACAGTACAGTCTAGTCGTAGCGGCTGTGCCCTTGAACTTGAGAGAGAGAAAGTGGGGTTATCTGGGGCTACTTTTTGTTTTCACCTCAAATGAAACCACAAGAACTCCATTATTTATATTTTGAGAGGTACAGATGCAGCCGGAGGGCAGATTTATAAGTGTTAAAAATTGGAAATGAGGTGACAGCCAGCCTCCCTTCCCTTCCTCTCTAATGTATACATTTCCCTCGATAATTCTTGTTCTTTCACCCTCTAGTTCTCAGTTCTACATATCAAATACATTAGGCCCATAACAGCTCAGTTTAAGTCCTGGGAATGTTCTAGAGTTAGAAGCCTCTGGTGTACGTTAGTGTTCTAGAAATGCCTCTTTTAAGTAGGGCTTGGAAAGAAGTGCACTGTGCCACATTGACTTTTGTTTTGCATGATGTTTGTGATATTGCTTCTATTGTTCTCCTGTGCGCTGTCTGTGCAACCTTCACTGACTCAGATAAAGATTCGTAAGACATAAGGTGGCTATTGGGAAAATGGCACAACAGGTGAATTTGTATTTGTAATCTAAGCATAGGCAGAGACCATGTAACAAAGTGACAGTTTTATTTGACGTTTGATCTATAAGCTTATTCAAGTGGCGTAGCTCAAATCTGCGGGCGGTGGGGAGGGAGGGGTGGATATTTATATAACATATTTAGCTATATAAATTGTTTAAAATTAATAAGATGCCAATAACTTAATAATTACAACCATAAATACATTATTGTCAATAATGAATAAAAACAAAACTTTCACATTCATTTAAACTGGCCCAATTGGATGTATTTGGGATGCTCCACCCAAAAATGAAAACTCTCTCATCATTTACTGTCCCAGATGAATATGGCTTTCATTATCATATGAATAAAAAACAAAGATTTTTATAATACTATAATACATATAATACTAGTGTATGGGACCCCCAAAACCACACAAAGTGATCACGATGGTAATCCAGAAGAATTAATATCTTATGAAGCAAAATGATAGGTGTGCTAATGCTAATTGCTAATATTTTAAAATGCTAATATTTTTCGTATGACAGTTGGCCTGAAACAATGTTTTTTTTTAGGTCAAAATGTTATAAATATTAGTATTTTTCTAAAACGCCTATCATTTTGCTTAGAAGACATCAATTCATCAACTGGGGTCGTATGGATTACCGTTGTGTTCGCTTTGTGTGGTTTATGAAGCGTCAACTTTGGGGGGGACCCACATACAGTACTTGCATATGGACTCACATTAATTGATTATTTTTTCAAAAATCTTCATTTGTGTTTATCTGAAGAAAGAAGTCCAGATACTTCTGGTGAGATTACTTTTTATTCTTATCCCTTTAATTTGTATCCCTTTAATATTGACATTATGCAATTTAAATTTTCAATTTGACATTATGCATCTTTTTTGATTGTTACTTCAACTACACCATTTTTCTTTTCTTTTTTAAAAAAACTATAGTTTGCTTAATGAGCAAAGAGGGTTCAAAATCCCAACCTAATTAATTTTAATAAAATAAAATTGCAACTGAACTTGACAGCCAGTAATCAATAAGCATTCCACAAGAAAAAAGTTAGACAAAATGTGCACGGCTAAATAGAGGATGACAGAATTTTCAATTTAATGCAAATAATTTGCATAAACAGCAACTCGATTAGACAGATGGATTTAGAGGTGTGAATGATTGTATCCATGAGTGTGCAATCTAATTACCAAATATATTGAATAATGTATTGAATATATATATTGAATAACAGTATTGAATATACTGAATAAGTTACATTCAGAATTGGTTCAAAAACACAACTAAATCCGTTTGAATGGACACGGCACTTCTGTTCCAATCCTAACCATCTGTTTTTCTGCTTTGTAGATGCTGGCTCTGGATCAGGGAATGATGGTGAGTATTTTCAACTCATCTCTAATTAATACGGAGCTTTACAATAATGATCTCATATCTCGCTTTGTCTGTTCACATCCGCACACACATACTGTAGATTCTCATACTGAGTACGGATGACTGCAGCTTCTGTCCGCCTCTCTTGATAGATGTGAATATGCCAGCGGTACTTATGATGTGAATCCAGGATGAGGAATTTCACTCTAGAACATGGCTAATTAAAAAGAGATACAGGATGGGGTGATGGGAAGATCTAAAAAGAGAGAAACAGAAGAAAGAGAGAGGGAGGGATGCTCTGAAGTGAGGGATGATATATATATATATTCTGAAATATTAGGAAAGTTTGACTGATCAACTGGGAATTAATGTGAAACAAGGAATGGAGAAAGATAAACTTTGAAATAGTAGGCATTTTGATACTTACCAAGTCGCATGTTTATATCAGAACACAATTTGCATTTTGATCAAGTTTTGTGTAAAAATGTATTCACTTTCGATAAAGTATGTGTATAAAGTATATATATTTTATATATAATATGTGTGTACTGTGCATGTGTACACAGTTATTGCATACAGGGAATACACACACTCCGCTGACACTGGGGTGGTACTCTTTCAAAAGGAACTAATATGGACCATTTATGTACTAATGTATACCTTTACTAAAAGGTACTAATATGCACCCTTAAAGGGATAGTTCACCCTAAAATGAAAGTTAAGTCATCATTTACACACCAGGGTGTAGCCATTGACTTCCATAGTAGGAAAAAAATTCTATTGAAGTCAATGGCTACCATCAAATGTCAGGTTACCAACATTCTTCAAACTATATTCTTTTGTGTTCAACAGAAGAAAGAAACTCTTTTGAAACAATCTGATGGTGAGTAAATGATGACAAAATTTTCATTTTTGGGTGAACTATCCCTTTAACTTTTGTTAGGGTTCTGCTCCCAGTGACAGATTTTTGAGTGTAGATGACCTACAGTACTACATTTGCCAAAATGTCCACTGCAGTGTGCTCTGCTTGACTTTCCATTTCCAAAATGAACGATAATTACAGCCATGATTTTTTTTTCATTTGATCAGACTGCAGGCATTTATGAAATTCTTACATTTAAAAAAGCAAATTGCTAAATAAAATGTTTTCATTTCCATGACATCCATGTTTAAGGAATATTGCCTACTGTTTCAATTCCTGTTTAAAAAAAAAAAAATAGTGGACACTATATATTGTACACTGTGTGCACTGTATCCTGTATACTGTAGCATGAAAGCAGAATGTGCACACAGTAAACAGTGGACACATTTATTTGAAAGAAATAAAGCAATCATCAAACATTGGTTCACATGTATAAGTCCATGCACTGGATTAAAAACTGGGTTGCTGTTGGAAACAAGAGGGCAAACATAACCAATTAAAAGGAAATGATGAGGAATTCAGGATCTCTTCATATAGTTTGACTGTTTTTTGTTTTTTTTGTTTTGAACTGTAAAAGACATAATTAGAGATGTAAAAGCATGTGTAAAAATAATAAACTTAGGATCTGTAATTGCGTGTGAATTTTTCAGTAGTCACTGGCTGTCTCAAAAGGTCGTGGCAAACAAGGTCAAATTTTAAATAGTTTAAACTTTAAATAGTTGCGAGCGACACAATACAATGCTTGACTGGCACACTGCCACTGGAGGTAATAGCTGATGCTGATGCTGATGCAAGTCATGTGAAAGGGCCTTTACTGCGAGACGTACAGGTGTGTGTACTGTGAAGTACAACTGTCTCCATGATTTTGTGTTTCGTACTTTTGTATTCATTTCTGTCAGGACCACTATCGTCAAATATGATTGACTGTATTTAGCTTACAGTTGGATTGGTGGTATGGTTCAGTTCTGGGCAAGAACTCCCTGCGCATCCATGCAGCCTAGCATAGATAAGAGCAGGGAGAGCAGTGATAACCCCCCTTAGGGTAAACAGAACAGAACCAACATGAATGTATTGCAGATATCATTAATTAATAAAGATTTTAATGTACAACATAATTCAAGAAATTAGTCTGATTCAAAGGGGAATCAGAATGCCAAATCCTGAGTGACGACAGGAGGAGCTGGGGATGGAGGAGGGTAATTCGCTCCTGAGAAACGCGATTGCTGTTGATAATACTGAAGGAGCTTATATATATGGATGATGTAATAGGCGTCATATTCCTATAGGTAGACGTGGATCAGCTGAGAGTCATCTGATGCGAGCTTGACTAATGTGATCTGCCAGAACTCACGCTATGCTTGATTTTCTATAATTACACTACTATTTTTGTGTGCCCCTAATATGCTATTTTGAAGGTTCCTAATTTTGTTCCTACAATGCATTTTCATGCATCAGAGGTAAAAAAAAATACTTTAATTTTCTCATAATATACATTGCCCTGCCCATCCCTATAACTGATCAGGAATTGATAAACAGGGACTGGGAGAAAAAAAAAAAAAATAGAAGACCGGAACAATAGAAGAATGTGTCTCAAAGAGCAAAGAACAAGAAATTGAGGATGAGAAGAAAATAATTGAAATAAGAGGATACACAACGAAAGCAGATAGATAAAGACATGTGAAAGCCATACAAGAGGGAGAAAGCATAGAACAAGTGAACAAATGTAGCCACTGTAGGAGAGAAATAGAAAAGGGCAGGAAGGGAGATGGAGGGAGGGGTTCAGCCGCTTAGAGACTCAAGAGAAGAGTTTAGCTTGAAGAAAGCATTTCCCCTCCTCCAGTAGGATCAAACATGTTTTAATGTCTGAGTGTAAATCATTGATGAACTCTGGCTCATACATTCTAAATCACACACATACACACTCAGAATCAGATATGTTCTATCGACGTGGAAACAGCACTTCCTTCTTGCTCTGCCTCACATAACTGAGCAGCGATATGCAAGAATTTTCAAGCACACACACACATAAAGGTAGTGACAAAAAAGACCTACTATTTTATGAACACTGTAAATTTGGACACACTACTTTTTTCACCTACTATATAGTAGGGAAGTAGACATATTCGTATGCAGGTATGAATTAAAAACTGCTATTTTGTTTTTGTTAGAAATAAATTATTGAGCAAAAAAAAAAAAAAAAATCTTGTGTTCTGAACCATGTTCTCGCTATATATTCATGTTCTTGCTATATATTCATGTTCTTGATTTATATTCAGAGCTGTCGGGTTCGATTTTGCGATTGTAGGTCCTCAATACCTCAAACTATCAGATTCATCATACAGCATGATGAACTGATGTAAAAATGTGCTTCCTCAAGTAACTCAAAATGGACTTTGAACATACTAACATTCTGCATTTGATTGTAAGCGACAAGAAGAAGGTGACTTTCACAAAGTGCATCTCAACCCATTGCTAATGTCTCCATTTTAGTCAGCATTTAATTAGCAACTTCACACACTATCCCTGACTTCCTGAATCTGAATGTGAACACAGTGCAGCAGCTCAGGCCTGACACTTCATACTCCATAATGTGTGGAAAATCAGGCCGTTCCTAGTTTACACCCACTCAAACCAGCTATTTTCTCAGGCTAAAAGCTGCTGCTTGACCCATATTTAGCCTTCAGAAGCCCTCACATGCTATGTTTACTTAGATCTTTTCATTTACTGCCAACTGCTGCTCAAGCACCTCAAATTTGCAATTAGCACTGCCCTAATTGAAGTGTTTTAGTCATGGGCACTATTAAAGCTTAGATTATATTGCAAATGCATACCGAACACTGTTTGTTTCTTTGGCATAAAACCACTAAGGTGAGGTGTCTTGATCTCTATGTTATTGAACTGGTGATAATGTCAGAGTCTCTGGTTGTTTGCCATCAATAACCCATCACAAATCTTTTTTACGGTTATATTTTTATTTTGTAGAGGGGCAAATTGGCTGATACTGCAGCTAGCGGGCTGGTCCCCAGCAATAATCAACCAATTATTTAATCATACACCTCATGGTTTCTGCTGTTATCTACATATGGTCATCTAGAAACCCCAGACATTCAAATTTTCACATCCTATAGGATTACATTCGCTTTTTCTGTAACACTTTACAATAAGGTTTAGATAACTTACTGTTTAGAAATTACAATCTTTAGAAAGATTAATCTTTAGAAATTACAAACCTTCCATAGCATTTATTAATCTTAGTTAATATAGCCTACTTATGATGAATTTTGATTTATTGCATGGCTTTCTATTTTACCACCTGTATTATTATCATGGTGGTTATCAGTACATTGTAAGGTACAACCCAGACAGCAACATAGTGTCGGCCCAGATCCGGGCCACATCTGGTAGATGTGGATTCAACGGGTACCAGATGTGGGCCGGATCTGGGCCAACACTGTGTTGCTGTCTGGGAAAGCAGACTTTGGTAGTTCAAGCAGATTTGTATAAACATTAAATTACTTGATGACATATACGGTTAAGAGTTGTAAAATATGCAGGTACCAATATGCCATCCTGTAACACCTGAAACATTGTCAGCATATTTATATTGTGGATTTTTTTTACAGTAAATTTTACAGGATATTTTGAAGTAAGCCTATACGTGTATATAACATTCTGTGATGGATCTTAAGTTTTCTTTTCGGAATAAAATGAAAAATGTATTTGTGTTGCCAAGGCTTATTTGAAAAACAACAGCATCAGTTTCAGATTATTTCATAAACCAATAAAAGAACACTGAACTCTTTTATCTGAAAGGAAACAGGAAAATTTTATTCCTCATGATATGATGAATCCTTTAAGATCTCGCACTCACTTTTCTCTCTCTCTCTCTTTCGCTCTCACCAGTTAACGAGGGTTCTGCAGAGATCAGTCAGAAGGAGACATCAACGTGCGACATTTGTCAGTTTGGGGCAGAGTGTGACGAGGATTCTGAGGACGTGTGGTGAGTCACAAACACACGCCACAGCTTTTCAGGGTCCTGACGTTCTGTTCCTCAGAGAACCGGAGGGCTTTAGGAATATGGGGCTGTGTCTAATGGTATGTATCAGATGCAGAGTCTTCTGCAGGCCTGTTTCTCTTGAGTTTCTGTTCTTCCTGGCACTGATTCTGATGGCTGATAAAGTCTACGGCATTTCACTGTGATACATTACAGCGCATAGCCGAGGGTGTGTGCTGTGTGGTGTGCGCTGCAGTAAATAATCTCTATTCGATTGTCCTTCTCTCTGTCTTTCCGTCTCCTTTCTTTTTTATTCTTCATCTCTCTCTTGCTCCCCATTTAGCTTTGCAATCTCTCTTGTGGTATCTATCCCTTATCTTTAGTGAGGTTTATGATTAAAGCAAGAAAAACAATTTGCCAGTAGGGTAAGTAAAATAAACTGAATTCAAGATAAGTAAATTGATCCTGTTTTGAATATTATTAGATATTTTTACTGGAAATCAAGAAAAAAATTCATTTCAGATGAACAGGAAACTAATTTCAGTGGTGAATACACGCACACACACACACACACACACACACACACACATATGAATGTTATTTTATTTCATCTACTTGGCAAGGCAACACTTCTCGTTTTCATTTAGTTTAACTTTATGTACTAAAGTAACTAAAACTGAAATAACATTATTAAAAACTATATAGACTTTAAAAAAAAAGAAAAAGTAATTATAACAAAAACAATAAAATTAAGTGAAAATAGAAAAGTATTATAGTATCTCAATACTATACTCAATATGATACTAAAATAACTACTAATAATCTATAATCTATCATCTATAATCTAATCAGTCTATAATCTACAAAAAAGAAACTGCGTGGAATCATCAAAAATAAACTGTGAAGGCATGGTATAAAAAATATTCAAGACTGTTTAACTGTGACCTTTATGTATAAATAATAATAAATAAAAAAACAATAAATAATAATAAAACCAAGCCCTGGCCATTTATTTGAACTCAGTAGTAATATCACTGTTATATAGAGAATTTATTGTCTCACTCAAATTGAAAACACATTCAATTTGCCAGTAGGGTAAGTAATAAACTTAATTCAAGTAAATTGATTCTGTTTTGAGAACGCTGAGATTTTTTTTTTTTTTACTGGAAATCAGGACAAAAATACTCAATGATAGATCAATGATCAAATAGTCAATGATTTTTCCAGTTCACATCAGCAGAACAGGAAACTAATTTCAGAGGCAGAGCAAGTTATTACATTTTGATGAAAAATTAATTTACAAAAAAGTCTATTTTTAATGTCTTATTAACTTTACCAACCTCCCATCTTGCCGCATGTATAGCAAAATTCCAGGTCAGTATTCTGACCCTTTTGTAATCACTCTCACATGGACAAGGTTTCAGGTTTCTCTTTTCTGTTTCATTTCAGCCTTGTAATTTATTTAACCCATTGACTAACATGTTGTCCCTTGGCATTCTGTGGCATTCTGAGCAGATTGTAAATGTTAATTGTATTGTCGCCGGACTGTTTGGGCAAGTTCTCTGTCAGTCTGGAAAGATGATGGATTATTTCCTTGTACGAGACCCATCGTTCAGGACAGTGGACAGGAAACCCAAGAGATGGAGGGGCAAACGAGTGCAGCTCTCTGCTGCAATCCCATCTTCAATTAATAGAGTTCCTCTTCCCTCGCAGACAGATTAAAACCTCAGGACCATGGGAGGGCAATTACCATTCAAATATCCCTCACGGTAATACACTAACCAGACAGATCAGAGGGAGAGCGAGAGAAGATAGAGATGTGAAAAAAGGGACGGGAAGGATTGAGGGAGAAAATGTCAGAAAGAGACAGAGATGAAAAGAGGGAAATGAGGCATTTCAGGCAGTTCATGTGTGTGAGTGTGTCTACGGTAAGGTTCATGTTGTCGGTTAAAAGAGGGAGGGAAGAGGGAAAAATATAGGCCCTGAAACTCTTAATAAATTAATTTCCTTGTTTGTTTTCCAGCAAATGGTCAGTGAAAGAGATGCTTAACCTTCAACCTCAGGGGGATCAGACTAAATATTATATGAGCTATTTTCTATTTAATCATTATTAATGTTTTTAATTTTAGCAATCCTGTCACTGAAATTTGGAACATGTCTAAATACAGTTTACCGTAAAACCCTGATTTGCAATAAACAAAATAAGCATTTAAATTAAATAGATAAAATATATTTGGTTTACTGATAAGCTTATATTGCCCATAAATTAAAGAAATGGCTGCGGATATTTGCGCTAAGTGTAAATAGAAACAAAAAGTATTTTATTTGCACTATGTGTAAATAGTTGATAGATGCTATTTATACTTAGTGCAAATATTGGCAGATATTTGCACCTCAGAGTGTTGTAGTATATTATAAAACAGTATAACATTATAACAACACATTCAGTGTATATGATTGTATTTAATAAAATCCTAAATGGATGCCGCCTTATTGGGGCTTTGCTTGACCCTGTTTCTAAAGCCCTCCACTACACCTACTCCTAACCCTTAACCCAATAAACACTTATTCCCACTATTAAATTTTCATTTAATTTTTTTAATAATTCCTTAATTTTTATTTAAAATAAACACTATTCCGAGTCGATATGCGATGGAAAAAGGGAGAAGAATGAGTTTGGAAAAAGGCGGGTAATGACACCCGCCTTACTTTCCACGCCACTGATCCTGTTATGAACAAATTTCTTTTGTAATTTTGCCTGGCTCAATCATATTTTGGTGGTGTAAATAGCCTCTGCCAACAAGCCGGGCTATTTGCAATTGGTATAAATAGACACTCCATAAATAAATATATTTGCTTATTGTTATTTCATGCATCTAACAATTTTAAGCAATGTTACATATTCTATTTTCTGATCAAATTGGTTAGATTACTGCAGTGAACTGAATATCAATTCATCATATGAAAATGATGACTACTTGTTCTTATGTTATGTTAGATAATAGTATATACACTCACCTAAAGGATTATTAGGAACACCTGTTCAATTTCTCATTAATGCAATTATCTAATCAACCAATCACATGGCAGTTGCTTCAATGCATTTAGGGGTGTGGTCCTGGTCAAGACAATCTCCTGAACTCCAAACTGAATGTCAGAATGGGAAAGAAAGGTGATTTAAGCAATTTTGAGCGTGGCATGGTTGTTGGTGACAGACGGGCCAGTCTGAGTATTTCACAATCTGCTCAGTTACTGGGATTTTCACGCACAACCATTTCTAGGGTTTACAAAGAATGGTGTGAAAAGGGAAAAACATCCAGTATGCGGCAGTCCTGTGGGCAAAAATGCCTTGTTGATGCTAGAGGTCAGAGGAGAATGGGCCGACTGATTCAAGCTGATAGAAGAGCAACTTTGACTGAAATAACCACTCGTTACAACCGAGGTATGCAGCAAAGCATTTGTGAAGCCACAACACGCACAACCTTGAGGCGGATGGGCTACAACAGCAGAAGACCCCACCGGGTACCACTCATCTCCACTACAAATAGGAAAAAGAGGCTACAATTTGCACGAGCTCACCAAAATTGGACAGTTGAAGACTGGAAAAATGTTGCCTGGTCTGATGAGTCTCGATTTCTGTTGAGACATTCAGATGGTAGAGTCAGAATTTGGCGTAAACAGAATGAGAACATGGATCCATCATGCCTTGTTACCACTGTGCAGGCTGGTGGTGGTGGTGTAATGGTGTGGGGGATGTTTTCTTGGCACACTTTAGGCCCCTTAGTGCCAATTGGGCATCGTTTAAATGCCACGGCCTACCTGAGCATTGTTTCTGACCATGTCCATCCCTTTATGACCACCATGTACTCATCCTCTGATGGCTACTTCCAGCAGGATAATGCACCATGTCACAAAGCTTGAATCATTTCAAATTGGTTTCTTGAACATGACAATGAGTTCACTGTACTAAAATGGCCCCCACAGTCACCAGATCTCAACCCAATAGAGCATCTTTGGGATGTGGTGGAACGGGAGCTTCGTGCCCTGGATGTGCATCCCACAAATCTCCTTCAACTGCAAGATGCTATCCTATCAATATGGGCCAACATTTCTAAAGAATGCTTTCAGCACCTTGTTGAATCAATGCCACGTAGAATTAAGGCAGTTCTGAAGGCGAAAGGGGGTCAAACACAGTATTAGTATGGTGTTCCTAATAATCCTTTAGGTGAGTGTAGTTCTCAATACAAAAGCATGGGATTTGTGCCTCTAACAATTTAGAAGTCATGGAAAATGCCAGGAACTACAAAATGGTTACGTAAAAAAAAGGAATGATTTTTTACTCCTGCCTGACTTCCTTTTCATTACTGACCAAAGATAATGTCATTTAGCAGCTCTACAAAAGACCTGTGCCACACCTGCCAATTACATGTCAGAACAGCAGCTCAATTTGTCACTGTGAAATCAGAGGCTTATTCTTCTGCAGTCACACCTCTCCCTCATTCTGCTGATTACTCTGAAAGATGCGTTCTGCTTTTTCTCTTTCAGGTACACAATGTCTAGAGAAAGTGTAGGTGCTTCTTAGTTTTCACAGCTTTTAAAATTCACTGTTCCTTGAAGTTTACTTATAATGTTAATAAAGTTTTTTGCACTAAAAAAACCCATATGCGAAAAAAAAAACATAATTTACAGACAAAGCATTATGAAATCATTTACTTACGGTTTGTGATGCAGCTGCTGTCAGATCCAGTACAGTTGGCTGCATGCCTCATTTTTCAACAAAAGTTTCTTCGCTAACTCTCCATTACACTGTGCCTCGCTGACAGAACAAAATGCTATAATCCGACACGATCTGGGACAGTATTAAAGTCCCCCTCGTAGTCGATCATTTTACCCTTAAAACTCATCTTTGATCACCAAAATGACACATTTAAGCATTTTTTTCCTTGAAAAAAAAAGGCCTCATTTAGTATATGCGGTTCTATGAATATGCTAATAAAGATTCACTCGTTGACGATCACACATTGACATGATTGGTTACAAGGTTACAATTGACCCTTCGCAAAGACCCGCCCCCCTTAGTTACTGTCGCTATAGACCTGGTAAGTCCCGCCCCTTCTAACCCCACTGGACCTAGGTTGAAAAATCGTCAATGCAAGTGAATGTGAGAAAATAATTATTTTCTGGTCCCGTTTGAATTTTGCCATGAATGTGAACATATGTTGTCTGTGAATTTTTAATATAATTTTTCGTGTGAAGAATGCTACAATTTAGCGGGTAGAAGTTTGATACGGTTAGACTTTGTGTGAGAGCACTTTGTGGACTACAACTCTTCGCTGCTTTCGACGGGAATCTGAAGAAAGAACAGCCCATTTGGTTTGAATGGTGACATTTGGGTACAAAACACACAGGCATCTCGATCTGTCTCCATAGATTATCGCAGCATTAGCACCGTGATTTGACAAGTGGAGGGAAAATGTGTTATGGGGTGACGTCACATAGGCGACATGTAGTCTTTCTCGTTATGTCTTTTCCACAACTGCTAGCCAAAGAATCATACAATATACTGTCAAACTCGTAACATGAAAAATTATATAAAAAATTCACAGACAACATATGTTCACATTCATGGCACAATTCAAACGGGACCAGAAAACAATTATTTTCTCACATTCACTTGCATTGACGATTTTTCAACCTAGAGGTCCAGTTGGGGTTTTACGGATGGGCGGGACTTACCAGCTCTATGTCCGACAAGCTACGCTGCTCTCACGCCACACCATGTTCTCACGCAGTGAAAAATACATCGCGGAGCAGAGAGGAGACTGACAACACGCTGACAGACAGGACAGACCAGGTTACTTTTCGGTTACTTTTGATATTAAACATATTAAACAAAGTCTCACCTTTCAAATTTGGTCATTTTTTAAAAGAAATTTAAACGATACATACCGTTTTGTGGCTCTTAAATGTGTCTGACAGATCGCTGTAGACTAGAGCATCAGTTAAAGCTGCTCGTGAACCGATCATCTCTTCCTTCTAGTTCATTTATAGCATAAAATAAACATGAATGAACATAAGAAGGAATGTTGTTTTAAACCGCGGAAAGGCGTCAACATTCCGTTTTTCAAGTTCAAATCCTCACATGGCATGTTAATCTGCTATCTCTCCTGACTGCTTTGACGGACAAAATGGCGGATGGCGGATTATGATTGGTTAGATCGCCTGTCAATCAAGCTCCCTGCGAAGGGTCAATTGGTTACAAATATCTGCCGTTAAACGACTGAATGCCAGTAGGCAGACTCTATGGTGCGCTGATTTTTGAGCAGCAAATCAGCACATTAGAATGAATCATGAAGGATCATGTAACACTAAAGACGCTTTACCATCACAAAAATCAATTAGATTTTAGAATAACATAATTTATAATAAACAGTTATTTTACAATATTGCGGTTTTTTTCAGTATCTTACCGGCCACAAACTTTTGAACGGAAGTGAAAAAATACATAGGCTACAGAATATACACAAAATAAGAAAGTAAATGTATAAAAGCCTGTTTAATAAAGGTCAGAGTGAGGGTGGGAAATGGTTGTGTTTTGTTTTGGTGCAAGAAAGTATGGCTAACATACTTTGGCACTGTTTACACCTGGATTGGATCACAAGTGGCAATGCTAAATACAGGTGTAAACGGGGTCTAAAACACTTTGAGCTTGTCCAATTTCAACCACTTCCAGAGGTAGTAGAAAACGCATTCGACCGGATTACATTCGTAGTGTAGACGCTCATGTGGCCGAATGTGTTCGAACAGCCACAAAAGACAGTCTACTCTCCACCTACTGCTTAAACATTATGGGAAGAGCTCTAGGCAGGCGGGATTTAAACTTTGTTGGCTGAAGACCCAAGTTTGGCTTGAAGACAATACACATACCAAGCACAATGTTCTCTCATCATTCCTGATTTCTAACACACACTCACAGCATTTGAGCTGGTCTTGCGACTGTCAGAGCAGAAACAAAAGCTGCTGATCTCCGTATATTTTTCCATTGTCTTCGGTCGTGTTTATATGTAAATTGCGTGAATTTATTTTGTCCATTATATCGAAATATCTGAAAAAGCTAATACATTTACTCGCCTATAGACCCTCCCTTCAAAGAAATCAGGACAGAAGTGGTTGAAAGTGGACGAAAGAGACGGATTAAAACACCAGGTGTAAATGGGAATGTGTCTCCCTCGTCTACTTGTGATCCTATCGACCAAAACGCATCTTAGAACCAGGTGTAAACAGGGCCTAAGAGCGAAAAACAGCAATGCATTTATAGAAAATGGCCTGTTAGAAAATGTTTGTGCATTACAGTCGCTGTAGATTTTTGTGGTTTAATATGCAGGGAATCTAATATACCAAATATAGCTGCTCCAATTCCACGAGATTAAGTATATCTTTGAGAGTCATGAAATCCCTACTGATCCTTTCTAAGTTGCTTTCATCAATTATATTTTTGGAAAGCTGTGAAAAATGAGAAAATATAGTTTCCATCAGCCAAAGCGAACAGTGAGTGTGCTAGATTGATTTGCAGAGCTGTAATTCCAGACGTTATAGAAGTCCTCTCTCCATCACTCTCTCTCTCTTTCTTTACCTTTCATTCCCCCTGGAATCTATTTGTATGTGCGTGTGTTGTGTCTGATAACCAATTAGCAGCTACATCTGCGCGCATTGATGGTCCTATAGCAGAGAAATCCAGCTCAAGCCAACAGTAATCAATTCATACCCTCTAATCACATTTACTTCAGCTCAGTGGAAATGCAATTAATCTGCTTCAAAGCATGCTCTTTGAAGAATCACATCTTGTGTGTGTGTGCATGCATGTGCGTGTTTTTGTGTCAAATGGTTGTGTGAGAACATATGTGTGGATAAGTGAGTCAGACGTGGTTCATGTTGCTTTGTCTTGCGTATGTCTTGCCAAATGTTGCCAGGTCTGGTCTGTTATCCTCTGGGCATATATGGAGGGATTAGAAATATTACAGAGGGGTTTTATAAATCAATACCAGACTCAGAGATGAAGTGCTCGCCAGTAAATATATTAGACAGATGAGATCTAACAAATGTATGTGGTCTAAGAGCGTTTTGTCTTTCTCTCTCTCTCTAAGAATTTGTAAGTGTGCCTGTATGGTAATTACCGTAGTTATACACTTACCAATGCCAGACAGACAGACACACACAAATACTTTCATCTTATTAACTAGCAATATGACTGTATATAAAGTTCTTTTATACTCAATGTTATTAGTACAAAGTGTTTGGTACAAAAGCCTGAAAGCGCATCTGGGATTCAAACAAACATTACATCTTGAAAATAAGCATACCTATAAAACAACCAATTTTAGAATTTTTTTTATTATTATTTTTTTTTTAATACAATCAAAGAAACATATTGATGTGTGTGTGTGTCCATTAGTGATGTCCGGCCTAAGAAAAATCTACACACTTTACTCAAATATTATTAAAAATTTGTTAAAGATTTTGTAAGCATACTGCATAGTTTTGCTTTGAGTCAATTGTTTTATTTGTGATAATGCAATGAAACATGCCAAATCGTGAATAATTTTTGGCCAGGCTGTCATGAAAAAGAAATTAAGAACAGATGCAAAAACAGGAGAACCAATGAAATATTATTTGATTAACTGATTCACTGATTATGTTGTAGTCAGTGTATGCTTTTTCATGTGAGCTTTTTTTTCTAAGCATTTTATGCATATAAAATAAAACCTGTTGCTGTAGTTTGCCTTTTTTGACAAGTAATATTGTCAGATAAAAACCTTAACCAAGTTAATGTTTTATTCTTTCCTCATAATTAAAATAATCAAAAAATATTTGAAATAATTTCCTCATATATTGATGGTTTAATCGAACTTGCAGTCATTAAAAACATACCCCCATATAAATCAGAATTGTTTTAATATTATTTACTGTTACACTATATATTAATATTTTGATAATAATTTTATATAATATTATTCAGTGAATTTAGTTTTAACTTTTGCTATTTTTTGGTTATTTTGTCTGTTTTATTCTTGTTTTTCAAAAAATAATTCTGTTTAGTAATTTTATACTTCAACTTCAAATTTTATTTCAAATAGTTGCCAAGGCAATTTTTATTTTATTTTTTACATTTCAAGTTGTCTTTTAATATTTATATTTTAAGTAACAATAACTATGTATTTTGAATATTTAGTTTTAGTTAACAATAACAACACTGATCTTAATATATATTTTTTTAAACTTCAAAACAAGAACAGAATGATTCCTTATCTAATAATACATTTTTAATAAACTTTATTATAAACTTTTGCTAAAACAATCATATATTTAATATGAGACCACACAGGCAAACAGATGGCAATATCGTAATTCATCCACATAGATAAATATCTCAGGCTGCAAGTAGGAGAGCGAGAGACGATGCTCATTCTGCCAGGATAGCAGAAGTCTCCATTAATGGGGTGTCTGGCAGAACTGTGTGTTTAGATAAATAAATGAACAGATAAACTGCAAATGCAATGCAAAGTAAATTGAAAGATACTCTGAGAATGCTTGAATAAATTAAGAATCTGTGTGCATCTATTTGTGAGTGCTTGCCTGTACTCTAATAGGAACATCACTTGGTACAATTACTTGGTATTTGATTTGCTTGTGATTTGTTTGTGCAGATGGCTTTCTCCTCTTATTGTATTCTGAATCTGATTTATTAATCAGTGTTTTTCTGACTCTGAGAACATGTTTGACCATGTGGACTTATAGAAGCTCACTACTTTATTAAATTTGTCTACTAACAATGTCCAACAGTGGATATACATGCATCATCTGATCCCTCATGAATAAATGTCATTTCCACCATCTCAAATCTACAGAGCCCCTAAAGGGACATGGTGATGGGAAAAAAAATTAGATGGGAGGACAAATATATATTTCAATGCTTTTGTGTTAACTCACTAGACTTTTCCGTTCCCTCGCAAAACTTTGCATTTGCAAAGTTTCCTGAGGGAACGCAAAACATTTGCGATAAAGTGCAAAAGCATTGACCAATCATTTTCGCTCCCATCTCATATTTTTTCTCATCACCGTGTCCCTTTAGGGGCTCCGTACAAATCACCATTGATTATGTGGTGGAAATGACAGCAATGGAGATGACATTTTTGAAATCTAATGATAAACTACTTTATATTGCAAATTTTTTGTAACCTAAATGCACATAAATAATAATGCATACATTTTACATAATTACAACTTGATTGGAAATGTTAACAAGTGATATTTATTATGAATTTTCTTTGTATTCTTCATACTGTACATCACATGTCTCAGATTTCATATCAAGTATGCACATTGACATTGTTGTCTTTTTGGTAATGAAGTACAGTAACTTTTGTAAAACTTTACCATAGGGACAAAATTGTACCTCTACAGACGGTCTCTCGACGCCATGCCGGGGACCGACGAATAGGAATCTCGCTAGAGAGGCCTATCTACTAGCCTGACTACGTCAGACTTCCTACTTCCGCTAATTTCATTTCGCTCCTGTAGTCAGTCTGAGATAGCAGCGTATCTTTCAGTTTTCCACCGGCCTGAAAACAGCCGGGCCAATCAACGAACAGAGGGCGGGCTGAGAGCCGTGACGTAGACGCTGATTGTACCGTGGTGGATGCGTACTTGCGTAGATTTACTTCACATAATCTGCAAAAGTCGTTCACAACCATGTTCACTCCGGTATTTCGCTCAATGGTTTAGTTTTTGCATCATACATGTGTTTACAGTGGAAGTTAGATGCGGCTGAGCATGCGCATAACACACGCCATAACCAAACGTTATGTGATTGGCTTACGGGTAACCAATGATTTTAAACTACAGACAAGCGCCCCCCCGCGAGAGAGAAAACACTTCTCTATTATGCTATTCCAGACTCTCTCTACGAAGCAAAGTGAAGTAGCAGAGTCTGGTATTACCAGGCTACTATCTACTTCGAGTGAAACTAAATGAGCCAATGCACATTGGCGTGCAATCATTTGCAGCAATCAATGAGCAGCAGTTGCGATTGCACTTCAACTTTTTGCTTCGGAGCCGAGCGTTTTGATGCTGTTTAATCTATTGAGTGATCAAACAACGAGAAAGCTCTTTAGGAGGATCTCTCGTGTCTGGTGCGGGCGATACAGCGCGGCAGCAGGGTCGACTTTCTTTCTCTCTCTCTTCTATCTCTTTTTTTGTTTGATTTTGTGTTGATGAGCAAAACAAAAAGGCTGTTTTCACAGCTGGTAACAGTGCGCCAAGAGCGCTGAATAGCCGTTATTACGGCTGGTAAGACCGCTGTGAAGAGAGACAGTGCACGACAAGCTGCACATTTCCTGTCTGTGTTCGCTGCGACCGTTCCCCTGCGGAGCACCAAGGAGAGCAGTCCCCTGAAAGAGCTTACACAGGTGGAGCGCATCTTTTTAAAGATGTCACTCTACCTATGTGTTTCTGGATGCGGTTGTTACCTGGGATCGCGGGATGGTCACAAGCGCTGCATCGTGTGTACCCATTGTGGGAGGATGACCATCTCGGAGTTACGGTCGAGACTCCCTGTCCCTGCACCTCTGCCGCAAACTAACCCACCTCTAAGGGTTACTTCAGGTAGTAGTATGGGTGACCTGAGGATCACGGTGAGCACGCTTCCTTCGGGGAACCAACCCCCTAGGAACCCTCATCCCTCCCACGCTCCGCAGCCAGTAGAGACGCCGACAGAACGCGCTGGACCATCCACGAGGTGTGTACCAGCCGTGTCCTTCAGCGCTCCCCGGGATGACCAGATGTCGATCGCTGCATCGGAGAGTGGGTCAGGCTTCTCTGCGGATGATGATTCGGCGCCGCTGCCCCCTTCGGGTGTGACAGCGGTGCCCGAGTTGGACCCGGAGATGATGGTGATGACATGACATGCTTTCCCAAGCCACCAACAGGATCAGCCTCGTGTAGAACCCTCCACTGTGTCCCGAGCCCTCGAGCCTGAGCCCTCGAGATTAGTCTCTCAGGGTGGCGCGCGCTGGTTCTTAGCAACCCACCCCGGTTCCTTTCTTCCCGGAGGTGCATGAGGAGTTCACTGGGTCATGGACGGCACCTTTCACTGCCAGAAACCGTCCCGGTGGCTCCTCCTCCCTCACCACCCTTGATGGCGGGGTCGGCTAAGGGTTACATGCGCACCCCTCCAGTGGAGCGGGCCATTGCTATGCAGCTGTGTCCTAACTCCACTTGGCGCAGAGTGCTGTGTCTCCCTTCCCGAGCCTGTAAGTACTCGTCGGACTTAACCGACAAGGCTTACAAGGCCTGTGGGGAAGTAGCCTCTGCCATACACGCTATGGCGTTGTTGCAGGTCCATCAGGTCAAGGCACTGATGGACCTGCATGAGGGTGGTCATGATCCCCAAGTTCTTCATAAAAAGTCACGGAGGGGGCCCTTGTTCCCATGAGAGAACAGGGCGTTTGTATCCTCAACTATCTCGACGACTGGCTCATACTAGCACACTCTCGAGATCAGTTATGCGAACACAGGGACCTTGTGCTCAGGCAGCTCAGCCAGTTGGGTCTTCAGGTCAACTGGGAAAAGAGCAAACTCTCCCCCGTGCAGAGGATCTCTTTTCTCGGTATGGAGTTGGATTCGGTTGCACAGACAGCGTGCTTCACAGAGGAACACGCTCAATCTGTGCTGAACTGCTTGAACACGTTCAAAGGCAGGACGGCGGTCCCACTGAAATTTTTTCAGAGGCTCCCGGGGCATATGGCAGCGGCAGCAGAGGTAACTCCGCTCGGGCTGCTCCATATGAGACTGCTTCAGCACTGTCTGCATGGCCGAGTCCCGAGATGGGTGCCCCTGGAACAGGTGTCCAGGCATGCTGAGGTGTTCACAGATGTCTCTGCCACCGGCTGGGGTGCCACATACAAAGGGCATGCAGTGTCAAGGGTGTGGATGGGCCCCCAACTGTCAACTGCCTCTATTTGCTAGCAGTACGTCTCGCTCTGAGCCACTTAAAGAGGCCTCTACAGAGCAGGGACGTGCTGGTCCGTTCGTACAACACTGCGACCGTTGCGTACATCAACCGACAAGGTGGTCTACGCTCCTGACGCATGTTGCAGCTCACCCGCCATCTCCTCCTCTGGAGTCAGAAGCATCTGAGGTCGCTTCGGGCCATGAATGTCACCGGTGTGCTCAGCCATGTGGCAGACGAGCTATCACGAGCTGTGCTCCCGGGAGAATGGCGACTCCACCCTCAGGCGGTTCAGCTGATCTGGACAGAGTTCGAGATAGACCTGTTAGCCTCCTCAGAGACCTCCCACTGCCAGCTGTTTTACTCCCTGACCGAGGGAACACTCGGCACGGGCGCACTGGCACAGCTGGCCCCGGGGCCCTCGAAAATATGCATTTTCTACAGTGCGTTCCTTATTGCTCCAGAGTGAAAAACCTGTTGAGTCCTCCAACACCCTCGGCCCGGACGTGGCAGAGCATCCGGTGCCAGGCTTTATCCGTTGAATAATTGAGAACTGGGTCTAGGCTGGTTTCCAAATATGTGACCCTGTGGGGATCCCAAATGTGTATCCTTCCACGGCTGCTCCTAATCGAAGCCTGTGTCTTTCCCTTGGGCTAAGTCACCCAGTATTTCATATTGCAGTACAAACTTCGGGTTAGTCCATATGTATATCTCCACATAACTCCTTCGGGGAAGAACGCAGCGTTCTCCTTCCTAACAGAAAGGGCATGCTTTCCCAGTGTTATCTAAAAATCTCACTGTATTGGTTATCACGGAAAAACAGTGACAGATAAACTCTGTGTAAGCCCTCTCCTATCGTCCTTCCAGGCAAGAGGGGCTCAGCAGTTGTGGCCCTTTGTTAGGGATTCCTATTCGTGGTGTCGAGAGACAGACTGAAGAGGAACATCTCGGTTACATAGGGTAACCCTCATTCCATGAAGTAGGGAACGGAGACGCAGTTTTGAATTTTTTAAAACTGATTTCAAAGTTTTTGAAAATGATACCGTACCATTATTGTATCAGTGTGTAAACGACAAAAAAAGAGAATTTGTGAAAATGATGATGTCATGCGCATGCGTATTACATGTTTAGTCTATAGGCGCGTATGTTTCTTTACAAGGTGACATCGCCAACTACTGGCCTGAAATACAGCATTTTTAATCGTTTTGCAGATCCATGTGAACGGATAGTTTTGACAAAGTTGTCTTCTGTACATGAAAAATACAAAAGAAAAAAATTCCGTTTCAGTACATAAAGAAAAATAATAAAAACAAGCCCTGGGGCATAACTATAGTTGAATAAACAAAACAGTCTTATATAGGGAATTTATTGTCTCACCCTTACTAGAAAACCCAGGCATGAATCTTAAAGTTTACTCTGCCCTATGTTCTCTCTCTCTGTCTCTCTCTCTCTCTCTCTCTCTCTCTCTCTCTGTAGGTGTGTGTGTAACATCGATTGCTCCCACATCAGTTTTAATCCAGTTTGTGCATCAGACGGCCGTTCCTATGACAACCCCTGCCAGGTGAAAGAGGTGTCGTGTCAGAAGCAGGAGAGGATTGAGGTCAAATACCTCGGACATTGTAAGGGTCAGTCGCAACTCTCAATTTTTTCAAAACAAATGTGTTCACCTCTGCTCCAGCCTGACAGTCTAATGACTTTCATTCTACTCCCGATCTCAGGAGGTTATGAGAAAAGTTACCCCTCACACACCATTTCTCTTACAAGGCTTTGTGATTTCTTTTATGATTTTTTAATAAGCATAACTATATTCTGTAGCCAATGTATATTTAGTAGAGCTTAGTAGATTAAAATAATCACATGAAATGCAATTTTTAGATTTTTTGACCCAGCCCCAGTCATAATAAAAAATTTGAAACCCATGATCATTTGTATAAAATTCCTCACAGCATTTTGATGCATTATTGGCCCAATTTAAATGAAGAAATCTAAAACAGATTTTTTTCTGAAGGTTCCTGAACAACATGTATGTGTTGCTACTGCGCAAAAAAAAAAAAATACAAAATTATATTTTTATTTAGCAAGGACACATTAAAAAGTGGCAGTAGACTTTTACATTGTTACAAAAATTATATTTCAAACAAATACTGTTTTTTTTTTTAAACTTTATATTCATCAAACAACCCTGAAAATTGCATTGTGGTTTTCATAAAAATATTTAGCAGCACAACATTGAAAATAAGAAGAAATGTTGAGCAGCAAATCAGCATATTAGAATGATTTCTGAAGGATCATGTGACACTGAAGACTGGAGTAATGATGATGAAAATATAGCTTTGATCACAGGAATAAATCAAATTTTAAATATATTAAACAAATATGATTTTAATTTGTAATAATATTCACTATATGTTTGTACTATTTTTTTTTTTTTTTTTTTTTTTTTATCAAATTAAATACAGCTTTGTTGAGCATTGGAGAAAAAAGAAAAAATCTTACCAAAACCGAACTTTTGAAAGGTAGTGTAGGTTAATGTATTTTTGTCTTTTTAAAACACATTACATTTTTGTACATTAAGTTTCCCATTTAGGGAAAGAAATCAAAATAATGCGTACAAAAGATTTTTGCTACAGTCATTCAAATTAACAATGTTTCCCACTCATAGATGTCAAACATTTTAATTAAATTCTGATCTACTCTGATTAAAAACATTACATTTTACATTAATGTTTTCTTAAATAAATTGTCTCCTTCATTTATTAGTAAATAAGAGTCTGGTTTGCTTTTAATTTCAAATTCACTAAAAGTGTTAATAAATCAAAGGCACCAAACATAAATGTCAGTAGCTCTAAAAACAGTGTCGCTCCTCTCCTGTGATGAACAGAGTGGTGTGAAGGAGCATATTGAAAACAGTGAGTCTCTGGAGAACTAGCCTGCTTTATGTGTCCTCAACAGGCCACCGTACCCTGATACCGCCCAGTGTGTGTGACAGTTTGACTGAGTGGTGTGACCTGCTTCACAGACAGTGTCAGGAGGGAGTTTGAGAGTGAGAGAAAGAGAGAAGAGAAGAAAAGAAAGGAAGAAAGATTGTGATTGAGTAAACAGAGGGTGTGGTGTCACTGCTGTTGCATTGATCCCTCCATTGACTTACACGGATACCCTTCAAATGCTCTCTTGCACGTACACACACACTTTTCTTCTCACCGTTTAGAGACAAAACGTAGTCTCTGCTAAATAGTCTAAAACTCCTTTAAAAGGCTAGTTCATCTAAAGATTAAGACTCTGTCATCATTTACTCACCCTCTTTGTGCTAAGTCTAATTATTTTAGAGAAGTCTGTGAGGAACAGATAGAAATTGAAGACTGAAATTTGAGAGCTGTGGGGAAAGGGAAGGTTTCAGCAAATTATTTATTCACATTCACATGAGTGCTGCAGGAAACGAGTTAGCACAACGATGCGTCTCACCCTGCGTCTCAATGTCCATACTATCCATCCTAAATAGTATGTGAGACACCTGAGACTTATATTACATCTTGTAAAAAGGGGCATAATTAGGGATGGATATCGTTCAAAAATGTTCGATATCGATACTGATACCTTGACTTCGAGACCAGTTCCTGAAGTATACTTTTTTCGATACCAATTTTATGAAACCCGTTTTGTCAAGATTACATTACATAATACCTAAAAATTACCTTTGGTTTCATTTTTTCAGTTTGTTGACTCATTTAGGCCACCTGGGGGCAGAATATATGCCTCACGCTCAAGCGCACGCAAAAAGCTTGCCTAATGATTATGAATGTGTCGGAAAAATAGCAAGGAGACATTTTTTAGAGACATACGTTTTTAAGACATAAATTAGTGTTTTCTGAGTCAGTGTTGGCTGCAAACATGAAGTTGACGTTGCTGACTCGTCATCTCCGCAGCATAGTGCTCACACAACAACCTGACAACATAAACATGGTTGCAGAATTACAACAGTCTTCCTCTCTCTCTCTTTTTCTGGCTGTGTTTAGAGGAGAGAGACCAGGTGAGTGAGGTACCGTGGGGACTTTACATCCCGTGTCCGGAGCGTTACAAGAACTACTGTGTCCATGGAGAGTGCGAGTATCCTAGCAACCTCTCGCCCCCCACCTGCAGGTAACGGCACCACACATTCAACACAGCAAACTCTTCCTTCTCCCTCACCTACACACCCACTCTTTAAAGGACAGTGTGAGATTGATTTTGGAGAAGCGGTGAGAAGACAAAAGCAGGGGAGAGAAGGAGAAATGAGAGATGAGATGAGAATGAGATGAAAGATGTGAAGGAAGGAGAAAAAGAGAACAGATATTGTGTATGTGCCTCTCCCTAAAAGATGACTCATTCCTACCAGCTGTGTGTGTGAGAGTGTGTGAGAGTGTGTGTGTGTGTGTGTGCGCGTGTGTGTGTGAGGGAGAGAGTGTGTGCTGGCTGGCAGGTGTCCCTTTAACCGCCTCCTCTGAGAGGTCGAGGTTCTAATTAAACAAGACTATGTTTTTCCCAGTGTGCACCAGCTCCCTGCTGCACACTCACTCCCACACACACACACTTTCACTGCTTTTTTGCACCTATAAACACTGAATGCCTAGTAATTATCCACAAAAAGTGGCATCAACATCCTACTGCCATGTGATTATACTCGCGCTCTTTCACTGTCCTCTATCATCACATCGACACACACACACTACTCGATGTCTTGGGGTCTGCTGAAATAGTCTATTGATTATGCCCATCTTCTCTTTTCTTTAAACTTTAACATCAGTTTATCTTGTTTGTGTGTGTTTTCCAGTTGTCATTCGGGCTTCATTGGGCCACAGTGTGATAGGAAGGACTATAATGTGATGTACGTGGTACCTGGTTCTGGAAAACTGCGTTACGTTCTGATCGCATCCATCATTGGAGCTCTGCAAGTGGCCATTATCTGCCTTGTAGTGCTTTGCATCACACGGTGAGCTTAAATACACAGATTTTTCTCTAAACACTCAAACTTCACAAATGCACGGTCTTGGTTTTCTGATGTTGGTCCCATGTAGCTGGAAAAAAATCGAACAGTTATGTAGAATAAGTCAGGAATGACAGGAGTCCATCCACATGTGCACTTTTTTTTTAGTGTGGAAATGAAGCTGTAAAAAATTGTGTCTGGAAATATGCAGCAATGTTTTTTTCATAAGAGTGTTAATTAAACATTTAACAAGAGTGTTACTTAAACTAAACAGCACAGAGATTCCAGTTTGTGGGAATCACGGCAGCATATATGGAAGGCCAAAGAGATTTTTTTTGTCATGATTTTGTGATCTCCATAAAACAAGTTATTTTGAGTTTCCAATTGTTTCTTTTATTCTGAGAAAACTACAGAAAAATAACTCTAATATATGGGCTCTAGATTATAATGTTATTGTATTTATTAATCATTACCTATTTATATGTGACCCTGGACCACAAAACCAGTCATAAGTCGCACAGGTATATTTGTACAATACATTGTATGGGTCAAAATGATCGATTTTCCTTTTATGCCAAAAATCATTAGGATATTTAGTAAAGATCATGTTCCATAAAGACATTTTGTATATTTCCTACCGTAAATATATAAAACATTAATTTTTGTGCGATTTTCTCAATGTTTAGATTTTTTTGCACCCTCAGATTCCAGATTTTCAAATAGTTGTATCTCGGCCAAATATTGTCCTATCCTAACAAACCTTACATCAATGGAAAGCTCATTTATTTATTTTAAAAAATTGACCCATGTGACTGGTTTTGTAGTCCAGGGCCACATCTGTCATTATGTATAAATCCTATCTGAATATTATCTATTGGATAATTATAAATAATGTTACTATGTACATATTTATTCTCTATTCATATCATGGTTTCCACAAAAATATTAAACAGCTGTTTCCAACATTGATAATATTTTTTTTTCTGAGCAGTAAATCAGCATATTAGAATAATTTCTGAAGAATCATGTGACACTGACGTGTGACACTCAAGTCGAGTAATGATGCTGAAAATGAAGCTTTGCCATGACAGGAATAAATTACATTTCATAACATATTACTTGGTGAGCATAAGAGACTTTAAAAAACAATACAAATAGTTTACCAACCTCAATCTTTTGAATGGTATTGTTCATACTGATTTTTGGCAAACTATCCTTTTAATATAATATACAATACATGTATATGTAAGGGATAATGTACATCCAGCCGGTTGTTATTGCAGAATATCGCTGATCAACCTTTCGGGGTTTATTCTGAAATAACTACCAGCTGGATGTACATTATCTCGCTTATTACACGGCTACTTGCCACATAAGTAAACAATTAGACACTAAATATTTTATTAGGTATTTTCAGTGAAGAAAGCGGTTGCTAGCAAGCGGCAAGTTCAAATTAGACGGACATTTAAGGAATATGATACAGTAATACCATTTATTACACTGCATTTTACCACACAGTTAATTATGGGGATAAAAGATATTGATTTGAGATTAAACTGTTTTATCGTCCCTTTTTGTTATCTTATAATCCATTACAGTGTACAAAACAATTGTTGCAAAATGGACGCAGTTGCGTTTGTGTGAAACAAGAGAGCGAGTCTGCGACGCCCTGATGACAATTAAATAATTGTACACAAAAATATTGATTTGAGTTTTAATATTTAATTAGCTAATTATTTAATTAGCTCACCAAAACTGACTTCATTTTCCCGGATAAGCCTGCGTTATCAGTTTTTAACGGTTGTTATCGGGGAATAACATACCATGATTGACCTATCAGAATCAAGTATTCCACTGAGCCGTATAATAATATGTATTAACTGCATGTACACAGAAATACACACACTTGTATGAATGCGGTGACAGCTTTGCTGATTATAATGGGATTCGAGTGTTCTAGTATTGTCGCATTGCACACTGCCTGTATATAATTTATTCAAAATTCAACAGCTTTGTTTTCCCATGCTGCTGAGAAGGACAGTGTGATTTTCTTGATTGTCTGATTGATTCATTAAGATTTCTCAGCTTTGTCTAGATGTGAAGCCTACAATAAATAAATATGGCATGCAGTTGCCTCAGACAAAATAAGCTTATAATTGTAAACCATGTAAATCAGAATAACTGTGATTGCAATATCCAGAGAAATGATCAACAATTGTGATCTACGATTATTAAAACCTGATTCACACACACGTGCAGTCATGAACAAACATGAAGTGAATGAAAGGCACACTGTACTCCGCAGTGCCCTCCTTCACCTTACAGCCCGCAAACCGTTTCTATAGCAACACACTTTCTAACTGCAGCAGTGACTTAGGACGACTTTCTCTTATCTGTCTCCTCTTGCTTTCTCTCTCTAATTTTCTCAAGTCCTGTCTTTCACCGTCTCTCTCTCTTCATGTCTTTCCTTCTAGCTAATCAAAGATGCTCAGACTGAAGCATGTTTAATCAAACACTCCTGCAAGGACGTAGCGATTAGGTGATTGTAATGATTCTCTGACGCCGCGTTGCATGCAGAGTGTGAGAGCTCGTCTGGGAGGTAACAAAAGTAGTGGTCCGGAGAGATTGTAATAGAGAGAAAATACGAAGAGCGAGGAAGAAAATCAAGCACTCTCTGATGAGCCATCATTCAGACTCTTTGACCTTTTAAAAGTTTACAACCCACAGTACTGCTGTTTTTACCCTCCGCTGTACCTCCACCTGTAAGCAGGCTTTCTGAGGCCTGTAATGTGTTATGGTTGTGTTGTGATTGTTGCTTTGGCTCCCAGGGACGAGCGGGGCAGTGGAATGGACCGTGATGCCATAATGGCTCTGTTGCCCTCAGTGTTTCCTCCCCAGGGAGAAATTGCCACCTCGTTTTCGTATAATCAGCACAAATGGTCTTCGACTACAATCCATTTAATATAACACTTATACAAACAACATTTATGTCAATGCTGGATTATGGGGATATTTTATATATGCATGCAAACAAATCTTCTTTGAAAATGCTGGATTCAGTATATCATGCAGCACTAAGATTTGTGACTAATTCCAATTTTCGTACTCATCATTGCAACTTGTATGAGAGTGTTGGTTGGCCATCTCTGCACAATCGCAGGCTGGAACACTGGTATATTTTTCTTTTTAAGGCCATACTTTGTAAACTGCCTCCTTATTTATGTTCTCTTCTCACTCTTAAAGTGTCTACCAGGAAATGTAATCTTAGATCATATGGACAAATCATGTATGATATCCCACGAACGCGAACTGTCTTCGGTGAAAGTGCTTTTAAAGTTTTTGCACCGTTTTCTTGGTATAAATTGCAGAATAAGCTCAAATTTGATTATTTACCGACAATGACACAATTTAAAATGAGGATAAAGAACTATTTGAGTACTAAATGCACATGTACTGTTACTGAGTGCTTCTGGTGAATATGTTGAGATGATGTTAAACTGCCAAAATGTCTTTTTCTGTTAAATGTTTGTATATGTATTTTTAAATGGAACTATTATTCTGCCGTCTTGGCCAGGACTCCCTTGAAAAAGAGATTCTGAATCTCAATGGGATTATTTCCTGGTAAAATAAAGGTAAATAAAATAAAATAAATAACTCTCCAAAAGTAGCCCTGTAGGATCCTAAAGCAGAGAGTTTATTGATTGAAGTGAAAGTGCCAAACAGACGCAACAATGCAGCAAAAGTGTTTTGCAAGGATTTAATGTCTAGCTTTTTTTAGGACAACATGTGAACCGTGAACAGTGACTCTTGAACCTTGGCCCTCTCAGCCTAACTCAGCTTAACTCAGCCTAAAATCAGCCTAGCTTATTGTGTCCTCTTCTATAGTACGGCATACCTTTGACAAGAAAAGCAAACAGCACAGTAAGTGTAAGAGTTATCACCAAAATAATGCAAAATGTAAAAAAATACACATCCTTGTTACAATAATTAGCATTTCAGCAGCCTATGGTGACAACTGGCGGGGTTGTAAAATTAATGGCACACAAAACCAACAAAGGGTTATGTAAGACGATGCATCATGACAGTGAACATCAATCGTGACATTTTGGAACAACAATATCATTAGACTGGATTACAGCAGACGATTAAATGTATGAAACAGACCGTGATAAACTTTTTATCTATTTATTTAATTTTACTTATGCACATGCAGAATTACAGCAAATATGCATAATGGTTGCTGAGTTGGTAAATTTACAGAATTTAATTCTGCAAAATTTCTGTTTTCTCAAATAAAACTGAAAATATATAAAAGAGTGGCAGCGACAGCCAGAATAAAATCAGTTAGCACGTGACCTATTTTAAATAATTAAATCATTTTAAAATAATAAATAACTTTAAATAACTTGCCCAAACAATCTTGTTTGATGCTGTCACCCAGCAGTATAGCTTGCTGGGGTTGAAATGATTTCAAAAGCTTTGGCTTTCTGCCAAATGAACTCTTTCCCCACCACTGACGGAATTTTCCGGCTTTCCGTGTTTTCAGTGTTAGATGGTAGGAGGCGCAATTACGCATCTTCTGAAAGAGTAGAGAATCTCCACATCAAAACAGGCACAAAAAAAAAAGGCAGAAACAAGCGATAAAAGCATTGCTTATGCACATTGTAGATTTCTCAGCTCGATTTTCTCAGCTTTTTGTTAAAAATGTTGCTTTTTTGTGAAACTTACCCACGTTCAAGTGTGGATCAAAAATAATGCATTAAGCTAGAAGCTAGAAGCTTTTATTAAAAAAATGTCTATGATTTTTTTTTTTTTTAATGATCAAAAATGCTGGGGTTGACTGGAAACTTTTTTTTTAAACATGCTGACCGAGTAAGAGTTAAGCTCTGGTGTACTGTAGGTCTTCCTTTGCTAAATAATTACAACATTTCATTAAAAGTTAAGACTTGAAAACGGCATGGATAATAAAACAATGTCCTCCTCAATAATGTTATAGTACTTGTATTTTCCAGCACTATTTTTCTTTTCCGATCGTGTTCCAAACAGAGGGTGGAACTTGTCATAAAGTTATAGTGATAACAAACCCCACCCATTTAGAGTGACAATATAATTTGGTCAATTTTTCCTGTCACTTGAAATTAGTCTCTCATTGACTTGCTATTCACCAATCATAGAGCTGAAAGAGTTAAGCGTAAAAAATCTTATAAGGAGATACCGGGCATCTTTCATTTAGCCATTCACATTCCAACACAAACTGGAATTGGTTTTAAGGGTTTATTTCCTCATTTGTTTTTATGTTTATTGTCATATTATGAATTCCTAAAATAACATTAGATGTTAGGACTTTATCAAAAAAAGATTTTACTTTTTAAACTTTTATTTTTTACAGTAGTTTAGGCCCTCTCTGAACTCTTTTGCCATTACAGTTTCAGAGGGCGTACAGTTGGGCTGAATGACCATCAACAATGGGAGGGTGATATAATGATCCTAATATCATAATGAAGAGCAAACACCCAGTAAAAATGAAAATGGAATTACTGAAAACAAAAAGTACTTTGTTATAATTATGTCTGGTGTGAATGACCAGTGCTAAAACAGGAGGGTTGTGACACTTTAACTCTGTGATGCATGAATATTTAAATCAAAAATGGGGGAAAATCTGCAATATTTTAGTATTATTTATATACTATTTATAGTATGTATTAATATTTTGAATTAGCTTTTTTATATTTTATATTTTGATCATTTTATTTAAGTTTAAGTAATTTTGTTCTTTTGTTATTTAAAAATATTTTGATTTAGCATTAATTGGTTTATGGATGGGTTTGAACAGTACAGTATATGTGAGATACTATTATGAGAAATAAAAATCAATATTTTGTCTTCACTGTGCAGTTTCAGCAACAGAAAATGGTTTAGACTGTCACTGCTAAAAAAAAAAGGAAAAAAAAGTATTTAATTCAAATTATGCACAAAACAGTTTCATGGCTGCTGAGAAAGGTCTTTGGTGTTTTATGCCCCCAACGTCGCCTTCCAGGCAGCGAGGGGATGGGTAGGTTTAAGGTTGAGGGTAGGGTTAGCTGCCTCTAAGGAGCCATTGGGGGCATAAAACACCATCGAGCGCTGAGAAATATGTATGGCCATTAATTTTCTCAATTCAGCCGTCATTTGCTGGTGTGGCAAAAAGTTATTTTTTGGCTGTGAATGTAATGCTTTAAGACTTGGTAGGTGATTAGTTTTCTAAACCCGTACAGCCAGTGAGTTAAAGGTTCTCTTCACTGTGTAAAACTAAATGTTTGCGAGCAAGAGGATGGAACTAATTAAAACAGGAACAGCTTTGGTCTGGTCAAGAATCAGTGTCCCCCGCGTACCCTGCTGCCTCCGAGCCAATTTAAGAGCCAGGGGCGCACTCTGCCCTATGCAAAACATGACATTTAATAAAGCGAAGAGGAAAATATAATAAAAATTCCTTGTGGTGGAAGGTTTCCCCTGCCGAGCTGCTAGGGAAGCGAGAGAAGCTGTTAATGAGACAATTTAAACCGCAGCAAGTGCCTGTCTGCCAGTATCTGATTTCCATTCGTCTGTCTTTCCGTCTGCCTTTTTTCTGTGCATTTTATACTTTATATGTTTAGAGCTGAACTTAACGCATAAATGTAGTACAATTAATTATGCAAAAGAACCTGTTGAAAAATAAACGCATGTAATCATGCCACTGATTGACCCGTATGTAAATTCTGTAATAAGCTGTGTTGGGGGTAACACATTACAAGTAACGTAAGTTACGTTATCAGATTACTTTTTTTAAGTAATGAGTTACTTACCTCTTTCCCCGCCAGCGTTTTTGATCATTTTCACAAAAGTTTCATGGCCCCTAGAATATTTTGTTTGAATATCTGAACTTGCAATATATCAAAAGAAAGAACAGAGCCTCTCTTATTAAAAAATATTAATAATAAAAAAAGTTTTATTCTAGCTTTATCAACACTTGAACGCAGGTAAGTTTCATTAAAAAAAGCAACATTTTGAGGAAAAAGCTGAGAAAATTGTGTTTTTGTCAAAGACTACATCCAGATCGGATTCAGAACGATGAACAAAACACAGATGAAGTAGATCAAGTCCATAAACACACCTAAAGCTTCACAGTCCAGTATCAACATTTCATTCAGTAACATTAAGCAGTTTTGATTTATATGCTGTTTAATGTTGATGATCGCGTTATTTTACATATGCATATAGTTACATATGATATCGCTTTTTTCTGCATCTTCCTCACACGTGTTTTGATCAGGAGATTCAGTAATCTTTCAGAAGATGCGTTATAGAGCCCCCTACTGTATAACAGTGAAAACACGCAAAGCCGGAAAATTCTGTCAATGGCGGGGAAAGAGTTAACACTTTTAACATTTATTCACTGACACCTCTCCTGTCCCCATGATGATTGAAATTGGGAGTAAGTGCAGAGGTATGTCCTTCAGCCTGAGGCTTATACAATTCACTTTTGGCGTGAAAGGGCCTTTACAGTTGCCAAAAATATAACTTTTTTATTATTATAAAAAACAAAACAAGCAAGCCTAGTCCAGGTGAGAAAAAGTAATGAAAAAGGAAGGTAACATTACTTTCCATAAAAAAGTAACTAGTAACACAATCAGTTACCTTTTAAAGTGAGCAATGCAATATTGTAATGCATTACTTTCTCCAACAATGATAAAAAGTAACTTTTTTCAGAAAAAAAGTGATGCAGGCTTGCTCGTAAGAACATAGATCAACTTAAAAAGCCCTGTGTGAATGTCTACCTCAGACAAAACTCAGTTGAAAATTGGATTACTATAGACCAGGGGTTTTCAAAGTGTGGGGCGCGCCTCCCCAGGGGGTGCCAGAGCATGCCAGGGGAGGCCCGAAGAGTGGTAAAAATTATAGCCTAATAATTAGTTTAAAATATAATTATTGAGTTTAATTATTATATGTAATTTTTTTATATATTTAAATGTTTTTTTTCAAACGATACTAAAAATAATAAGACAAAAATAAGATAAACATTTTTCACCCAGAATGCCGTAGCTGTGAATTCGCTGCTGTTTGGCAAGCCCGCCAATACAGATATGCCTATTAATACAATGGAGCGATTTCTGAGACCCCCCGATTCAAAGCCTTCAAATTCAGGGCTTAAACCCAAAAGACATCAGTATTTGAGGTTAGGATTTACGTGGACAGGACAAGTTGATGAACCACAACCTTTATGTGTGGTTTGTTAGGAGATTTTGGCTAATGACAGCATGAGACCCGCAAAACTTCGGCGACACCTTGAAACCAAGCATGTCGAGGTAACAGGAAAACCTCCAGAATTTTTCCACAGAAAACTTCAAAGCTTTCAAGGTCAGAAAAAAATTGTGGGAGATTTTGACAAATTAAATGGAAAGGCCACTGAAGCTTCATATCGCGTTGCATTGCGCATAGCCAAGGCAGGCAAAGCACATGCCATTGGAGAGACGTTAATTCTGCCGGCAGCGGAAGACATGTGTTCTCTGATGGTAGGAGAGGCAGCGGCTTCTAAGATCGATTCTGTTCCACTATCTGACAACACAATAAGTCGGCGCATCTCAGACATGGCACAGGATGTGAAGGAGCAAGTGTTAGACAGCTTCAGACACAGCCAATTTTTTGCACTCCAGATTGACGAATCCACCGATGTGGCCAGCTGCGCTCAGCTGTTAACATCAGCTGGACATTCAAACATGGACATTCAAGAAGAGTTTCTATTTAGTAGTCCTTTGCCCACCCACACAACAGGTGAACAGATTTTCAAAAAATTGAACAAATTTGTGAGAAAGAACGATATAGACTGGGAACGCTGCTGTGGCATATGCAGTGATGGGGCAAAATCAATGACGGGCCACCACAGTGGTCTCATCTCGAAGGTTAAAGAGGTAGCCCCGAGAGCCGTGTGGACCCACTGCACAATCCATAGACAAGCCTTAGCTGCCAAGAAGATGACAAATGATCTTCGGAGTGTCCTCGATGAAGCTGTGAAAATTGTCAACCTGATTAAAGCACGACCTCTAAATGCTCGTCTTTTCCACATTTTATTAGATGAATTGGGAGCGCATTATAAACAGCTGCTTCTGCACACCGAAGTCCGCTGGTTGTCACGGGGCAGAGTTCTATCACGACTTTTTGATTTGCGTGAGGAAGTACTACTTTTTCTGTCAAATGTTCAATCCCCACTGGCGCAGCACATGAGCAATTTCAATTGGATTGCAAGGTTGGCATAATAGATGCCTCAACACGCTTAATACATCATTTCAGGGCAGAGACGGCAATGTGTTCTTGGCATACGAGCAAGTGTCCTCGTTCAGGAGAAAGCTGGATCTATGGGTCACTCGTGTGGAGAAAGGATGCTTGGACATGTTTCTCACGCTGGCTGATTTCATGAAAGAGACAGGGCTGTCAGTGGTTACTATTCAGCCTTTGGTTGCTGAACACTTGAAGGGTCTGTGTCAGCAATTCACACACTATTTTTCTGACAAGAGAAAATCCAGGATGAGTGGATTCGCAATCCATTCAAGTTCAAGCCAGCAGAAAGTGACGCACTGTCTATACAAAATGAAGAGGCTTTGATTGATCTGACTAGTAATCATGAGGTTAATCATGATAACCATTGGGTCAGTTATGTCAAAAGGGAGGCCCACTGTCTTGGACTTTGAAAACTTTATAATTTTAGGGGCTTTATTAGCAAGTATTGATATGTGATTATTTTTATTTTTATGATTATTAATTGATACATTTTTTATTGACAGCCATAATCTAAAATCTAAATGGGATTTTTCTGTTAGGAAAAGTTGCAGTTGTTTTTTAAAAGCCCAAGTTTGCTGTGCTTATTTGTAGGGCTGCACAAATTGTTCAAAACATTTGTGATTATATCAATACAGCTATAATAATAATAATACAATATTAATATTTCTTATTTTGTTTACATTCATTTAATAATAATAGGGCTGCCTCCTATTATTCGACTAAATATTAGTCGATGAGAAGATGCTTAAGCACAATTTATACTTCTGCGTCGAACTCACACCGTAGCTACGTCGTAGGCTGTTTGTAGCACGCGTACCCTTACGTGCACCTCTGCAAAAATGTAACGTGTCAGTTCTACGCGGACGCAAGTGCTGTGATAAGTCTGCTAGAACCCCTCTCTCAGGTTTCACATGTGTAATTCTACAATCTGCATGTGTAATTGCGCGTCAACGAGGACAACGACGTAGAAGTATAAATGAAAACCAATGCGTAGTCTATAGCGTAGAGGCTCCGGCGTAGGTCCAACGCAGAAGTATAAATCAGCCTTTAGTCGACCAAAATTGTATCAAGTCAGTCAAAAAAAAAAAAAAACCTCCACAGGAAGTGGCGAAGTCACACCGTGAGGGACAGATCATTAACGACGGGTCCTTGTGGTAATTACAGAGACTGGTCACTAATATTTATGGCTGTCGTTAAACCATCAATCTTTAATTTTGACAGAAAACCACAGAAACGCTACTCATTACAAGTTTGGGAATATAACACTTTTTTTGTGTGTTTACAGAAGATGTCCACGTGGGAATCGGATAGCACGGCAGAAACAAAACGTTCCACACTTCAACTCCGAAAACACCCTGCGGGCCTCCACCAGACTCATCTGATGAACCCTTAAACTGTGTTAGTAAAAAAGAGTGACATGTGCTAAAGACAGAAGAGAAAGGCCCCAGGGAATTGTGGGAACACACACCCCTATCCAGACAGGTGTGTAAGACCTGAGGCGGGACTCATGGCAGTGTGCAAACCTTCTCGTCTCTTGATTCCCATAGGATGCACACAGAGGATGGGCCTCATGGGACGGGCCTGCAGTGGTTTTTCCACCTGGCCTGCAGGCTTGAGTAAAGCTCAGTGAGAAAGAGAACAGGCAGTCAGCTTCGTCAAATCGTCAGAGCGTACAGCCAAAAACACCTCTTCCCTGGGGTTGCAACAGTCTGGAAAAGAGGAGTGTGGACGGATGGACGGATGGATGAATGGATGACGGATGGATGACTGGAGCGGTGTGCCACATGTTGCCTTGTATTTGTTGTCTATGACACCATAGAAAAAAATGAGCTCTCCAAGGCTCTCCTTGGTTATGTATTATATATTTACAATAGGTTAACATACTTGTGATGTTATTTTTCTCCGTTTTTATTCGCTGTAATGTAAATAAATTATTTATATCATGTGATTTGATGCATCATGTATGACTGACCTCCACAATGCAAAAAATCAGGTATGACTTACAATGAGGTTTCATTTGGTAACCTTTGTTAGAGTTGTAGTATGTTATTTCTCAGATTCGTTGCTGAACATTGTTGATATTTGAAATCAACCCAAACAAACTCACCCCTCTCTTCATTGCTCCGCCTCCAAAGCTCACCCTCCAATCCTAACCACCCTGATCTGAGTCGGTCTCGAACCCCGATCGCAAAGTATCCCAGACAGCAACATAGTGTCGGCCCAGATCCGGCCCACATCTGGGCCTTGTGGAATCCACATGTACCAGATGTGGGCCGGATCTGGGCCGACACTATGTTGCTGTCTGGGATAGGTCTCTGCAGGATAGTAATAGGAGTTACCAGATCGGTGGTCGAGGCCAAATTTAGAAATGCCCACTTTTGTAACGCAGAGACCCCATACTCCCGTACTGGCATGCGATGCGAGTGCACTAACAAGGACGCTAAACAGTAAACACTGCACTCTCTATCAATCATCAGCCTGCACAACTCTCACTAACTGGCCTCCGTTATACTCACAATGCAAGAGTGAATGTCTATTTATCGTAGCAAAAGCGCAAAAAATAATGCTTCATGAAAAATAAAGCGAAGATGATGAGCGAACGACAAGGATGCACAAAAATAAACGAACATACACAAGAGTAAATACAAACAAGAGTTTGTTGTTAGTTGCCAACAGCACAGCAGCTCCAGACAAACGATGACACTCAAAACCAGTTACTCACGTATGGAGCGGAATCAAAGCAACCTCCTTGTCTGATTTCAGGCCTTCCCACTTAGATCTCTCCAGTGCTGGAAAGCCTTTCTAATATTAATGCGTGTCCTAAAGCTCTTTCCTGATCATAACCCTCCATTTTACAGTGATATTCTAATGAGCTTTTCTCTATTGTAATGTCTCTCAGCCATCTCTCTTTCTACAGTCTTTCTTCAAATCTCCCTACTCGTTCTCTCTCCTCCACCGTCATACGCCCCCTAATGCTGATTGGCTACGTTTGTTGTTGTGTCGGTCGACCAACTTTCAAACAGTGTTTTTCAAATATTGCTTACCCCACCTTTAACAACATTAGTTAACATGAACTAACAATGAACAAGCCTTAAACAGCATTTATTAATCTTAGTTAATGTTAACGTATACTAATACATTTTTAAGATCAAAAGTTATATGTTACAATTAAAGTTCACCTAAAAATAAAAATGTAAAAAATATGTGAATAAAAGCATAAAGGGACACTTCACCCATTTGCATTGTTAGAAATCCAGTCATACTATTGAATGGTCATGCAACATTTTTTCATTTTCCCCCGAGACGAGAGAAATCTGTATTTACCTCTTTACACTTCCTCCTACAATGACGCAAACATCGTCATTTTGCGTCATTGTAGGAGGAAGTGTAAGAGGGGGGGATTTCTGTTAAGACTACAAGCACTAGATCCACCCTTTCAAACCCGCCCATAGGGGGTTGGACCTAATGCGCTAACAGACCTATCACAGATCAGTGCGAGTGCGTTTGATTTCAACGGCAGAAACCTGCAGAAAACAGGGACGAAGAAAGCTGAGTAGTAGGGGTTACCATACTCTATTTCCCGGACATGTCCGGCCGTCGAGATCGACAAAAATGTCCGGGATTCAGCTTTTGCTTTCTGCGGTCGCCATCCATTGTTTACATGCTCACCTTTTGTTTCAATCTAACTGAATTCACCCCGATTGGTGAATCTGAATGTAATGTTTACATGAATGCTAAACAAGTGATCGGTTGATTTGCGTTTTAGCATTGCTAAGAAAATACCCGCACCTCGGTGAGAGATAGCCCATGAGACCGGTGCATCTCACAGGCGCGCTCATCAGTAATCACAGTAATACAGGGAGCAGGACGAGGCTAGCGCCGCGGGAGAAAGACGCGAGGCCGGTGGCGTGATCGGTTGAAAGACGCGAGGCCGGTGGCGTGATCGGTTGATGTGTGTTTTACCATTGCTAAGAAAATACCTGCTCCTCCGTGCGAGATACGAGAACAGTGCCTCACAGGTGTCGGTCGTCAGTAATCACGCCACCGGCCTCGCGCCGTTCTCCCGCGCCCCTCAGCCTCGTCCTGCTCGCCACAGTAAACATGATGAATGGCGACTGTAGAACGCAAAAGCCAAATCCCGGACATTTTGGGCAAACTCGTCACGGAGACTCACTCGTAGCCTAGCCTTGCCTTGTTGTTTAACTGCGCTCTCTTACCGGTAGGCGTGGCTTGGGAGTGGCCTTGTAGGGCAGCGAAGCAAGTGCATTCTGGGAGTTGTTGTCTTTCATCCACATAAGCCAAAAATACATTTTCTGGCTTTTCTCAGTCTAGAAAGCTCCAAATTCAAAAATAATTTCACATTTCTTCTACATAAATGACCCACTTTCAATACACAGTCATGTCTCCACGGGTGAAATGACCCTTTAAATTCAATCCATTCATCATATAAAGAGATTGTCTTCATAAAATTTGGACTAAACCTCTGGATTCATATGGATTAGTTTTACGATCTCTTTATGAACTTTTTGAAGAATCAAAGTGTATGGACAGTTGTGTGGACTGTCAATGGAGGAAAAGCTCCATATTTCATAAAAATATCTTAATTTAAGTTTTATTAATATTGGCGCAGCAGAAGTATTTTTGTCTCTCTGTTCAGAAAAATATCTAAACATCTTTAAAAAATAAATTTCTCAAGCAAAACTATAAAAGATTTATGATGAAAACAAAGACAAAACATTTTGCCAATGAGAGAAGACATTCTCTGAAGATAATTTAGCAATTTAGCATTTTAAGTAAATGTATTTAGAATATTTTTTTATTGGAGAACAAGACAAAATCCTCATTAAGAAAGTGTTTTTGTCTTCATAAATTCACTACAGGGTTTCTTCAGGTTTTAATTTAAGGCCTTTGTAAAAACCTTTTGAAGAAATAAATTTTAATGAACATTTTTATGAAACAACACGTTAATATGTTTTCTAAATGTAAATGTCTAGGGAGAAGCACAATGAGTTGTATTAGCAACACTTTAGTGTTTGAAAATACAACTTCCAACTTATCTCCATTACTTTTGAATTAATTTTTCAAAATATATAAATAAAAATTAGCCAATTCCCAAGCAACATAGAAATAACGTTTACTGTTCCTTCTGATTCCACTGCAAATGTCTAAAGATTCTTAAATGAAGGTACATTTACTAAGCAAAATAGCATACGGTTGCTTGGTTCAGAAAAATCTACTTGATTAATTAAAATTAAAAAAAAGTTTTCATACCCCACTGACATGTGTTCTGCTTTTAAAATCATTTTTAATTTTGTTCAGTTTCAAAAATCAAGACATGTTATTTTGCATCTCAAGTTTATATTTCATTGGGAAAACAAAACAAAACAATTAAAAAAATCTTTTGCGACTTTATGAATTTAAGACTTTCTATTACGATTTAAGACTTTGTTGAGGCTTTAATTTGTAGAAGGGTGAATTAAAACCCGAATGATCTTCCAAAACTACTAAATGACAAAGTCTTACAATCTCTTCAGCAAAACTGTTTTCCTAAAATGTCCTTAACCTTCCTGCAACATTCCTTCCTGCTAAACCTTCCAACTTTGAAGGTCTTGTCACCCGTGAAAAATATCAATACTATGACAGATTTAGAAGTACCCTGAACTCTGTTGATTAGCTTTAGAACTGAGATGCATCCTTTCTCGTCACCTTGTTTCTCTTAGCACAATCTGACACAAGCAGGAAAGGAAAGTCTGTCTGTCTGCCTCCTCCGGCCCAAAGGGAGTTGTAGGCGGATGAAGCCCAGCAGCCGGTCGATGGCTGTGAGCCGCACCCATTACCCTGCAATCAATGCTGCCACAAGATCCGACTGTCACAACCTCAGTCCGGCTCTCTCCTACGCCTCTGAGCTGTCAAATACAATCACCACCAACAAGTAGTGTGTGTGTTGTACTGTTACCAATGCCCTCTGTGACCTAAGATAACTTGTGGAACCAGATCCAGCCGTCCTTGGGAGACAGAATGGCGTGAGTGTGTATATGTGTGTGTGAGCAAGTATATATATATATAAAACTACAAATGATGCATGAAAGAGAACAAGAGTTTTATTATTCCTGTCTCTCGTTGCTATTATGCTCAATGTCCTCACGATGGCAGTGTGCACCAATAATGTGATTATTTCCCATAATCAGAGTAAGGGCCTAATCTCAGTAAGATGTTTACACGAGACAAGCAAACCTCTTCACTCATTATTCTGATTATTCACATACCCCATATGCACAGCACAAATTATGAACTCAAATATAGTAGGTATTCTACTGGCCACTGTTTTAATACTTTTTGTTTTAAAAACGTTTTAGATTTTTTTTTTTCGGTGATGCGCTAAAAATGTCTTCATTGCAATCAATATACTGCATTATATCAAAGACTTTAGACATATAAAGACTTTAGATATAAAAAGAAAGTGCAACGCACAATATGGCGGAATCAGTCCCGCCTTCTAAATAAAAGAGCCAATCGGCATGGTAGAGTCATTGCGTCACTGCAGTTTCTGTTAGAAGCTCTGGTTGCTAAAGAAACAGTCAGGCTGCGTCTGAAATCGTACTCTCTTGAATAGATATTTAATATTTAGATTAAGTAGTTACTTCGCAACTTCTAAAAAAGTCTGTTCTAGATAGTATGAATGTGTGTAGTATGAAACCGCCAAGATTTAAATCCTTGAAGAAATGGGATAACCTTTCACTTGTGAGAATGTGTTGGTTTGTGTTTTATAATTAGATAATCATATATGCATCTAACTACATTTGCTGACGCTTAGTCAACTTGCTCTCAAATGCTCACGGACCGGCTTTGACTGTTCCAGTATGCCGAACAGCTTACGTATAGCCGCTAATGAGGCCTCTATATACTTATTAGATGTCTCATTGTTCTGAGACATGTGCCTAGGACTGAAAATTATTTTATTTTAAAAATTATTTTATTTTTTATAGTGTCCCCATTCAAATAGATTGGAGCTGCACTTACATGACTGGAATAGCTGCCAGAGAGGCGTTTCAAAGATGGCCGCCGAGTGAAATGACTTGCCTGAAAGAGACTTTGATTATATTCATGTCACACAATGTTGTCAACATGAACTCAACAAGAGTTTATTAAGCACCCTAAAAATGTAATGCTTTCTTTATCACTATGTTTACGAATCTACATCAACATACGCGAAATCAACATACGCCATTTTACTGTGATTATGGTTACCACATTTATAAGCCTAATCGTGTCAATCAAAGTATTGTCGTGGAACTTTTATGGCATACATCACATTGATACGTCACTTCAGCTACATTTGGATGGAAGCAAAGGCATTGTATCACCTGTTCTGATTGGTCAGTTTAGATATTCAGTACTTTTAATGTATAATTTTGGTCACACTTTAGTTTAGAGTCCAAATTTCACTATTAACTACGACTTTTGCCTCAAACTCCAAATGACTGCTTATTAGTTAGTAAGGTAGTTGTTAAGTTTAGGTATTAGGATTAAGGGATGTAGAATATGGTCATGCAGAATAAGGCATTAATATGTGCTTTATAAATACTAATAAACAGCAAATGTTTTAGTAATATGCATGCTAATAAGCAACTAGTTAATAGCGAGAATTGGACCATAAAAACTTTTTTACAAATAGAATTCATTGTGACATTAATTTTGAACACATTTCGATGAGACTCAGTCAGCTTTATCATTAAATACCTAAGAAACTTGAAATGTGAAATGATTAGCTTGATAAGTCTGCTTGTGTTATCTTTAAAATAAAGTCCACTTTGTTCGATATTTGACATTCAGACAATGACATCCCAACCATTTTAAGTGTGGCTTTATCAGGCTTCTATAGCCCATGTTCTCAAATCTCAAAAGAAAGACTGCAAAGAGTTTCATATAATGTCCAAATTTATATCAGTGAAGGAATGTGAAGCCTTATAAATAAGCTTGGCAACCACAGGCGATTTTCTCTCACAGTTATGAATAATCTACACCAGGGCTGTGTGTGGCTGTGGAATGATGTGTGTTTGAGGTTGTAAGGTAATAAATTATTTTCATGACATGCTGTAAGTACTGATTCCCACCTTCCTCCCACATGGCAGTGCCAGGTACACCAGAATCCCTCCATCTCCATAGGTTTCCCAGAGCTGGGCTGTCAGCAGGGAATCTCAATAACAAGTACAGTAGACACTCGGCTCAACAGGCAGAGCCAGCAGGGAGATCCACTGCTTCTGGGGTTACTATAAGACGAGGGGAGGGGAAGGGTTTGGTCTTCAAGAAAGGAAAAGTGTAAAGAAGAGATCATAGGATCACATCAAAAATGAGAGAAAAAGTAAAAAGGATCCAATCAATATTCATATTATGATAAACCGAGAGCTGTGGGAACGGAGCGAGGTCGGTGGAGCGATTGCTAATGTGAGCGCCACACCGGTCTCGGGTCTCACGGAAGGAGATCCGGAAGGATAAAAGGAGGAGTGACGACAGTGCAAGACGAGAGAGGACCAGGCCTGGATTTTACGCTGTGTTTTGTATACATGCAGCAGTCGTCCATGAGGGGCTGCCGCTTTACTTTAGTTTGTGTTTGTTTATTTTATGATTAAAGTTTCATTGAATGTTTTGCCGGTTCCCGCTTCCTTCCCTGAGCCTTTAACTTTTCTACATAATGCATACTTTTACATTTACAACAGAATATCAGTTACTTTTTCAAAACAGTAACGCAAGATACTTTGTTTTCCCATTTATTGAATGACACCTCTCCTTGTGGAGAGAAATTGGGAGTAAGTGAAGAGGTGTTGTGTGCGCTGTGTGAACATGATGGTTATTGTAGTTCTAGACTAAATGTGTGCATGCATTTACTCATCACTTTGCACTTTTACATTTGCCCATTTTGTTGTCAGAAGGGGTTAAAAACAATCAATCAAACCCAGCCCAGGTGGGAAAAAGTAACTAAGTAACACAATTAGTTACTTTTTAGGGAGTAAAGCGATATTGTAACATTACTTTTAAAACATAACTTTCCCCAACACTGGAAGAAAGCAAAGCAATGAGTCCCTATCATGTAGTATTTTTCTTAGACTTAAGACAAGTACACTGTTCCACAAAATAAGACAAAGGCATAATGGGCATGCAAAGTACCTTTTCATTCTCCACATTTGTCACAGCAGATCTTCATCCTAAAATGCAAATAAATATGAATCATGGTGTAGGTTGAGAAACATCACACAAAACTTAAAAGAAAAAGGGTCTGTTAAGATAATGACACTATAAGAAACTATGAGAAAGTGAAGGTGATAAGATGGTAAGTCAAAGTCAGTTATCAGAAACTCAAATATTAAACTGGGTGCCTCAAAAAAAAAAAAAAAAAAGTAGACAAATTGCATGCTGTAAAAACCAATAAGTAGAATCATTAAATGGAAAGCAGGTCAAATTAAATGCTTTTTTCTACAAAAAAGCACTTCAACCAATAAAGATAATGGAGTGTGGGTTTAGCCGTAAATATGTAGAGACTAAAAACACAAAAACAGAGTCGTTCCCATGAGACTCGGGTGTCTCAGAAAAGGTGTTAGAATTAGAAAAAGTGTGACAAATTAGAGGCTTATTTTGTTAGAGCAATGTGCAAAATCAACTAATTACGTAGCTATGTATTAATGCCACACTGTCTGTCAGGTGTATTTTATTTAAAATAAAATGTTCATGTTGTGGCCACAACAAAATTATCTTTCGATAAATTTACTGTACACTTGGAACAATAAACTTTGTACTGAACTTGGAATATTTCTTAAATTTGAAGTTGCTTGTGTGGGTTATTTGGTTAATTCTACTACTGACTCCTACTCTACTCTTCACACACAAGCTGGGTAACTTCTGTGTTTTAATTCCTCACCTCCCAGGTTTTCCAGAATGTCACATTATTAAATTATATCACAAGCATTTTGTTTTGGGTTGAGGGTTGCATTTTGTGAGGGTTCATTTAAATAATACTCTTTGACTCCTATTGTGTAAAAGGGGTGTAGTGGTGTATTAACTGCCATATACTGACCTTGTGTCACTTCACTGTAAGACTTTCCAAAGAAGCAGCTGTGATATTCCAAACATTCCATTGGTCTTGTTTTTGTGCTGCACTTGTGCTCTGATGTTGCAATTACATAATGTTTTCTCCAGGGGGCGACGAGTCATTTCTAATGGATATATAATCCGAGCTATGTAGGCCTACCTTCAAGCCTTTTGAGAAATTCCCATGAAAAACAAGAGATCAGGATACAAGTTCCCCGGAATGAAAACAATGGAGACAAAAGTCGATAAGGCAAGAATCCCCACCCTTTTAAACATAATCCTAACAGGCAGAAGAACTTTCCAGGTGCATTTCTCTCACCCTATATCTCAATCTGTCTCTTAATTCCACTTTTGTTGTCACTGCAATGCATGTTAAACTGCTATTCGCTAATTAATGACAGGTTGTAAATGACCATGTTATTTACTACTGCACTAGCCCAACACTAAACAAGCACACACTTGCCTGTAAACTGCTTTGCATTTAGAAAATCCAATATGGACCTTTGCCAAAATTCATGTGCTTGTATGCTATGATAATGTGTTATGTAATCCATCTGAGCATGTAAAGTATCCCCAGAGAACAGGTCAGAGTTCAAGGGGAACGTGAATGTACTCTTTTCCTCTCTCAGAAGTCTGTGTTTCCACAACCATTACCCTGTAAAGGAAAAAGGAGGGAAGATGACATAATGGAGGCATGTATAACAATGCAGAAAGGAGGAAACGGGAGCAATTAAGACGTTGTCTTTGTGTGTATAAGAGGCAAACACCCAATAAAGTTTCACTGAAGGTTTCCCACCATCTTTAAGATTTGGTTTCATGATGACAGTGTTTTTATTATTCACTATATTTCCCTGCATAGTGAAATGTAAATGCAAAGTTTTCCAGTTCTGAATATGTGAAATTTCGCCATGCTGTTGCTACAACTGCAGACAGGAAAAATGACTCCACTCAAACGGCTTGAGAACTGTTTGTGTGACATTTTTTCCAGAATAAACTTTGAATGACTTCAACTGTAAGAAAAGGCTCTTACAAAATAAATACAGGCAAACATATACATACATTATTGTGCACATCTATGCACACATAGAAAACTTCTTCAAAACGTTGTTTAGCAAATCTTTACTCTAGGGGGAAAACACACACCTTTGTTCTATCTTCCTTTCTCTATCTTTTACTCTCCCTCTTTATTTCTCTGGCACAGATGAGCTCATTCTGCAAACATGACTCTTAATATACTATTGCTCTCTTCAATATAAACAGAACTAGAGAGCGAGAGAGAGAGAGAGAGAGAGAGTTAGGGGGAGGTACTCCATGTGGAGAGAGTTGCTCATGTTCCACTGTACACACCCATATACTCGCACTTGACACATGCAAACACATAACTCCCTCACCAATGGGCCGGGCTAGATGCCATGGAAACCTAGCTACGCCCCCATAGGGTGTGGATGGCCTTTTTAAGCTGTGGGGAAGCCTCTACGCAGCTCTTCCAATCGCACCAGAGAGGGAGGGAGAGACAGAGAGAGAGAGAGAGAGAGTGAATAGAGTAAGAGTGTGGTTATCTTCAAAAGGGGTGGGAACACTGAACCTGGAAGCTGAAAAGTTATTCCCAAGCCTGTAAACAGGAATTAAAGCTTTAAGAACGTGGAGGCACTAAAATCAACTGGAAGGGGAACCTGGTACAGCAAGACCAGCTCACTTAAAGGAGAAGGTAAAGAACAAGACAATTTTCCTGAGTGAAGTTATCTGTCGAGACCAAGAACAGCCTCAGAATGGGAGAAGATGCAGTGCAGGCAGAGAGGAGCAGCATGATCAGCACACATGAGAATCAGGAGCTGGTGGTGCCAAGCCCCAGCCCTACTCAGTCTTCACCCACCCATAGCCTCTCCCAGCTGGGCACTGGCGCTATCTACGCCACTAGTGGAGAACCTAGTAGCCCTGGAGCTCTGGCTGGGGGCACCACAGGCACTCTACCTGGAGATGGAGCTTCACCCACAGGCCAAGTGAATGCCATCACTGTCCTGACACTTCTAGATAAGCTGGTGAACATGCTGGACACAGTGCAAGAGAACCAGCACAAGATGGAGATTAGACAGGTCGAGATGGAAGGGGCAGTGAGGGGCATCCAGAATGATATGACCAAGCTCTCCAAGAGTCACACTTCCACCTCCAACACGGTCAGCAAACTCCTGGAGAAGAGCCGCAAGGTCAGCGTCCACATGAAAGAGGTCAAGGACAAGATGGATAAGCAGGCCGTCCAAGTGAAGAAATTGGAGGCCAACCACGCTACCCTGATCAAGAGGAACAACTTCAAAGTGCTCATCTTTCAGGTAAATGTACAGTGTGTGTACGTGTGTGTGTGTGTGTGTGTGTGTGTGTGTGTGTGTGTGTGTGTGTGTTGGGTGGCAGTTGGTGATGGGGTATTTGATATGCTCAGGTGAGGACACTGAATGATTGCATTGTGCGAGGGTTCATTGTTGCATGTCTGATTTCACTGAACCAAGTTCAGCTGTCTCCAACTCTGTTAACAATCAGCGATATTACAGTCTTACACAGCTGAGTAGAGTCTAATGAATCTAAATGTCATTAGCAGATCTTAGTTTATTAACACGTGCCTCCCTCAGGGTGGGTCCATTTCTAAAGCAGGAGAAAAGGGTCATAGTTCAGAGTGTAAAAATGAAAGCAATGTGTGAGAGGGTGTGATGTCACTTAAGGTCAGTATGAGGTGGCGTGGAATAGATTGGCTAATGCTTTGGGGTCAAAAGCTTAGACAACACTACAGAAACTGTTAAGTGCTTCTGGGATGGTTAAACCTAGTCAAAACTATCATAAGTCCTTGCAAATTTTGTACTTGACTCATCCCTATATGGGGGGGGGGGGGGGGGGGAGCAGCTGGGGCTCCAAACTAAGAGAGAGCTAGAGAGCTCGAGAGAGAGAGTCAATAGGGGAGGCTTGTTTTGAAGCTTAGCCAAAAGCTATTATTTAAAGCACAATAGCCTTGAATAGAAGGTGTGTCCAGAGATCAGCAACAGTGCAGCGTAATGTGTATCCTGTTGTCAGAAGACCCGTGCTGAAATGTGCTATGCTACACTGGCTAGCTGCTGTTTACTGCAAGACCTGCAATCAACCGAATGACTCAGTGATTCCAAAGTCAGAGAGTGCCGAGAGAGGCCTTCCATTTTCCCCTCTCTCTTACCAACTGTGTGGTTACTGTAGAAGTGCATGATGTAAAGAATGAGAGGGAGCCCAGCGAAACACATTTTCAGAAAGTCAACATTCCATCTCTGTGCGAAGAGAGTGTTTAAAAAGATGGGAAGGTAAATTGCCTTTGATGAAAGTGTGAAAGCCCTCAACTTTTACACTCTGCTTTAAACAGTGAGAGCACTCTTTCTGAGAACAGTTTCTACAGTTGCCGTCTCAGACAGAGTGATGTTTGTTAAAGCTGGCCAAAAATGTTGTGTGTGTTGCTATGGCAACTACGTTGTTTATTTGCAGGGAAATCTAATTGCAGAGTGCGACAGTTGAGATTTTCTTCGTCTAAATTATTTCAGGCTCGCAACTTCATTTTCTAAGCATTTGTCATGCAGTTCAGACATGTCTGGTCTAAGGGAATGTGTTTAATCCAGCCATGGGGTTCTTGTAGTTAGGATGGGTGGGACAGTGGAAGACATGGAAGGAAAGTGTGTGCTTTTATATTTCCATCAGACATGCCCGACAGACGCAAACATTCCTTAACAGTCATTGTCTTTTAACGTTCCTTCATTAAACCCCCTTCCGCTGTCCCTTGGGGTAGCCTACGTTTATTTCTGAGGAATGATAGGATCTGACCAGTACTGAAACTATCCTCAGCCGATTAAACAGACACAACTTCAGCAGGAGAATCAAAGAAACTTTTCAAGTCACTTCTGCCAAATGTTTCACATTTATATACTACCAAACAAGCTTCACAAAAAAATGAAAAAGACTTTCGGGTGAAGCCAGAAATCTCTGTGGTTTCAACACAGAGTCAAGTCAACACATTCTCAGTTTTATTTCCTCATCTCCATAGCTACATTCAGGTGTTCAACACACCCTCTCTGCCTGTGTTTTTCACTTTTATCTTCCCCTGCTACTTTGGGATTAGGGGTGCTTGGCTCCCCCTTAGGCAGACTGCATGCGCAAGAGAGAACGCTGTTCTTGCATAAGCAGAAACTCAAATGCTCACATTCCAGAGGTGGAGCAAGTCTCTCCCACTCTCCCAATGATATAAATAGGCCAGTAACCACAATCGATTAGAGCTCCATGAGACATGTATCAAGACATTGGTCACCACAGCCACTAAAGAGAAAAGAAGGACAGAGCTTGTAAAGTCTGCTATAATCAAACATTATTCCATTTGCGATTGTTGATCATGATGCAACTTTCAATGAACACATTTAACTAATTGTCCCTGTGTTTCTCAACTTAACATATGGGTTGTGTTATAGCTGCACAACATCTCATAACTATCAGTGCATAATGCTTCAATTTTCATCATACTGAAAGCCAAATTTAGAGTAGGAAAGTGCAAGATGGAATATTTTTACAACTAGCCCTTCACTATCACCTAATAAGGCTATCTGTGCCTCTCCAGAAAGAGGAGAGAGAGGGGGGAGGGAGGGGGAGAAAAGTGTCAGTGCAAGAAGGCCTGTAGGCAGAAAGAAAGGAGACAATAGTGTTTGTTTTCCATTGTCCATCAAAAAGGCATTATCTCTTTCCAAACTTAGCTTACTGTTACAGTTCCCACTGGTGCACTGGGGGTGATATGAAAATGAGACTAGATGAGAAAAGGGCTTCATTGCAATAAAGATTTACAACATGGTTGCTCAGAGATATTTTGAACGTATGTGCAAATTACACAAACTCACATCTCATCTCTCACGACACACTGCATATGACAACAAACTATATGGAACTGCATGTTAGAGCTACAAATTCACTAGAACAAAAACAGGAAGTCCATCTTAGCTAAGAACTTAGAAACTCAAATACGCAGGAGAAAAAAAGAAACAGCAATAAACTGCTAGTTAACCAAGTCATAAAGCCTCAAGTAGGGCTGAAAACACAGTTGTAATGACAACTGTAAAGGTGTTTTTTTTTTTTAGGACATTCCTCAGCAACAAAACACCCAAAGGTTAACAGATAAAAAGCATTATCTATTTTCCAAATATGAAATGTGTGACTGTTGTGGTCACCATTCACTGTTACACTGTACTGTAAATCTGGCCTTACTGAGCAGGAGGTAAACAGAGTCATTCACAGACTTTAACGAACAGGGCATTTGTTAAGCTAAATTGTTCCTTTGAAAGGATATAGAAATTAGGGCTGTAAATATATATATTTATTACATGCTTGGTTGAATTCTAATGTAGAATGCGGTCTCGTCTGTTATTTCTTGATAACAGACCGCTGCTAAGTATAACACACCGTTGCCATGAAAAACAGAGCGTTGCTATGGACGCAGGATTCTAACCGTAGAGACGGAACGGACTATTTTCTTTAGCGGAAGCAATACAATCGTTTTTATAACTCCTTTTACATCAATATTTTGTGTCAAATTATTGATTTATTTGGTAGGTAGCCATGTAATAAGCGGGATAATGTAGAGCGAGGCGGTTGTTATAGCGAAAACAACCCGACAGGCTGATCAGGACCCCGACGCGAAGCGGAGGCGGATAACATTATCCCTTACATATCAATTCATTGCGATATTGTTGAAAACGACCAAAATAATTAAATTGAATCCTATCGGAATGTAACAGAATTTAAGAACAGCCAAGCAAATATTTACACCCTTATTGGAAACGTGGCCTCTGGATGCATTTCACTGTACAGGTTTAAAAACTGAATGAGCATGTGAAATGAGTTACATGAAAGGGACTGAACATGTTTTTGCACATGAGATTAGTAACAACTATTAGGGGTGGGTTATCAATAAAGGCTTCTAATTCTAAATTCTAAAACTAATTCATTAAAAGACGGCTTATAAGAATCACTTGTTTCAGGAATCAGGCCGCACTGGTCACACTGTATGTTTTTGATTCACTAAAAATACTCATGAGAGTAATTTGTGAATAGCATTGTATTTAAATAATAATAATTCCCCCAGCCATAACTATTATATTAAACGCACGGGGGAGAATGAACATGTTGTACACATGTTGTAAAAAAAAAATGATAAAAAACTTCTCAGTTTAGTTTTTACACAGTACATTTCTATACGCTTCATGTTTTGTAGTTATCTGACAGCTGTCTAATGCACTGCCTGCAGGTGTTCACTCCCTTTTCTCTACAGCCACAATGAATCAACTGAAATGCAAACAAATCATGTAAATCCGTATTTGACAATCAAATCAAAATTGAGTACAAGCATACTGAACATTTATGCACTAAGATGTACACACAATAAAAAAAATTAAAAAACACACGCACAAAAGCACACCTGTGATAGCGTCATATGCTAAATGTTAAATTACTGAAGCAGATGAAGGCAAGTGATACAGTATACCAGTGTCTGACAGAAATTTAGGTTTTAACACTCACTGAGTCTTCCTGAGCTGGACATACACTGTAATTATCTACAAAAAACAGACATCCTTTTGCCACTACTGTTATGAATACTGACAGAGTTCTGGCTCTTTGGTCCTATCTAAGTTCACACACACACACACATAGGCTACACATACACACTGAAGAGACAAAAGCTGTTATTGTGTGTGTCCCGTGACAGGGAGCAATGCCAGCACAGAGGGAAGACCATACACACTCACAATGCCATGGGAACTCCTGTGGACAATATTCTATATACTGGGGCAAACCGCCCAGAAACAGCAGACACACTACACATCATTTACAAAGAAAACTGCAATAAAACCATGCCCTTTCACACTGATCTTACATCGACCTATTCTTTCAGAATAGAGGTTAAGTAATAAATCACATCAGGACTCCTGATCACCCTGTTCGGGTTTATTTTGCAATAATGATTTTCTGACTGCAGTCACTACACATTATTCCACTTATTACAGCAGCTACTTAATGAAAGAATGAATGAATAAAGGACATGAAATCCTGAAATTATTTTATTACGTGAGAGAAAATTGAATGCAAAGTTAGACAGCCATGTAAGAAGGAGTGGATATAAAAAAATCATTCTTAAACCAGCATAGTTAGAGTTAAAACTAACTACCACATAAGTGGCAGTGGTTTCATGAAACTAATAAAAACAGAATACAATTATTGTTAATGTGATTGTGCTCATAACCATAATTGCAGTAGATGTTTTAAATATACATAGGGTTTAATCAAATTTCTCGCACTCGGATCAATGTGACAAAACATTTCTCTTTGAATAATTGTAATAGTTTAGTTTTAAGAGGGTTGCTCATGTCATGTAAACACCTTAATCCATGTAATTCCTTACTCTGATTCCTGACAATAATCAGAATGTTGGTGTACATGTAAACATGGCCATTGTTGCATGAAGTTTTTCCAGGGCTTTTTTTTAGAGAGGGAAACCCTCTTCCGCTCAGCTCTCCCACCCCGTCCTGCTCCAACTATTTTATTCCGCCTGACTTCTTACACACTCAAACACACACACACACACAGTACATTTCTTGTGAACACAAATAGTGTTGAACCTATAGCTAAACAAGCTACAGTACAAATTACACAATGTATAGCAGTTCAACTACAGTCAAGACAACCTTTAGAAAAAGTCGTTAGCAAAAGTATACCAAAAGCTACAAACAAAATGACCTACCTAGCTTTAAAATATATTTTAAATTATACAACTATTAGACTAAGAGTTGTAGGAAAAATACTAGCACCAATGGTCTCTGAAACAGAGAGAAAAAAACAGTACTTTGTCATCATGATACTAATGGAAGCTTGTTTCTGCCTAATAAATAAAAGGTAATTGAAACTTACTGTTTTATTTATTGTTTATATATATTGCAAGTTCTGAGAAGTATATAAAGATATATAAGATATAAACTCACAATTGCGAGTCAGAATTGTGAGATAAAAAGTCACATTTACCTTTTTTGTTTTTTGAAACAAGCTTGGAAAAAATGTATTGTTACTTGGAAAACACTATAATGGAAACAGTTGAACTATGGTCACACTACAAAAAACGTAGTTTTAAAATAGTACTACTAAACACTCCACGCAAAAATATACCCATTTTCTTTTCTCTCCCTCTCTTTCAGTGTGTTGCAAAAATCACTGTGTATTTTTGAAAGAGATAGAGAATGTATAGGGTTACAGGCCTGCCTTTGGTGTGACACAAAAGCAGAGAACACAGGCGAGCTTATGAGGTTAAACAGCTGCTTCCTGTCAGATGGGTTGTTAATGGGCAGCAGGAAGGGAAATGCAAGCATTAAAAACATTTAGAGAATTATAGGGGCTGGAGGTCCCAATGCATCGGTTTCAATGCATTTCATGAGCTTGAAAATAATTCTCCACCATATACAACTCCTTCAAACACAGCCACTTTCAACTCTCTCTTTACTCTCCACACCCCACCCCTGAGCAAATATTTACCCCCCAATCCTTCATAAGTAGGCCTCAAAGTGACACGTATGTCAAGTGTGTTTAGAATGTAAAGTGAATTATTGGGAAAACAACTGGATAGCATCTCTGATAAAGCTGACAGCAATGAGAGAAGAGAGCATGGTACGGAGAGGTGTCTGTGTGTGTATATACACTTGTCAAAACTAATATAGTCAAGTCATTTAAAAAAAATATATATTTTTTTAAATTCACTTTATAAAATAATACATTTCAGCTTTGTAAAGTAATTCCTAAACAGTATGAAAGTGGTTATTCCTATTTGTCAACAAACAAATTTGAAATGGGATAGATCACCCAAAAATGAAAATTCTGTCATTAATTACTCGCCCACGTCATTCCAAACCAATAAGACTTTTGTTCGTCTTTAGAATACAAATGAAGATCTTTTTGATGAAATCTGAGAGCTTTCTGTCCCTCTATTGACAGTCCACATAACTACCACTTTGATGCTTCAAAAAGTTGTTCTTAAGATATCGTAAAACTAATCCATATACATTTTCTGAAGAGACCTGATCGCTTTATATTATGAACACAAATATGCCTGTCTGTCTGCCTGCTTTGGAGAACCTTTATTAAAATAGGTGTATATTGATCTTAATCTGTTTGTCTTCATCTTCCTATCTAAGCCAACCGTGACACTTATGTTCCTTGTCGAGTCTTGTCCTTACATGGTTGTTTTGTAGGGGTGCTCATTCTGTCTGCTCTGCCTTATTATTATTATTATTATTATTATTGTTATTATTAAAACAAACATGGAAACTAGAAAACTAGGGAAACAAAATGAGCACCCCCAACAAAACATCCACGTAAGGACAAGATTTGTCAAGGAACATAAGAAACACTGGGGTTTAAATACACAAGGTGTAATTGGCAAACAAGACACACCTAGGAACAATAAAATAACTAATCAACAAGAAAAACTACAAAGGACTACAAAACATGTACAGAACAGGAAATAACATAAAAGTCCACACAAAACCAGTCTGGGATCATTACAGGAATACAAAAAAGGAAATTTTGAATAAGTTAGCCTTATTCATGAGGAACAGAGTTTTCAAGTTTAAAGTATAAAAGTACCGTAAAATGTGGTTGATATAACTTAATTATATTGAAAAGAAAGGGCAAGATAGTCTTTTGTAGCTTTTTGTTGTTTGGAACAACATGCGAGTGAGTTAATGGAGTTTACATTTATGGGTGAACTATCACTTTAAGACTCTGAGAAACTTGAGTAATAGCAGGCAAAGAGTAATATGCGTCTATTAGGACCACATCTGGTCAAATAAACATCAAATAAAACCCAGTCTATTCTTGCACAAAGAGAACAGGCACAAAGCATGCATTGTATGCAATGACTCACACTCACAATGTTTACCAAAACATGCTCTCTAAAAATGGATTCCTTTAATAACCATAAACTGTAACAGAAATTTACCTCTTGTGAGATCCTCTTATATTATAGTGCATATATGAGAAAACATATATCAACTCAGCTATCATAAGCGCCTACATTGCCCAAGGCGAGAGGGACCGGTTTAGTAAGCAAATGAATCAAACCTAGAGTATCATTTGACAGGCTGCGCAGCGTGAGGTAATCATGCTCTTTAGTGACAACACTTTCTAAAACACAACCAAGAATATGAAGACGATGTAGATGTAGAGGAGGCTATAGTCATTTACAAGTCATTTCCAGATCTCATACCTACAAGGCAGAATGCATGGAATGAACTGTTTGGTTCCCCACTGAGAAAACAACAGGAACTTGTGTCTCTGGAGGCCATGCGGAGGGATTCTTTACCCTGTTTATAACAGCTCGATGGTATTTAATACTTAATTTGAGGGGCTTTTGTTACTTTCTGTTTTTGCCATCAGCATAAGCAGTTCATCTAAAGTTATTTCAAATACAGTGGTTCCGAAGACACGCCTGAACCTGGTTAACCTGTCAAGATAAACTGTCCACATTAAACAGCACAATTACGCAAGCTGCTCTCAGACATATAAAAAAATGTCAACACATACTCTCATTCTCAGAGACCATCTACAGTTAAAACTACAAAGTTTAGTGGCTGTTGATAGACACTCTTCTTGCCACACAGGCTAGTCCAGTAGCTCAGTGCATTTTCTTTACCAAATTAGCAATTTGAGCTACAGATTGCCACTTAGAGACTTGAGGACAGTACTTGAAAACATGCAAATACAAACAAAGAGCAATGTCAAAAGCATCCAAACAACACAGAAACTCAATACACAGCATTGACTCCTCAGAGTTTTGAGTAAATTGTGCAATAAAATCTAAGTTTTACCAAAAAAGCCTTGGACTTAAAGGGTCAATCTCTCTATATTAATACAAAAAAAAAGGAAAATATTTTCTAATAAACATACTGTATTATTCAAAGTGACATATTTCAATGAACATGAAAGGATTATGCAAAACAGTCTCAGTCTCATTATTGTATTTTAAAGATATTTGATCTAATTCTAACTAATTTATCTAAAGATATTTTATTAATGAATTATAGGACATTATATTGCTTGTTGTACTGGCTATTTGTACGTTTAAATGTACAATGTTCACAATAACTTTCACAATGCCACAATTCTAATGGTCCTACAAGTTTTCAGGTTTCTTAATGTAGTAAAAGCTCATAATAGTTTGAGTAAAAATTATACAGAGTAATACTAATATTTGTAAGTATGACCCTGAAGGAAGAAAACGTGTTTATTTGATCTTGCTATGGTAACAATTTTAACTTGGTGCTATAAATGAATTGCATTCATTATTATCTAATTCATGATCTGTTGGAGCTGAAAAGAAAATCTGGCATGCCAAATATCACAGGCATTATCACTGTTATACAAGACTGTGTACAGTATATCTGTTCTTTTATTTTTACAGCTCATTTTGTTCACAAGTTCCCCTTCTAAAATTTCCCTTGTGATTCTTCTTTCTGATTCACAAAATCTTATCATTTGGCATCGCTTCAACTTTTTTTTTATGCTTATTTTTAAACGCATGCTTCAAGTTACTCCTAAAACTAGCTGCTCCTCACCAAAAAACACCTCTTACAACCCTATCACAACAGAAAGTAGGCTAATACTTCAACAAAGAAATCTGCAATGTAAAACCTATCCAACCCTTTGCTTTCACATATAAGATTTCAGCCAATGTTATGTCACACTGTTTTCTACTATGTTTTTAACTCCAAGTATCCAAGTTTTTTATTTGCTGTGGTAACTCTGATGAGAGACTGATGGAACATGGAAATTCCGTGTTAAAGTTTGCAGGACACTCCGCCAGATTCATTCTCAGACTGTGCCAGCAATATCATACCAATACCTTTGATCCATATTTGCCTTCCAAAGTAAAGCTCTTTCATGGGTGGACAGATCTACTAAATCCCAAAAGCGGTATTTCACCCCTGATTTAGCATGTTGCATATATCCACAGGGATTACCGTCAGTCATTATGTATCCTTTTTGTTAGTTCTCTTCTGTTAGGTCAAATCTCTCCCTCCACTTTGACAGGCCAAACTCGCATTCCCTCACACACAGAGAGCTTCAGAGGCCAGAGTTACAACAGGGGGTTCAGAGGGGAACACAACCTTTCTATCATGTTAGAAAAGCAGATGTGAACATTAAGGCTCTGTGCAGGCAGTATAAAGAGATAAGAGGAATCAAGGCAGGTTCGAATTCAGTGTTTGCGTAACATTCTGTCAACTAAGATTCCTTCATCTCTTCGCCTTTTGAAGAGAGTTTAGATATATCCTTTGCTGCATGATACCTCACTTCTGTGAGGTTTGGGGGTTCACAAAAAGAATAAAATGGAGCCTGATGGAGCAAACGAGAGACATTCTGATCATTTAAATAAATGTCAATTAACTTATGCCATTTCTACTGAGAAGTAAGCAGCAGTCTAGTATGTTTACATAGGAAAACTATTAAAAAGGCACACACCTGATTCCTGCATAAACTACCCTTTAAAGGGTAAATGAAACACCGTTTTAGCACCTGTTAGTTCTCACCACAATTTTGAAAAATGCACCAAAAGTGGGCGTGGTACGCTGAGAGTGGAGGGGGAAGAAGGCAGACTGAAAACACAACAACAGCGTCTGATTCAAACAGCTTCAAATTAACCAGTTTTCCCCTACAATTAAAACTAATCGATGGTATGGTAACATTCTCTTCTGTGATGTGCAACATACTTCTGTTAAAATCTTGTCAAAAAATGTAGTTTACTGTTTCATGACCCTTTAAGCATATGTACATGTACTGTATGCCCGAAAATAGGGGGTATCTGCATTCATAGTACATTTGTACAAATCCAGTACATTTTTGTGTGCTTATACATTTCAGACTGATCGAAAACAGTGTAGTTAAAGTGATTAACTGGGAGGTTTCCTGTTTGACGTGACCTCATCCGTATCAGAATTTAGAGTCTTATCGCTAAGAGAGCGAGGCTCTCAGGCTCTCCTTTGAATTTCTGACATGCCATGGAACATTCTGATGGGTGGGGGTGGGGTGGGGGGTGTGGGGGGTGGACAAACAGGGCTTCTGTCCAGGTGTCCCCATTGCTACACTCCACCCCAAATGCTTCCTGACTCTCATCCTATACTCCCTTCCAAAGCTCTACACCAGACTTCCCTGCTTTCTGTTCTCTCTCTCTCTTTCCAATTGCCCAACTCTTGCTCTCTTTCTGTCCTGGCTGTCCTCCAAAACTCAGTGGAAACTCTGATATGAGCTGTGTAGGGTCATGCCTGGCCTTCCTTCCCAATCGTCTCGCTATTCTTCAGCCTTTATGATTGTCTCCAGCAGGGAAAAGAGGGTCTGTACACAATGTTTTTCACACCAAATGTTCTTGTTCCCTTGTGTCATTTAAAGGAATGTATATCCACACTACACATCAACACTCCATATAGTACTTCATATTACAAGCTGAGCAGAATGAGCTTGAAGATTTTCGACACTGCATCATCTTTTAAAAGACAAATTCTTGAAACTATGATAAAAGGTCACGGTGTGTTGATGAAGAACATTTCTTTGGCAGTATACTTTTTAAGAGCAAAAAGTGTGTTCAACTGTTTCAAACCCTTTCATAATGGCTGCTGTAAAGCCACAGACAAAACTCTGGAAATGTCCTGTTGTACATTATAAGAAGATTTTTTTTCTCAGTGATTTTGATCTGGCCAATACACAGATTTTCAGAGAGGTTTCAGAGGTTTTATGTTTATTTGAATTAATTTGTCAGATTAATTCAATTTGCTACTAAGCTACAGACTTTACCATAAAGCTTTTTACCCTGTTCTAAAATCCTGATTAAAAAGAAGACCTAAACTTAAGTCTTAAGATTGATTATCTTAAGACTTTCTTAAAGGCATTAATAGAGAAATGATGTTATGTAGAAACTATTGAAGATATCTCCCACAAACACATGACAGCTGTATCATAAGCATTCTTAGAGTCCGGTTGCCAAGGAACCAAATACAAATCTTGCAGGCAGCTAATTCGGCACTGACTTGGATTCCTCTGTGTGGAAACCATTGCGTATTACAATAATATGGCTTTAGCAATCAAATATAGCATTATATAGCTTATAGCATTAAACTTGTGGTGCAATCATATGTGGTGTGAAAATAACTCTGTGAATGGGCAGAACTGTATAATTTATTCTTTTTGTTTTTTCATTTGTTTTGTGCAGGAGGAAAATGAAATCCCTTCAAGTGTCTTTGTGAAGGATCCTGCACCGTTACCTGAACTGGAAGAGGAGACCCCGGCCATTGATACCAACCGTTCTCAAGAGGAGGGCCTTCAGACCATCACTCTCTCCTCGGATGAGGAGCAGGGACCAGAAGAGGATGAGGATGACATTTTGAGGGTTTTGGATCTCGAAGCTGAAACCAGAGTTGAAAAATCTCGAGCTGAGAAGATCAAGCGTTCCAGTCTGAAGAAAGTGGACAGCCTGAAGAAGGCTTTCTCCAGGCAGAACATTGAGAAGAAGATGAACAAGATTGTGTCCCAAGAGAAGCGTGATAAAATCAAGAAGAGTCTGACACCGAACCACCAGAAGAGCCCTAGTGCCAAGAGCACCTCTTTCAAGGTCTCTCCTCTAACCTTCAACATCAAGAAGAACCGCAGTGGGGACGGGGAACCAGAGTCTGAGGACTCAGCTCAACCGGAGAGCTCGCCAAGTGCTGTTGCCTCCATCGAACTGGCCCCTATTGAGAGCCCGACTGAAAACCTGTCCTTCAAAGAAGTTCACTCCCATCTTGAACCAGGACGGGAGGAAGTAAAGGCAGCTGTGGAGGCAATGGAGAAAGATGAGGTGCCCAGCTTCCTGAATGGCACAGCTGAGGTTGAGCTGTCGATCACAGAAGATGTAAGCGAGGAGTATGCTCTCTCTGCAACCCTGCCCCAGGACGCCTCCAAGATAGTGATGTCCCACAGTGCTTTACAGGAAGAGGATGAAGAGGAAGGAGAGGAAGAAAAGGGAAAGGAAAGAGTGCAGAGTGAAGACCTCCCTCTAGCAGAAGCTGCAGGCCAAGCTGAGGGTGTTGCTGTAGGACAAGCATCCTAATGTCCTGACCCTCCATTCCAGCCCTAGGACACCCTCCTAAGCTGAGAAAACACTCTCTCCCTTATCAGTGCCAGCCATCCCCATCAAGAACCCAGACATCTGGCCTGTCCTTGCAGAAAATAGACTTACAATACAGTCCATTCAAAGGCAAAATTCATGAACTATATGACATTTGCTTATAAATCCCATATCGCTGTTGTTAGTCCCTAGTCTTTTAGCAGAAGTGAATGTGAAAGCAGTCATATCAGTTAGTCTTATCCAACACTCTGTTACAAAACTTACGCTTGTGAGAAACCCACTCCAGCTGGGATTACTGGACATTCTGTCTTCCTCTGGTGACTACCTGTCAGCTGAGAAAGTTGGCGAAGGAAAACAAATCGCTTACAGCCAAAGGATTCAATGGATGCCAAGCACAGCCCATCTATTCAATGGACATGTTTTGACCATACCCTGGTTTTCATCCCACAATCCCACAATTAATTTCTTCTGGAACAGCCTGTGCACAGCTGAAAGTGATATTAACTTCATGCAACCAAGATCCAATTAGGTTTTGTATGGAAGCTTGTTTGCACCACAGATTAAAAAATAAAAACGGTAATTTTACTTTTTATCTCACAAATCAGACTTTTTTTTCGCTAGATAAAAAGTCGCAATCGTCTTTTAAATCATTTGATTCTGTGGCAGAAACAAGCTTCCATAGTTTTGTTTTAGAGATTAAACAGCACAAATATACTGCCATGTTCTCTCTCTGTATTTATCAAAAAAGTGTACTCAATATTAAATTTTAAGTGTACTGTGAACCCATAAACATAGAGACCAAAAGATGTGAGAAAGCTAGTGTATTGTCCTAAACTAAACTACAAATATAATTTCTGATTTCTGCTTCGTAGTGGCTAATAAACATTTAGATAACCTTTTTCTGTCCTGAGTGAGCACACGCTTTAAATCTGGAATGCAGCTTATGTGGGGGATCCTGGTCTCCCCTGAGCTCCACATATGTCTCGGACCTTTACTCAGAAAGCATTCCTGCTTTTGATGTACGGCTCTTTTCAGAGACCATTTCTCAAGATCCCGTTGGCATTGTGCTGGCTGAGAAACAGGCACTGTGAAGCCAGTCTAGATTACAGGCATATGTCTGAAAGTGATGAAGGAGACGATGCATGCAAATTAGCCAGAGAAGTGTGGAAAGTGGTGGAGAACTGAAAAGGTATGAAAAGTGAAATTCTGTTTGGATTGTTGTACTGGAGTTTCAAAAAAAAATGTGAGAACTGAATAACACAAGGGCAAATACAAAACCCCCCTCATCACTTTGGAATAAATGCAGTTAACTGATATTTGTGCACACATCATCACTCGCTATTATACAAATCCATAAATAAAATAGTGCTGTCAGCGGATAAAGAAAACCATGAGGAGCAGCACTGACCAATCAAGTCTGATTTGATATTGTTGATATTGTGAGGCAATGAGAATAGAGTTTGGTTCTCATATGTGTTTATTATAAGTCAGAGCAAGTGGGATTTTTTTTTTTGTGTTTATTTCCAGCATATTTTCATTTCAGTATTCCAGTGCTGAACAAAAACATAAAAGTGTGTATCTTCGCTTTGGGTGGATGTCTCTTTTAGTTGAAAAGGGATGAGGTTTTACTTCTTTAAAATATAACAGATTTTTAACTAATTTTTGCTGATGCTTGTAATCCCTAATCTGTATTTGCATATTCTTTAAGATGTTAATTGCATCAATGACTTCATAATATATACGAGAGCTATATGTTGTCTTGGTTATATTTTAGAAACATTATGATTCACGCCAAAGAAAATGGCTCAGTTAGCAGAGACCTTGTTTCTGTAACACCTGTTTACCAAGTTGTTTCACGCTCTGTTCAAATTGTTCTTATAATGCAAATAAATAAAAACTTTGAAACATGCCTTTTCATGTCTATCTTGTTCCTTTGAATATTTAGTATGCTTTCAAAGACCTGTTTTTTTTTCCTTAAGTAATCCGTATGACATTATGACCGTAAACAGACTCAAACCTAGACTTTGAATACCTTAAACAGACATTTATTAGATGCTTAATATGCTATATTGAAGTAGAATTGGCTGGCCAAGAAAAAAAAAGTGATTATTACAGTGATTATTATGTTTATAGCATGTCATATGAGTGTGTAGCTTTCCATTTCTTAAACAACCATGTAGGAAGACACATCATAGCCATATTCCTCTTGATGGAAATATTTCAATCAAGAGGTGCATACATTTTTGGTCAAGATCTTGTATTGACAATGCAAGAGTCCAGCACTCTGTAAAGTCTCCTCCAGCACATCCCAAAGACTT